>NC_090836.1:18296250-18900833 GCF_028021215.1 Eschrichtius robustus
TATCCCAACAAACTTCTAAATGTCTTTTTGCTCCTAATACAGATTCATCCCACATAAATCTCTTATGACACTGCCAGATCACATTTACTTTGTTAGTCCCCTTTTACCACTTGCTGTGCCTCCCGAGAATGTCAGATTTATATCCGGCTGGCTTTTAAGGCACTTGACTGTCTCATCTCAGCCTTCCTTTACAATCTAGTTTGCTGCCATCAATACACACAGGTCCCTTTCTGTCTGGTTTGTTCCCAGGCCCCAAACAATCCCACATAATTTGAGTTTTTCCTCCCACACTTTCCTCTCCTTTCCCCCTTCCTCATGCCTCTCCCCAGACCTAATTTTCCTTAACTTTCAGAACCCAGCTCAGGGTCTTAGGACACTCCCTACCCCTCATGCAGGTGGCTTAAGGAAAGGGTCTTGCCTTTGTACACTCCAGCGGGTGTTTAAAAGATGACTGAAAGAGAACATATTCTGGCTGCTCCGAGTAACCAGACCCCTCAGATCCCATATTCCTTTTCTTCTGTCCACGGTTAACCCTCTTTCTGCTCCTTACTGGGATTTTTCTTCTGTTTACCAACAACCTCAGCACCATGTCCACCCCCTCCCCACACATACACACACACTTCGGTTACGGCTGTTTATTTTTGGTGTACAAATTCTTCTCAATAATTGTATAGGATGGGCTGAAACTTCCAACGAGGCTTCTCTTACAAGAGTTGACTTAATAGACCAGGTGACGAGGACGGACGCAGGGCAAACAGAGAAGAAAGGAAGTCCCAATACAAAGACTCCAGAACCAGCGGATAAGGTGGGGGGGGGGGGATAAATTGGGAGACTGGGACTGACATATACACTCTACTATATGTAAAATAGATAACTAATAAGAACTTGCTCTATAGCACAGGGAACTCTACTCAATACTCTGTAATGGCCTATGTGGGAAAAGAATCTAAAAAAGAGTGGATATATGTATATGTATAACTGGTTCACTTTGCTGTACACCTGAAACTAACACAACATTGTAAATCAACTATAATCCAATAAAAATTTAAAACAAAAAGACTCCAGAAACCGTGAACCAAACATAGGGATTAGAAATAGTTGCTCATTTGAGTTCTAAATTTTATACATTCAAAATTACCTCTGTTTGTTGAAAGGACTTCCAAAGGTAATATTTTCTTCCACTGTAGCATTTAATAGCCAAGGCTTTTGAGCTGCGTAAGCCACAGAATACCTGTTCCTACTAGAAAATGGAAAAGAAAAACAAAACACAGCAAGGGTGCTGTGCTGAATCTGTATTTTAGTATAACAAAGAAAAATGAAAGTTGATAAAATATCTCAAAGACAGAAATGGGGAACTTCTAAAAGAGAACATTTTAACAACCATCAACCTTATTAATTAATGGTTAAATATTCCACTAAATTAAAGGGATGAGAACTTAATTAAAACAACACACAAGGTGCAAATTTTATTTTGCTATGCTAAAGAAGTATTTTACGATATGAACTATTAATTAAAATGTTATTTTTTAAAATGACTATAATTTTAAAAATAATTTGAAGATAAATAGCAATTAACTCTCTAATAGCCACGGATATTTTACTTTATATTAAAAGCATTTTACATAACTCTGAATTTTATATGAATATCTTTAAAAAGATGTGAATTAATACTGTAATTATAGTATGTGTTTGTGGCTTAATTGAATGAACATATTTTAAAGTAATAGATAATATTAATAGATAATATAAATATTTCAAAACAAAGAGTGATCTTGAGGAGTCCATTTCAATAATGAAACTACGCATTTAAAAACCACATATTTCAATACATATTGAAATAGTTTATTTTTAAAAAATGATAGCCTCCTCCCTGTCCCCCATTTTTTTGGCTTGCAAATTCTACCAGATGTCTATACATCAGATTTTAATTTGCAATAATTAGGAAAATGCATGTGAGCTGAAGATACAGAAGATGATGAGATTGGGGTAGGGAAGGGGTCAGCTTAAAATTCACACTTCCACAGTTAGTTTATGGTCTGTAAGTACTAATTAAGGAATTAAGGTTAAAAGAGAATAAAGTTAAGAAAAAAAGTACTTAGAAATGATCAGTGATCATCCTGAAACATTATGCCTTAGGAGTTTAGAAGGCATGATAATATACAGTATGCTAGTAGTCTCTTAGAAAACCATCTGTGTGGTAAAACAGTGGTTCCCAACCTCTGGCATGTCTGTTTCCCTCTCCCCACCCCAGGTCCTTTAAGGTTTTTTTTGTTTGTTTTTTGTTTTTAATGGATGAAGCACTTGGCTCTCCAGCTCCAGCTTAGAAGCAGATCCCATCACAGTTTAATTCATAAACAATATACATATTAATTCTTATGCAATTTTATTTTATGAAATCCCAAATCCAATTTGCTAAGAACATTTGAGTTTCAGCCAAAGTTGAGACCCATGTGACTCATGGAGAAGATAACAGTTGACACAATGGGCCATTTTGTTCGGCAAATTAATTCTTTTAGCAGCCTCCAAATGTTGGGAACTACTGCTACTGGAAATATTGCTAGCGCATTTTAATAAATGACTTTGTACATTATCAGAATGAATAAAATGACTAGGAGTAAGAGATGGAGTTATCAGGTAAAGTCTGAGGAAGGAAGTTACTCTTATTAAACGCAGATTAAAATAGAAATAATACCTTCTGGTTGCTTCAAAAGAAGGTTCAGATTCATTTACACTGCAAGTGTGGCAAACAATGTTCATTAATTATGAAATATAAATATAGAATGAATGAGTGTACATATCAGGTAAAAGATAAACATTGAACATATAAAATAGCTACATTTCCCAAATAGTTTTTGATATTAGTCCCAAAGACAAACCAGATAAATGACCGTCTTCTTTTACATCTTCATCAGTGAGGAAATAATTACTTAGTAAGCTTCCAAAAGAAGGACAGCACTGTTCTCCTTCATATATAATCTGGGTTCATACAATGGACATGTTCTAGCCCCAACTCTGCTCCAACTACCTGTGTAGATTTAGGTAAACTTTGCAGAACAGTTTCTTAGTTTATACAAGAATTTGATGTTTCCAAGCGCTCCCTACTTTTAATATTTGAATTTAATCTATCTAAATTCCTAATTAGTTACCCTAAGGCATAACAAGAAATACTTTTTGCTCTCTAAACTTGAAGGGTTTAGACACAGCCTGGCCCTTAAGGACCTGGTGAGAAAGACGGACATGCACAATGCATGGTCACACTGCAACATTTGGGTATAATTAATTACTGATTGATATTATTTACGTAAAACAAGGTGTTTGGCTAATTAAATTTAGTTATATCTATTTCATTGGGGAAAAAACACCCGAGGACCTATTTTTTTATTATTCTAAATTTTAATATTTTAGTTGAACTCCATCATTCTGAATTCAAAAACCACACACATAATTAAAGTCTACAAGAACTCCAAGAACAGATCCTATTTCACTTTGGAAAGCATCATATGCTTTTGTGGAGAAAATGTACCTAAGTTCATTACTTGGTGATGTTTGGCTTAGTGTTTCTAATGATAAGATTTTCACAACTGCACATTTCTGATGACATCATGGGGTGGTTAATAGAGGTATGGGAAAACAATCTCAGACTAAACCTTCCCTCTCAATAATGATTATTCTCTGATTTAAGTTGCTCATAAAAATAATGAAATGCACAATTTCCCAAGTGATATTTTCCACACAATATTCTTTAGATGCCAAAAATTTTGGATTTTATTTTATTTTTTTAGTGGTAAAAAAACCAATAAATGAACTCAATGGTTTTATTTAATCTGAGGAAGAGAGAAAACAGATGAGGAAGAGCAGGTGTATGGCAGAAATTAATGAATTAATTTTCCTATCGGCCATCCAGGTGGAAATGCCCATCAGATACTTGAAAATGTCAGCCCGAAATGGAGATATGAATTTGGAAGTCACCAATTTTTTTCAATTACTATTGATTAACTCCAACTATATGTATTTAATATCAATTGAAAAATATTTATTGATCACCCCCTAGTGCCAAAATACCAGAGATACAGTAAACAAAGAAAAGTCATTCCTTCTTTCATGTTGTTTTCTGTTTGGTGGGAACGTGACAAGGGAATAAACACCATGATGGGTGAAGGAAAAGGTGATATTAGAGCACAGATGAAGGACACCCAATCCACCTTTGGCAAACCAGGGTAAATAGAAGAGTTGATGCCAGAGGGATAAGAGTGGGTTAGATGGAGAAAAGGTGAAGAATATTTCAGACCAAATAAAATACATATTGGATGACCTTAAAGTATCCTGGTCATACAAGGAGCTGATATAAATTTACCATTTCTAAAAAAAAAAAAAAATTTACCATTTCTGAAATGTGGGTGTCAATGGTGAGAGAAGAAAAGTATGAATTTTAAAAACAAGTGGTGAACAGCCATAGTGAAGGAGCTCATAAACCGTTCTACAGAGTTTGAACTTTTCCACAGAGCCACAGAAAACACTAAAAGGATTTAAACAAGAAAGAGATAACAGGTTCAGTTTAGAAATATCACTCTGGTTGCAGAAAGTAACAAATAAATTGGAGGGAGCAAGATGGGAGGTAATACAGAGAGCCTTGAAGGCTGTCAGATACTGGAGATGAGAAGGCAGTGCCCTGACTTCGGGTGATGGTGAATGAATGAAGAGAAGTGGACATGTTCAAAGATACCTAGGATTGTGTGATTGACAAGATGGGAAGGGATGGAAGGGAGGAAGGAGTGACAGACAGGGGACACGGATGAGGAAATGCATATGGTGGGGGAAGATATAAATTCAGAATCAGACACATTCAGTTTGAGATACCTAAGGGATATCAGAATGACCATGGCCAGAAAGCAGAATTTGAAGCTCAGGAGACAGATCTGGTAAACAAATGAAGCCTTTGGGATGATTTTCCCTCAAAATATATGCCTTAGATCCCAAGGACTTTGGATTCTTTCCTTTGCTAGTGAAAAGCCAATAAATGACTTCAACAATGCTAGCTTATCACAACGAAGTGAACAAAGGAGCAGGAGCAGATAGAGGAAACTAAAATCATGGGAAGCTGTGTGATTGCCCAGCAAGTATATATAGAGGCAGAAAAGAAGGGGACAAAGACGGAACCTTGAAAAACATCACTATTTAACAAATGGCCAAGGAAGAGACATCTGCAGAAGGGATTGAGAGGAGCAGGCAAAAGTTCTAAGAGGAAAACTTGACTGTGAGTTTCACTGGAAACTAAGCAAGGAAACCTTTTGAAGAAGAAAGGTATGGGCAACAACGTCAAGTGGGCAGAAGGTCAAAGGGCGAAGGGGAGGGTGGGACAAACTGGGAGATTAGGAATGACACGCATACACTACCGTGCATAAAACAGAGAGCTAGTGGGAAATTGGTGCTCTGTGACGACCTAGATGGGTGGGATGGGGGGCTGGGAGGGAGGTCCAAGAGGGAGGGGATATAGGTGTACATGTAGCTGATTCACTTTGTTGTACAGCAGAAACTAACACAACCTTGTAAAGCAATTATACTCCAATAAGAAATAAATAAATTTTTTTAAAAAGTGCACAGTGAATTTAATAACTAGGATGGCACTGATGGACTGGATAAGAATAGTTTCAGTGGAGTGGCAGAGGTAGACATGAGACTGCAGTAGACTGAGGCGAAAGGAGAATAAAAGGAACTGGAGGGAAAGGGGAAAGACCTTTATTAATTTATTTAAAATATTTACTTATTTTGGCTGCACCAGGTCCTAGTTGGGGCATGCAGATTCTAAGTTGCGGCATGTGTGCGGGATCTAGTTCCCCAACCAGGGATCGAACCCGGGCCCCCTGCATTGGGAGGGCGGAGTCTTATCCACTGGACCACCAGGGAAGTCCCAGGAAAGGCCTTTTTATCTACAAAAAGAAGGTGAGACAGTGGTAGTTGAAAGGGGCTGTGGGCTGAGATTAGAAAGATAATAGGGATGGAGATGGAAAGGGAGAGAGAGAGAGAAAGAGAGAGAGAAAGAGAGAGGGAGAGGAGAGTCCTGTGTGTCTACAAAGAGAAATGGAAAGAGCCCAGGTCTGGGTAAGATGTGAAGTAGATGAAAAGCAAAAAACAACATGCTTGGCTTGAGGGTGTCTCAGTCTAGGAAGGAGACCAGCCCACATTACTTATTTGAACAAAGTGCAGAGGGACCAGAAGAGAAGGTACATTTCAGTCCACCTGGGAAAATTAGAGATTTTGTCAAAGATACAATATCAGAGTTGACACCAGAAAAAACAGTGAGGCCACCAACCTGGGAGAGGACATTACAGAGGAGGTATGTGTATTTGAAAACGACCTGCAGTCCAGTGTTACTGGAACACAATGGAAAGGGTGGGTGGAATGGCAGGATATGAATTTAAGAAGTTAGATAGGGACCACATCGGGAAAGGCCCTTTTATGCAAAGGTGTCTAGAATATTTCTTCTACATTTTGGCCAGTCAAGAAAAGAATTATAAGCAAGAAGAAAGTAATTAGATTTTCATGTCAAAAGGTAAATCTCACAACAGTGTAAAGAAAGGTGAGGGAGTAAGTAGTTCACAGTGAGTAGTTCACAAATGCGATTAAGTACCTGAACCAGGAAAATTAAACTAGATACAAAAATGGAAGAACAGACATAAGAAAAGTGATTGGTTGGATTTTGCAGGCGATAGAGAAAGAAGAATCTAGGTTGAATCCTTGAGCTCTGACTTGGGCTCCTACCAATTGATTTCAGGGGGTGAGAACACAACCCTTCGAGGATACAGGCAGAGAAGGAGGTTTTGGAAACATGAGCTCAGTTTGGATGTGTTCAATTTGCAGCTTGTATAAGACTTTTTGGAGGAGCTATTAGGTTTTCAGAAGAAGGTTCTTGGCCAGAAATGTACACTGGTGTGTCATTAGTACTTAGAGAGAAAACTGAAGTCAAAGATATAAATAAAGGAAGGGGATCCTACAGTAGACTGTATATTCTTCCACTTGTATTGCAGCTCCTTACTGTTTAACTCATTAATTTTGGCTTATTCTTAAAATGTAAGTTCAAGGATCATTCATGTATGCCTCCCCCCCTAAAAAAACCTTGTTGATCTCACAAACTCAACTCAGGTCACCTATGATTTGTTCTTATAAAACCCTGTACTTTTTCTTCCTGATATTTAAAAAATTTAACCAAATAATTATGAAAATACTTTCTTACTTCCTCGTGGCCTTTCCTGCTGAACACTACGCTTCATGAGAATAGGGGGCTGGTTTCCCTTATTCAGTTATTTACCCCCAACAATGAATACAATGATATGCATGTTACAGGTGTCCAATACACATTTTAAACAAATGAATAAGTAAAAGTATCATGGAAACCAAGAAAGGAGTTGGTTTCAAGGAGTCATCCGTGGTGAACAGTTTCAAAAGCTATGGAGAAGTTAAGCACGATTGAGAACAAATTATGACAATTGAGCATTCAGGCAGTCATGACGAGAACTCTTCAGCCAGACTGCATTGCGCTGAGAGGAAGGAGAACAAGGAGGTTAAGTGTGGGTAGATTCTTCTTTTAAAAGGAGAAATGCTCCCGTTGTTTATGAGATAGGAAAGACCTTTTTTTAAAATGGAGGATCATGGGAATTCCCTGGTGGTCCAGTAGTGAAAACTTCACCTTCCAATGCAGTGGGTGAGGGTTCGATCCCTGGTAGGGGAGCTAAGATCCCACATGCCTTGTGGCCAAAACACCAAAACATAAAACAGAAGCAATACTGTAACAAACTCAATAAAGACTTTAAAAATGGTCCACATCAAAAAAATCTTTAAAAATAAAATAAAATAAAATAGAGGATCATGAAATGAGGAGGGCAAGAAATTAAAGACTTCTATCAGAAAGAAGGGTTCATTCATGTAGTAATGTCATGCAAAAGGCAAAACAGCGTATAGAGGATCTTCACTTCTGAAGTCCTCCCCTTATAGGATTTAGATATATTTTCCTTTAAGAGTGAAAGTTAAATCACATATACTAGTTTCAGAGGAAGAAAGGAAAGGTAGATATAGATCCATTTGTAGGTAGTCATTTCCCATGAACAAATTAAAAAATTATTCTCTTTCATTTTCCATGAGTAATGTAGCCCTTAACTTCTAGAGACCACCTCTCCAAACTTTTCACTTAACGATATGTTTAATCAAATTCAATTGAGGAAGGTTATTTTCTTCTCTTCCTAAATAAATAAATAAATAAATAGTTAGCTCCGAATTCCAACATCAGATCTTATCTGATTACATGAAAATCACCAGTTCCATGTCCATAGACTCATTGTCCACCATTCGATGTGACAGTGAACAGTGATGAAGTCAAGCGAGAAAGTGAGGAGGTCAAATGGAAAATCCCTTTCTGGAAAATAGCATCCAATTTCACTTCCACATGCAGGATTTTGTGTGTATTTTCCTTCAAGAGTAAAAGTTAAACTTGGTATTCTAGCAACTTCCAAGTTCATGGTTGGTACCTTATGGAATGGGAAAGAGTGACTTTTGCAAGCTTAAATCAGGAACAATATTTGGAAGAAGGGGAGCTAGATGTGGGCGAAAATATGCTATATCATGTCTGATCCAGGAAAGCTGACTCATGTTATCACCCCTTCATGCCAGGCAACATCACATGAAAAGGAGTAACTCCTCAATTCGCCAGTCCTAGAGTAACTCAGCCACTGTTATAAAGCCAATTAGCAAATTAGCACCAAGACATTAGCAAATAGAACATCATGACAGATGGGGTCTGACAGGATGGCTGATGGCATGGGCAAGGTGGAAGAAAAAGAAAGGGAAACCAAAGATAAATGATGGCTATGTCTCACATGATTACCACAATTATTACACATTCTGGACTCCCTCATTGGAACCGTCCATCAGGTAAAGAGTTTTATTTAGTCTTAGTTCCTAAGATGTCAGTAGGAATTATTATTTATCATGACAACTAGGAAAGGACAACTTCAGTCAGGCAGAACATTTGCTTTTCAACAAATACAGAGCACACCCAGATGCAGGGGCAAGAACCCTGGCATTCTGACAAGTTTGGAGAATTTTTCAGTCCCTCCCTCATCTCTCTCTCCTTTCTCTTCTGGGGCTACTGCATGTCAGACTAGGTCAAAGGTAGCAATTGCCAAGGAGGCATCTATGTATAAATGTCTTTGTGTACCAAGTTCTACCCATGTAGGTCTATCCTGGATGAGCAACAGTGCCTTCTCTCCCGCCCAAAGTAAATATTTCTTGCTGCAACAGGGCAGAGTACTTTATAGGACTTTGGTCCTGCCATCTATGAGGACACATTTAAAAATAAAATCACGCAACCAGAGATACATGCAATGATGAAAGAATGACAGCAAGGCACTTGGTGCTTTACCATAACATTTAGTTTATTGTTTTGCTTTATTTTGTTTTGAGCTTTAAAAATTCGGCAAACAATTCAGTCTGCTGCGGTAAAGTACTTCTTCGCATTTACACACCATCAACCTATCAATATTGATAATTTCTAAATTAGCTTTATTCTAATAACATTTATATGCCTTTCCTTATTGGACTAGGCACAAGTTTTTGTTTTTTTTTTTCCAGGATGAAAAGTCATTGCAAATAACTCTTTTAAAAAGGTCAGTATTCTCTGAACATTCCTGATTTGAAAATATGTTTTATCAGATATTAAGGATACCATGGAAAAAAATTAAGTAGTTCTTGTAAATAAAGAAAAATAAAACTTGTGTTAGCTTATTTAATCTCTTAGGGGGTTAGTTTTTAATTTGTGTGTGTGTCAGACAAAGCCAAATATTTTTTGAAGAAAATTTTAGTCCTTTCTGCCATGAAGAGATGGAATTATTGTCTATTAAGGCAAGTATTCATAAAGAGATGATTTTTAAATTATAGTGATTCTCTAAGTACTTAGAATTTTCTTAAATCCTTTCTCACATCTTCATTCTGTTGGCTCTGACTTTAAGAGATAACCTTTTCTTAGCTTTTTAAAAATTAGGATCCATGGGAGATATTTCTTTCTTATTTCTTTTAAAAAAAAACTTAAACTTTATTAAGTATATGTGTGTTTTTTATCTCTTGTTTCCCTCTTTGACTAGCTTTCATGAAGCTCAGAGTGGAATTTGGGACCCATGTGTTATAAACATGCAAGACTCCAATGCATGCATTTCTACCCTATTAATTGCTCAGATTATTATCTAAACCTTATTTTCCTTCTTGATATCTTTATTTTTCAAGCTTTATTATAGTATGTTATATAAAATAATTCACAACTTTTATGAAATGAGATAGGATATAAATTTGCTTAAGATATATATATATATATGTATCTTGCTTAGAAACTCAATAAATAAGTAGACTGTGTAAAATACTTTCCTAATTCCCATATCATTTATTTATCCACTAACAAAATAATAATGATTATTAGTGATAATATTGGGAGTCAGTTTGGCCCAAGTGGAGCTAATCTTAAGTAATACTAGAGAAGACTAGATTTTAAGAACATTCTAGAGATATGAAAATAAAATCTCACGCTTTTTCTGTCACAGTCTCTCATTCTTTCTCTCTGTTTTAATGCTAGTGAAACAAGGTAAAAATAAAAGCCAAATAACTTCATTATGGCCGTATATGTCATACAATATAATTTAATCCAGTAAAACCTGCTTCTCAAAACCTGCGTCCATCCAAGATGGCAGGTGATGGTGGCAGGGTACACACCACCTAGCATCTGACCTTAGGGATCAACAGGGACCCGTCATGAAGCAAACTGCAGGGAGCAGTTATTACCAAGCTCTCTACTGGATAAGCACTAAACAGTTTCATGTCTACTACTCCAACAGGAATAAACTGTACCCTCAACATTTCTCAGCCTCCTTCTTTCACCAAGGATACCAAAAATAGGATTTATAGTTCTGCTGTTTCCAGCTCAAATTTCACATCCAAGCATCTCCGTCTCTTAATTGGAGTTTAAAATAGAGTCTATTCTAAAAATGCCTGTAAATAGTTTTCACTCATTCTTAAGAGATGCCTGTGTATGTAAACAGTAGATCAAGCCACAATGGAACTTACAATGATAAGAACTAAATGATATTAAAGGACATGTGTAGGTCTAGGGCAAGGTTTCCTCATCACAACTGACATTTGGAGCCAGATAATTCTTTGTTGTGGGGAGGCAGTCCTGTGCGTTGTAGGATGTCTAGTAGCATTTCTGGCCTCCACTAACTAGATCAGTAGCAGCCCAATTCCCCTAGTACGACAACCAAAAACGTCTCCAGACATTGCCCAATGTCCACTAGGGACAAAATCACACCTGGTTGGGAACCACTGTCTACAATCCAATATCTTAGATAAACTGTAAACAATTTCTCCATAAACTGCTAATGGGGGAGGGGGGGTCTACCAGGTAGATCAAACTAAAGAAATATGATTCATTCTTTATTACACAATTATATAATATTATGGTTCTGAGTCACTTTATTGCTACAATGTGCTCTGAAGAACCCAAAACAACCATTCAAATATACAGAAGAAGCACCATGTCTTTGGGTTTGCACAACACGCTAGTCTGACCCAGTCATGTCCCTAACTAGACACTTCTAGTGTCTAGTTTAAGTTGGATGTGAAGAGAAAAGGATTATTTCTCAGCCCCTTATGAAGAGCTTGGAAAAGATTATTCGATATTTCTTCTCTGAACTTTGGACCACTAAAGCTCTGTGTGCACATATGCTTTATAAATAATGCAAGTTTTCCATAACTTCTTTGATTATGGGATGAATTTTTAAGTTGTGTTTCTTTGAGTGTTACCCATATAACTTTCAAAATCTATCTTTACAATCCCAATCTTACTTAAAAGCAACATACAAGTTTCTCTCTGATAAACCTCTGTAATAAATTGTTTTATAATTTTTAATTTAAAACATTTAAAGTTTCCACTAATTTGATTTTTTTTTAAGCTATGCTTATTTCTGAGGGGTTCTCAGACTCCTAACACGGAAATCTATTGCTCTAATTTCTTCGCTTGAGAGATCATCAGATGTATGACAGCGCAACAGAAACCAATTAAAAATACACATACTTGCTCCAGTGAACTTTTCCTTCCAGTGTCTGCATCTCACCGAGGATGGCAAGGAGAAGAGAGGACTTCCCACATCCCACCTGACCCACAATCATGGTTAACTGACCTACAGAAAAGAAACAAAGGATAATAACAGGATGAGATGGAATTCACTTAGTAAAATAAAATCAAAACACATTTAGAAAAGGCTGATGTTTCACAATCAATGGGCTAGTTTTGGTCTCCAGCAATAAAACATTCTAAACAGCTCCCTTCCCTGATACATAAGTTTTTTGGAAAATAGAAGAAAAATTAAAATCTATAGGTCTTGATGTATTATTTTTAAAACTGTGAGAATAACTGACACTAGTAAAGAAAGCAGTGAAATACTTGCCTAAATCATCTAGATTAGTGTTACCTTTATTATTCAATTCATTCAGGAGAGAAAGGCAATTTTGACTAAAATAGATAATTGGGCTTAAAATGATTTGGGGGCTGTTCTTAAAATACTTTGATTTGCATGTATAATAGAAAAATTCCAACTACTGACCATGAGGTCAAGTCAAAAAAATAATTCTATTCAATTATCTAGACATTTTAAATAAAAATATTGGGTACTTATGTCTTAAATATCTTGAAACTTCATCAGGTTTCCTCAGGGATAGAAAACTATTTTCTCATACATCCTTTCTTTAAATTCTTTCTTCAAAAAAATGAGAAATGGGGGCTTCCCTGGTGGCGCAGTGGTTGAGAGTCTGCCTGCCAATGCAAGGGACACTGGTTTGAGCCCTGGTCTGGGAAGATCCCACATGCTGCGGAGCAACTGGGCCCGTGAGCCACACCAACTGAGCCTGCGTGTCTGGAGCCTGTGCTCCGCAACAAGAGAGGCCGCGACAGTGAGAGGCCCGCGCACCGCGATGAAGAGTGGCCCCCGCTCGCCACATCTAGAGAAAGCCCTCGCACAGAAACAAAGACCCAACACAGCCAAAAATAAATAAATAAATGAATGAATAAAAATTAAAAAAAAAAAAATGAGAAATGAACTACTCCATTTTTTAAATGCCACAGATCAGCAAATAAACTGAAAGCAATTCATTTGGATGGTAAATAACTTGTCCAAAGGTCCACACTCTGTAGTGTAAGGCAGGTCTTATAATTCCCAGTCATCCTCACAGTGATACAGGGGTTCATGAGCTTCATGGTGCAAATAAATATTAGTAATGTTTGTCTTGAAAAAGTCTTTCTCTCCTTTTGTTAGGATCGGTTATGTTGGAAAACCATGGTCATGATAGTTAACAATTACAAACCCGAGTAACAAATGATTCTTACCTGTTGGAATTCGAATATTTATATTAGATAAGGTAGCTAAACCACTGCCCCATGAAAAGTACCCATTTGTGACCTAGAAAATAAGAATACAGAAATTAAATTATAAAATTATGTAAATATGTGGTGTTAGAGAATTATTCCAATTCAAATAGATTTCTTTTTAAAGCACTGTAAGACTTTCAACACAGTAGAACACACAGTGATGAAATTCTAATTTAGAGTTATAACTGCTTAGAGGTATAAATGAAACACAAAAAGAATGGAAGTGAGAGGAGGGTCTTTGAATTAATGATATTATGAAGAATGCTAAAAATTGCAACAATTTTCCCTGAAAATTTGGGATCATTTATATGTGAACATTCTTAAAAATCAATCACCCAAATATTTGCCAATGTAACTGCTACACTGATTATATTCTCACGGCTGCAATTCCCAGAATCCTGTGATGCAAAGTAAAGAACAGAAATAACTACAAATTATTCCAACAAAATGACTCCACTAGCTAAGAAGGAAGGTTTTGTAATGAATAAGTTTCCTGAAATATGTGGATTTATCACTCTTCATTGATCTTAAAAGAAAAAGTAAAGGGGAGGAAGAAACAGCACAAAAATGAGGCAACATTGCTTGGTGGTATAAACCTCAACAACCAGCAAACAAACAAACAAAAAGACCTTAGAGTCATCCAAAGCAATCTATTGTTTTAATATGTGTCAAGAAAACTTGATAGTTTTAACAGTTACAAAAATGGGAAACGAAAGAGGTATAACAGAACCCAAGGGTTGGAAGGGTGAACAGAGACAGATGAGGGGAGAGAAGGTGCCTGAAAAATTAGAGGAAACTAAATTAAGGCTACACTTTGCTCATAAATTAATATTTTGTTTCCAAACCCCAAGTGATGAAATTTCTAAGCACATTTTTGTTCAGGAATTTTGCAGAATAGATTGGTAATATCTAAATTATAACTAAAAATATCCTGAAAAAGCTCTTAAAATGAACAACTAGAGTGCAAAAGTTACCTGAAAAGTTTTTCCATGTAAGTTTTCATGTATGTTTTTCCATGTATGTTTTCCATGTAAGTTTCCATGTATGTTTTTCCATGTAAGTTTTCTCTAGCTTGGCATTTAATAATATCCATCACATAGATATGCATGAAATTAGCCCTGGAAGGAGGGTGGCCTGGAAGGGCTCAATAACTGATCACTTTACAAATACCTGCTGAGCACCCAGTCTATGTGAAGTCCTGCATTAGGACTGATGTGGGCTACAAAGAAGGTATAATGCATCCTCCCTGCTTCCCTGCTCAATTGAGCTTACAGTCAATTGAGTAGTAAACCAAGGCAAGAGAGTATGGGCTAAGTAACAAATAGAGGGGCAGACAGATGAAAGTGCAACAGCAGTTCATAAGGAAAATCATTTACATCTGAGATGAGTCAAAAAAAGAAAATATTTTGAAAAAGGAGGGCCTTTTAGCTAGTTTTGGAAAATATGCTGAATTTCAGCAAAGGTATTTCTGAGTAAAGAACTACAGTGAGAACAGGTTCAGGATCAGAAAACCATGAAACATGTTATGAGAAATAATGAATAAAGCTGGCTGGGGCAGAGGTTTAAGATACAGTGGCTAAGTGACAAAGGATGCTCAAAGAAAATCTACAGTCTTCAAGGCTGAGAATCCCTCTTTCTCGGAGAAAGTGGAGAGCAGGCTAAACGAGGTGCACATACAGATGGGCTGGGGAGAGGGTCAGCATGGAACTGAGAGGCCCTCCATAACAACCTTTACGTTTTCAATGAATTGAGAGGGAAGGTTATCTGTAGAAACAGGAGGTGGCCAAAGGAGAGAGAGAACGAGGTGGGAGGAGATTAGTGACAGATGAAGAGCTACTGTAGGTGATGGAGAATCATGCTGAAGGGAGGCATGGGAAAGGATTGCCAAGGACCATGGAGAGTCAGCCAAGGGTGGAGGTAATGAAGCTCTGGCCATGCCAACTTGTACCATTAAGTCGTTTTCTCCACAGAACTTAGCACCCTGGGGACAGCAGCCCAGAAGGCATGGGCTTGAACGGCTACAGAAGGATGTGAAAGGGCTGGGAGAAAAGAAGGGGCTCAAGTTACCGCAGGTTGCAATGAGGTTAAAAGCCAATGGTGGTGTGATGAATTGGGAGATTGGGATTGACATATATACACTAATATGTATAAAATGGATAACTAATAAGAACCTGCTGTATAAAAAAATAAATAAAAAATAATGCGGGGAAAAAAAAAGCCAATGCCAGTGAAGGTGAAGCCCTAAGGGAGCTGGAGGGTAGGGCTGTGATGTCGGTGACCGGCTGGGATAACAGAGGCTAAGACCTCAGAGGGGCCATGCGTCTAAGTGGTGGCCAAGTGTGAATGCAGGTGAGTTTGTGGAAATGGAGGGGTGGTCGATTAAGGGGCTTGGGGGCTGGGGTACTAGATGGGCTGTGAACCTGGAAGTTAAATCACATCCAGGTGTGGCACTTACTAAGGTAGAAAGCTGGACTCGGAAACAGGCACCTAAATCTTCAGTGAAGGTGGGTGAGTGATTATGAGGTCCTCTGATCATAGACGTGAGAAAGGTACAACACGCTATAGCTTCACAAGAGTGTGAGAGAGGAAAGATGTGGTTGGAAAGCAGCAGGGATGAACCAGAAGAATACAGTGTCACCTCCTGATTTGGTCCTACACAAAAGTATAAGAGGGAACAGAGCTCACTTGAGAGGGATGGAGGAGAGTCAAAGTGAATTCCTCCCGCTGTGATTTGCCCTTCCATTCCCTCCTCCCTTTTACAAAATCGTCTCACTTCTCCACCATAAGGGTTAAAATCCTGGCTTCCCAAACTAGCTGTTTGACCTTGGAAAATCAGCTAATATATAAATCTCTGCAAAGGTTCATAAAAGGATAGGTACAAAGATGGTTATCACAGCATGGTTTGTGATGGAGGAAGGATGGAGGCCAACCCAGCAGCCATCACTAGGGGACAAGTAAAAGGCAGGGATGTTACAGAATGCAGTGGTGCAGCTAGAAGGAGCAAACAATTTCAGGAAACTGAAAATATAAATGCTCATGACAATACTACATATTTCACAGGGATATGAGTGTGTTTAAGTGCATATATTGAGCATATTATTGCTGGCACCGTACTGTTGGGAGGATGAGGGGATATAGGCATAAGGATCAGGGATAAAGGGAAAGGATGAATTAAAATGTAAAGGCAGGAACGAGACAATGCAAAAAGCCACCTACTGTATGATTCCATTCATATGAAATATCCAGCATAGGTAAATCCGTAGAGACAGAAAGCAGATTGGTGTTGGCAGGGGCAAGAGAAAGGGGGAAATGGGGAGTGACAGCTTAACGGGTACGGGGTTTCCTTTTGGGGTGATAAAAATATTTTGCGACTAGTAGATGGGATGGTTGTACAACTTTGGGAATCTAAATGCCACTGAATTGTTGACTTGAAAATGGTTAATTTTATGCTATGTGAATTTCACCCCAATTGAAATAATTTTTTGAAAATCTAAAGGCAGGACCTTCCACACACCATTGTCCACTCTCTCCTGCCAAAAGTAAATTAAAATGCTGAGTAAAATATAGTTTGTAAAAAATCTCATTAAAGCAAGGAGTAAGGAAATGTCTAGTGATAGTATAAGGAAAAGTACAAAAAGATATATACACTCCGGAGCACCTAAGCTTCTTTCCTTCCAAAAGGGCCAAGAATAGCTAAGATATTTTAGAAGAAAAAAGATAAGGTGTTAAGAACTTGTCCTAAAAAATGTCAGTGTTTATTAGAAAGCTATAATAATCACAACAGTGGAATACTGGACAGACAAATCAGAGAAAAATAATAAAGAAAGAAATCTGTGTGACAAGACGGCACTAAAATTCAGTGGGTACGGTGACTGATACACAGTGCCTGGACAACCCGACATCATATAAAAAATTAAATCCGACCTTACCAACTTACTACTAAATGCAGTAAAATGACTACTACTAAATTTACTACTGCTAAACTTACAGCTAAAATTATTTATTACTGATTTCCCTACTAAATCACAACCTTACTTCATACCAACCACAAAAATAGATTTTAGGTCAATTAAAGTACTAAAAGCAAAAGGTGTAGCTCCAGGGATTTTAAGAACCAATACAGAATATCTTTATACCTTTTGGTAGAAGAAGATATCTTTTTTTTTTTTTTTTTAATTTTTGGCCACGCCATGTGGCAAGTGGGGTCTTAGTTCCCCAACCAGGGATCAAACACATGCCCCCAACATTGGAAGTGAGGTCTTAACAATGGACCACCAGGAAAGTCCCCAAAAACGTTTTCATAAAGGAGGCAAAAAGCAAAGCATTAGCCATAAAGGAAAAGTTCTATAAACTAGATTACATTAAAATTAAGAATTTCTGATACCATAAAGAGAGTGAAAAGCCAAGCTATGGGGTGGGAAAAGAATTCTGTAACATATATAAGTGCCAAAGTAGTACCCACAATTTTTTTAAACAGGGGGAACAAATAACCTGGCAATTCACAAGAGGAGCTCCAAACCCAAATGGTCAATATATATAGGAAAAGGTGCTCAACCTCATTAGAAATCAGAAAATTACAAATAAAAACCACAGCAAGATACAACTGCACCTCCTCCCAACACACAACACACATTTTGGCAAAATATTGGAAGCACTGGTGAAGAGGGAGACCAACTGGAATTCTCGATCACTGTTTTTCTTTTTTATAAATTTATGTATTTTATTTATTTTTTTAATTTTTGGCTGCATTGGATCTTTGTTGCTGCACGCGGGCTTTCTCTAGTTGCGGCGGGCGGGGGCTTACTATTCATTGCGGTGCGTGGGCTTCTCATTGCGGTGGCTTCTCTTGTTGCGGAGCACAGGTTCTAGGCGAGCGGGCTTCAGTAGTTGTGGCACGCAGGCTCAGTAGCTGTGGCTTGCAGGTTTAGCTGCTCCATGGCATGTGGGATCTTCCAGGACCAGGGATCGAACCCTGTGTCCCCTGCATTGGCAGGTGGATTCTCAACCACTGTGCCACTAGGGAAGTCCCTCACTCACTATTAATGGAAGTGTAAAATGGCACAACCACTTTAGAGAAAAGTTGGCCATTGTGAAGAAAAGTTGAGGATGTACAGCCCTATGACTCAGCAATTGTTCACAACAGCCTCAAAAAAAATAACCAAAAGTCCATCAAAAGTATAACAGATCAATAAGTTCTGGTATATTTATACAATGAAACGATACACAGTGATGAGAATGAATGAATTACAGCTTCACATAGCAACATGGATGAATTATATCCACATAATGTTGAGCAGAAGAAGCAACACACATACACGTACATGCACATATTCAAACTTAAAAAAACTAAAGCACTTTTTTAGGGAGGCATTCATAGCAAGGATGATCAAGGAAATGATGACCACAAAAGTCAGGGTGGCGATTGTATCTCGGGGGAGAGATAGAGAGAGTACAGCTAAAGTGTGTGCTGGGGGGACCTTCAGAGGAAGCTGATGATGTTCTTCACTTGGTAGTGGTTGCACAGGTATTTACTTTTTCATTTAACAGTGCATACATGTTGCATGTACTTTTTTGTAGGTATGTTGTATTTCACAATAAAAAAGATTTCAAAAATACAAATGAGTAATAACCAATTTGGGAATTTCCACTATGAATAAACGGTGAATTTGAGCTTGAAGGGGTATTTAAAACTGCAGTGGCCATTCAGTGGAATAGCAGGCTCCAGGACATTGATGAGCAGGGGTTTGTTGTTTTTTTGTGGGTTTTTTGGTGCATGAAGGGTCAATTCTGGGAAAAAAATCATGATAACCTTCCTTTTTTCCATGAAAAATGAAAATAAATTGAATAAGGCACACGGAAAAGATGTATTTTTAGGTTCCCACTACACTGAATAGAAAATGTCGATTAAAAAACACTTTTTTTAGTCACTAATACATTGTTATTTTCTGGGCATATTTGAGAATTGCAGCATAGAGGACCCTTTCTAGTCTCTCATTACTTACTTTTTCATAGCTTAGTTCACACTCTACTTGTACATTATAATTGTCTAGGGAACTACTAGAGATGTTTTCAAAAATGATGCCCAGGTTTATATATATATATATATATATATATATATATATATACACACACACGCACACACATACATATGCATATACATATATATACATATATATATATATATATATATATATATATATATATGTGTGATTCTAATGTACAGCCAAGACTAAGAATCACTACAGGACTTGCCTGGAGGCACAGTGGTTAAGAATCCACCTGCCAACGCAGGGGACATGGGTTTGATCTCTGGTCCGGGAAGATCCCACATGCCACAGAACAACTAATAAGCACACGAGCCACAACTACTGAGCCTGCACTCTAGAGCCCGAGAGTCACAATTACTGAGCCCACACACTGCAACTACTGAAGACTGCGTGCCTACAGCCTGTGCTCCACCACAAGAAAAGCCACCACAATGAGAAGCCCGTGCACCGCAACAAAGAGTCGCCCCCGCTCGCCGCAGCTAGAGAAAAGCCTGCACGCAACAACGAAGGCCCAATGCAGCCAAAAATAAATAAATAAATAAATAAATTTAAAAAAAATGAGTCACTACAGCTCTTTGAAATTCACAGGTGATATACCTTATCCTCAAAACAACCATACTAAAATGGCATCCCCACCTCAAGAGGGGCAGACCATGGCTTAGAGGAGCAATTTGCCCAAATCACACATCAAATTAATGGCAAAGGGAAGGCTAGCATTAGCTTATTCCATCCAGTAACGCATTTGCTCCAGTTGCTAAAAGCCTGTCGTGGGACAGGTATGGTGTCGGGCAATAAGGAGAGAGAGAGGAGAATTAAATGTGGTTCTTGGCTTTACTGTACCACTCACTGAGCATCCCTCACTCTGACTGGGCAGGGCAGGGAGTGGGACAGCCCCAGCAGCCAATGTGGCTAGTCTTCTAAACAGCTAGTTTCCAGACTCCGTTGGCTCTGATGTCCAGAGGCCCTTGACTGCTGCAGGCATCTGTTCTGGTTCCTGCATAACCCTGACCCCTTCCAGGGGCTGATCCCAACACTCATTCCTCAGCCTGTGTTCCTGTGGTGGCCTGTCCTATGAAGCACTCATGCTTGGGAAGAGTACAAATGGCTGAGTGTCAATAACAAAAAACAAACAACCCTTTTGCATGTAGCTGCCCGGTTTTCCCAGCACCACTTACTGAAGAGCCTGCCTTTTCTCCATCGTATTCTCTTGCTTCCTTTGTCAAAGATAAGGTGACCAAATGTGCATGGGTTTATCTCTGGGCTTTCTATCCTGTTCCACTGATCTATTATTTCTGTTTTTGTGCCAGTACCATACTGTCTTGATTACTGTAGCTTCGTAGTATAGTCTGAAGTCAGGGAGCCTGATTCCTCCAGCTTTGTTTTTCTTTCTCAAGATTGCTTGGGCTATTCGGGGTCTTTTGTGTTTCCATACAAATTGTGAAATTTTTTGTTCTAGTTCTGTGAAAAGTGCCATTGGTAGTTTGATAGGGATTGCATTGAATCTGTAGATTGCTTTGGGTAGTATAGTCATTTTCACAATGTTGATTCTTCCAATCCAAGAACATGGTATATCTCTCCATCTGTTTGTATCATCTTTAATTTCTTTCATCAGTGTCGTATAGTTTTCTGCATACAGGTCTTTTGTCTCCTTAGGTAGGTTTATTCCTAGGTATTTTATTCTTTTTGTTGCAATGGTAAATGGGAGTGTTTCCTTAATTTCTCTTCCAGATTTTTCATCATTAGTGTATAGGAATGCAAGAGATTTCTGTGCATTAATTTTGTATCCTGCTACTCTAACAAATTCGTTGATTAGCTCTAGTAGTTTTCTGGTAGCATCTTTAGGATTCTCTATACATAGTATCATGTCATCTGCAAACAGTGACAGTTTTACTTCTTTTCCGATTTGGATTCTTTTATTTCTTTTTTTTGGCTAAAACTTCCAAAATTATGTTGAATAATAGTGGTGAGAGTGGGCAACATAGTCTTTTTCCTGATCTTAGCGGAAATGGTTTCAGTTTTTCACCACTGAGAATGATGTTGGCTATGGGTTTGTCATATATGGCCTTTATTATGTTGACATAGGTTCCCTCTATGCCTACTTTCTGGAGAGTTTTTATCATAAATTGGTGTTGAATTTTGTCAAAAGCTTTTTCTGCATCTATTGAGATGATCATATGGTTTTTATCCTTCAGTTTGTTAATGTGGTGTATCACATTGTTTGATCTGCGTATATTGAAGAATCCTTGCATTCCTAGAATAAACCCCACTTGATCATGGCACATGATCCTTTTAATGTGCTGTTGGATTCTGTTTGCTAGTATTTTGTTGAGGATTCTTGCATCTATGTTCATCAGTGATATTGCTCTGTAGTTTTCTTTTTTTGTGACATCTTTGTCTGGTTTTGGTATGAGGGCGATGGTGGCCTCGTAGAATGAGTTTGGGAGTGTTCCTCCCTCTGGTACATTTTGGAAGAGTTTGAGAAGGACAGGTGTTAGCTCTTCTATAAATGTTTGATAGAATTCGCCTGTGAAGCCATCTGGTCCTGGGCTTTTGTTCGTTGGAAGATTTTTAATCATAGTTTCAATTTCAGTGCTTGTGATTGGTCTGTTTATATTTTCTATTTCTTCCTGGTTCAGTCTCAGAAGGCTGTGCTTTTCTAAGAATTTGTCCATTTCTTCCAGGTTGTCCATTTTATTGGCAGAGAGTTGCTTGTAGTAATCGCTCACGATCCTTTGTATTTCTGCAGTGTCAGTTGTTACTTCTCCTTTCTCATTTCTAATTCTGTTGATTTGAGTCTTCTCCCTTTTTTTCTTGATGAGTCTGGCTAATGGTTTATCAATTTTGTTTATCTTCTCAAAGAACAAGCTTTTAGTTTTATTGACCTTTGTTATTGTTTCTTTCATTTCTTTTTCATTTATTTCTGCTCTGATCTTTATGATTTCTTTCCTTCTGCTAACTTTGGGGTCTTTTTGTTCTTCTTTCCCTAATTGCTTTAGGTGTAAGGTTAGGTTGTTTATTTGAGTTTTTCTCGTTTCTTGAGATAGGATTGTATTGCTATAAACTTCCCTCTTACAACTGTTTTTGCTGCACCCCATAGGTTTGGTGTCATAGTGTTTTCATTGTCATTTGTTTCTAGGTATTTTTTGTTGATTTCCTCAGGAAGACCTAAATAGACATTTCTCCAAAGACATACAGATGGCCGACAGGCACACAAAACAATGCTCAACATCACTAATTATTAGAGAAATACAAATCAAAACTATGAGGTATCACCGCACACCAGTCGGAATGGCCATCATTAAAAAGTCTACAAATAACAAATGTTGGAGAGGGTGTGGAGAAAAGTGAACCCTCCTACACTATTGGTGGGAATGTAAATTGGTGCAGCCACTGTGGAAAACAGTATGAAGGTTCCTCTAAAAACTAAAAACAGAGTTGCTATATAATCCTGCAATCCCATTCCTCAGCATATATCCAGACAAAACTATAATTTGAAAAGATACCTTCACCCAATGTTCACTGTGGCACGATTCACAATAGCCAAGATATGGAAACAACCTAAATGTCCATCGACAGATGAATGGATAAAGAAGATGTGGTACATATATACAATGAAATACTACTCAGCCATAAAAAAAGAATGAAATAATACCATTTGCAGGAACATGGATGGACCTAGAGATTATCATACTAAGTAAAGTAAGTCAGAAAGAGAAAGACAAATACCATGATATCACTTATATGTGGAATCTAAAATACGACACAAATGAACTTATCTATGAGACAGAAACAGACTCACACACATAGAGAACAGACTTGTAATTGCCAAGGGGGAGAGGGGTGGGGGAGGGATGGATTGGGAGTTTCGGATGAGCAGATGCAAAGTATTATATATAGAATGGATAAACAAGATCCTACTGTATAGAAGAGGGAGCTATATTCAATATCTGCTGATAAACCGTAATGGAAAAGAATATGAAAAAGAATGTATATACATGTATAACTGAGTCACTTTGCTATACAGCAGAAATTAACACAGCATTATAAATCAACTATACTTCAATAATATAACTTTTTTTAAAAAAAAGGCTGTTTGACAATGCAATCCAAAAATGGGCAGAAGACCTAAATAGAAATTTCTCCAAAGAAGATATACAGAATGCCAACAGACACATGAAAGGATGCTCAACATCACTAATCATTAGAGAAATGCAAATCAAAACTACAATAAGGTATCACCTCACACCAGTCAGAATGGCCATCATCAAAAAATCTACAAACAATAAATGCTGGAGAGGATGTGGAGAAAAGGGAACCCTCTTTCACTGTTGGTGGGAATGTATATTGATACAGCCACTATGGAGGTTCCTTAAAAACCTAAAATAGAATTACCATATGACCCAGCAATCCCACTACTGGGCATATACCCAGAGAAAACCATAATTCAAAGAGACACATGCACCCCAATGTTCACTGCAGCACTATTTACAATAGCCAGGTCATGGAAGCAACCTAAATGCCCATCGACAGACAAATGGATAAAGAAGATGTGGTACATATATACAATGGAATATTACTCAGCCATAAAAAGGAGCGAAATTAGGTCATTTGTAGATACGTGGATGGATCTAGAGACTGTCATATGGAGTGAAGTAAGTCAGAAAAACAAATATCATATATTAACGCATATATGTGGAACCTCGAAACATGGTACAGATGAACTGGTTTGCAGCGCAGAAATAGAGACACAGATGTAGAGAACAAATGTACAGACACCAAGGGGGGAAAGTGGCGGGGGGTGGTGGTGTGATAAATTGGGAGATTGCGATCGAATGTACACTAATATGTATAAAATGGGTAAGTATTAAGAACCTGCTGTATTAAAAAAAAAAACCGTATGCTAACACAAACATATGGAATCTAAAAGAAAAAAATGGTTCTGACGAATCTATGGGCAGGACAGGAATAAAGACACAGATGTAGAGAATGGACTTGAAGACACAGGGAGGGGGAAGGGTAAACTGGGCCGAAGTGAGAAAGTAACATTGACATATATACACTACCACATGTAAAATAGATAGCCAGTGGGAAGCAGCTGCATGACACAGGGAGATCAGCTCAGTGGTTTGTGACCAGCTGGAGGGGTGGGATAGGGAGCAGGGGAGGGAGATGCAAAAAGGAGGGGATATGGGGATATATGTATACATATAGCTGATTGTTATACAGCAGAAACTAACACAGCATTGTAAAGCAATTATACTCCAATAAAAATGTTAAGAAAAAAAAAAAAAGGCTGTTTGAGACGAGTCAAAGGCAGTATTGGGAAGCTGGATGGAAGCACACAACCCAGGTCTAAGCCTTTCCTGGTTGTAGATAATTGTTATCTAACCTACTTCCTCAAAAACTGGACCTGTAATATTGGCGTTCTCTAGAAATGAATCTACTTGGTAAATAAACATAAGAGTATGAGCGGAAATACGTTGGATACTAGCTTCTAACGCAGATTCAGAAGAAAGATTCATCCTCCAGTTATTTAAACAACTGCTGGAGCAAAGCTGTGGTTGGGAGGCAAGGCAGCACTGAGAATTATAAACTTATCGGAATATTTTTGAGAATGAGTGACCATGCTAAAGAGACTTTAAAGACATGAGGTAGGACCCTTTTGCAGAACTTCACCATAAAATAGTAACATCAATGTTTCTATTCATGTAAGAATTCAGGAAATAAAATAACCTTTACTGCGATATCCTCGGTCTCCACGGGACGCAGACGTCGTGTTGATTGCTCGTAGCTGTCCAGGTGATACCTTCCAGGCTGCTTCCTGTTTATAGTTTTTGGCTGCTGCATTCCACATGGAAAAGAGCACAAGTTGAAGGTCTATGGAAAAAACTTGAGTTTTTACTGAACATTAACTCACATTGCTACTTCTCCACTTCAATTCTAAGAAAAAGAAATGAGTAAAGTGAATGTCATATTTTAATTATCTCTATGGTGTCCCCCTGCCGCCAAAAAAAAGCAAATGATAATGAAAAAGTGTTACACAATAATTTTAAACCTGATTCACAAACTTTTTAAGAAACATAAAAATATGAAGATGTGATACTTGAAGTTAAAGTGCTGAGCACCAAACTAGGCTTTGGATATTCTTTCTCCAGCTTTCTGGATGAACAGGCCCAGGCGGTAAAATGCTGTGTGTCATGGCCAAAGGCAAGCAGGCTAACTCAGGGTAAACTAGAATCTAATTCTTAGGCCGTTGGGCTTGTAAATGTTCCAACAGTGCATTTTTGGTCACCCTCTGAATCATGAGGATTTTGAATCCGATACACTCACATAAATCAGTCTGGGCTATATGTCACCTGAAGATCCCTGGTGGAATGAGAAAAAGCATCTCGGACTTTTTTGCCTATAATATGTATATTATTTCATAAGGAGATCCATAAGCACTGTAGAGTGATCTAGTTTTTCGCAAATGTTATAGCATTGCTCTGAGCCAAAGGACTAAAGAAAGTCTCCATAAAACGGAGGTTGGGGCTTTCCTGGTGGCGCAGTGGTTGGGAGTCTGCCTGCCAGTGCAGGGGACACGGGTTCGAGCCCTGGTCTGGGAGGATCCCACATGCCGCGGAGCGACTGGGCCCGTGAGCCACAGTTGCTGAGCCTGTGCGTCTGGAGCCTGTGCTCCGCAACAAGAGAGGCCGCGATGGTGAGAGGCCCGCGCACCGCGATGAAGAGTGGCCCCCCCTTGCCACAGCTGGGGAAGGCCCTCGCACAGAAACGAAGACCCAACACAGCCATATATAAAAATAAATAAATTTAAAAAAAAAAAAACCGAGGTTGCCAGCTAAAGCTAGGCAATCTTTACATACTTAAAATGACTAGAAACTTGTCATTCTCTAATTTTGAGTTTAATTTCACATAGAGACAAATGACTAAAGAGAAGGTCGAAAATTCAGTTCTGTAAACCTCTAATTTAGAAAAATATATAAGCTCAAAATTTGTCCCAGAGATCTAGTAAGCAAGTATTTCGACATAAATGATTATCTTACTTAAATACCTTATAGAGATGATGAAAGCTAAATAGTAAAACACTTTAAAACTGTTAAATTACCTATAAAAGCAAAGGATTCTAGAATTGTGAAACTTTTTTTTTTTCCTTTGGCTTGGAACAGCAGGTTTAGCTTTTGATAAATCCGTTGAGTTCTATTATGGGAATCAGGAATGTCCTCGAATAATCAGTAGTTTAATCTGAACGAGATATCGCCCTCCAATTTATATCCATCAGCGTATCAACAGAATATCAGACTACCAAATAGCACATTGCTAAGCTACACGCCATTCAATACTGAGATTAAAAAGTCACTGAGAAGTACTACCAGTGTCCTGTTGCACAGAAACTACTGAATGCATTTTAAATTTTAAAAAGAGAGAGAGAGAAAGAGTGCTCATGACATTTTTAGTTTTGTTTTTCTTCCCACAGTCCTCACAGATAACCTTACATGAGAGATGTAGAAAGCCACTATCCTTTAAGCTGAGTATATTTCCCACACAAGACAGGTCTATATCTGTACATATACTCTCTGTCTTCTAGAGTCGTAACTTCTATAGTAGTATTGCGCCCAGAGTTCCAAAAGGAATGACTTCATGTTCTTCACAAAACTAAGGAGAGGGTGGGAGGAGGAGATGTGTTGACAGAGATTTGAGTCGGAGTCTCACAGATGTAATTTGAAGAAACTCTGGCTCTAGACTGTCACTAATTCTCCGTGGAGATTCTGCAGCCAAAACCACTTAACTCTAAGCTTTTACAGAATACATAGCATCTTAAGCGCTCTCAAGTAGGAGTTTCCATTAGTGTTCTTTTCAAACACACAGCTTTTTTCTCTTCATTTTTAAAAGTTTGTCATTTGTGGTTTGGCCCATCAGCAGTGATGAATGGCCCCGAAAGACATCAGAAGTCCAGTCTGGTTTCAATAACTCTGAAGATACTGGAGGCAACTGAAGGGGATTCTTTTTTCCTTCCAACCTTTGCTCAGTTCAATATTTCTTCTATCTCTCATCTCATACAAACCACTCTTCAGATTTCCCTCACTCCACTCCCTCAAACTTGACCTCCTCTGTTCCCTTTCCTGAGGTCATCTCCCTCTGCTCATCCCTACATCTCTGAAAGACGATCTAATAAGTTCTTTGCGAATCTCCTATCATCTAAAGTGAGACAAGTCAGGTTCTAATCAAATGCTTGACTTTCCTGCTGCCTCAAAGTGTACACAGTCTATGATGTATTCCTGTCTTGGTGTCCATGTCCACACAAGAGTACACAAGCATTTTCAGGCTTTGTTACTGCAGCGTCTACAAGCATGGGTGGTGGTTCCTACTCAGACAAAATCACACCTGCTCAACAAAATAACTCAACAGAGAGTAAAAAAATAACTCCAGAAAAGCAGAAGAAATCAGCAAGTCTAAAGACAGCCAAGTGCTTGTCTTAACTATTTTTAGCATGATGTGAATAAAAATTTAATATAGACTGACTTCCTGGTGAAGGTTTTCCAAGCCTCAGTCAATTCCTGTCAGGAGACTGCACATGCATTTTTGTTTGGTTACATAAATGGTAAATATATTAACATTTTTCTCTAATAGTAAATGAATAATTATTAACTTATTTTAGAAGAACTTCTTTCTACTTTACTGTTATGAAATAGACATATTAATTTTAAAGACTTTCTTCAGAATTTTTCAGACATGGCTTTCAAGAAATCCAGTCCCATTAAATATCATCTAATGGCCAGTGGCTCTTAAATTTACATCTCCAAGGGGGACTTCTCCTCTTAGATGTCAATAAATATCTCAAAATTATCATGTGCAAAATATACCTCTTGATTCCACCTCAACAGCAACCTACTCATTTCTCAGCTTCCCTATTTCAGTTACTGGCTCCACCGTCTACCCGGTAGTCAAGCCAATAATCTAGGATTCATCCTTGAGCCTTCTTTCTCCCTCATTCCCTCCATTCAACCTATCAGCCAGTGTTTATCAGCTCAGCCTAAAAAGTGTGCGCTGAACTTGATAGCTTCTTCTCAAGGTCCACTGCAACTGCAACAAAAACAAATTCTAACCATCATCATTTCTTGTCTATGTTATTATAATGACCTCTTTACTGATCTATCTGTTCTACTCTAGTCCCCCATGACAACTCTTCACCCAGCAACCAGAGTGATCCTTTAAAAATATACACAAAATTATGAGTCCCTTCTTTAAAACCCTCCAGTGGTTTCCTATTGCATGCCAATAAAATCCAAACTCTTTACCTGGTTTACAGGACTCTCAATCCTTGTTCTTACCTCGTCTTGTCCTCCCTTCTTTACTAGGCTTCAGCCATAGTGCCCCTCTGTTCCTTGAACACACCAAATTAATTCCACCTCAGGGTCTTTGCATCTGCTAGTTCTCTGCCTGAAATGATCTGGCCCCTTTTCTAGGTCTTTGCAGAAGAGGCACCTACTCTTCAGTCAGGTCTCAGCTCAAATGCCAGCTCTTCAGAGGGGCCTCCTGGGAAATGACCACCCTGCTTAGAGGACCCCAGTCACTCTCTAATATCTTCTTTTATTTTCTTCCCACAGGGAATTGATCTCACTTGTTTACTTGTTTATCATCTGACTCCTGCCTCAAGAAAGCAAACTCTGTGACAAGAAAGATCTTGCCTGCCTTGTTCAGAGCTGCATTGCTAGGTCTTGGCACAAAGCACAGGGTAGCTGATAAGTCTGGAAATACAGGCAAATACATAATACACGTTATAGTCCAGGTAAAACATCACAAAATAACATTGACTGTGTTTCCAGGCTTTATGTAGATATGAGTAAATATCTGTGCAATGGATGAATAAACTGGTTCAGGAAGTACAAGACTCAGGTTTTAATTCTGGCTCTCCCACTAAAATCTTGTGACTATTCAAACCATACAACATGTGAATAAATATATGCATCTAGAAAACAAAATAGGTAATGTAGTGTAATATATTAAATGAGTCAAAAGACATAATGTATCAAAAAAGCACTTTTTAACCTAAAAAGTATAACATAGTTAAAGGTATTATAAGAATATGGTACAAGAGTTGTAAGCTTATTTTGTATGATTTTTATATAAAGCTTGGGGTAGACAACCTCTCTATTTCCTTTTGAATTGAACATGAGGTGTTCCTCTTGGGATAATCCTTTGATGACTTATAAAGACAAGCCTTATACATTTCTTTATTGATTTTAGACTTGTAAGGTTTTTTGCAGAAGCAGGTGGCAATTTTTTCTTCATATAGGTTAAAAGTAAGGCATACGATTTCTTCTAATTGCACCCATTTTCAATCATCCATCCTCAGGACTGTCCCTTATTCACAGCTCCCCTAACAAAGAAAAGCACTTACGGCTCCAGTGTGTTTCTTACAGGATTCAAATGGAAGAGAACCTTCCCCAGTCAGCCAGCTGTCCTCACCAATCTCATCACTCAAGAGAAACTCATTCAGCTTTTGAACACTGCAAAAGGCAAACAAGCAAGCACACAATAAGGGATAAAAATAAAACCACCACCAATGAAGTTCTACCTAAATAAACAAACTTTTCCCCCACTGTTACCATGGTAAGCAAGCCAGCTCTGAGAGTCATTTCTCAGGACCAACTGGGAATTCAGCTAGGGTGCTGGGGACTGACGGGCTCCCAGGACCTGGGGCTTTCAGCGCTTAAAATGGAAAAATCTCAGAAAAACCAGAACCAACTGGTCACCCTAAATTCAACCAACTCTCCTTTGCACTTTTTTTTTCTTTCTTGCAATTGTATTTCTTGTCAAAGACAATAGAATTGGAGAGGGACTTGAAACAAGGTGGTTAAAAAAAAATAACACCAACGAAGGAAGTATCATTATTCTCATGTTACAAATGAAGGGAAATAAGGTACAGGGCAGTTAAGTAAAAGCATACAGCATATAACACACAGATCATGGGTCCCTGCCCACTATGCTATTTTGCTTAAGCACTACTGTATATATTGGACATATCACAACCTGGCAAGGAGAGGGCCCTCTAGAATATTACTATGCAAAACGTTGGCCAAGATCAGTGGCATCATTACCTGGGAGCTTACTCGAAACTTAGAATCTCAGGCCCCACCCAAGACCTCCTGAGTCAAAATCTACATTTTAAGAAGATCCAGAGATGCTTCATAAGCACAGTACAGTTGGAGAAGCCCTGTTCTAGAAGAGTAATTTACAAACATTCTTTACTGTGGTCTCCAGAGGCTGGACACAAGACCCCCTGGCCCCCTTACCCTACCCATTCTAATTTTCTCAAACCAGTGTCATAGGATCAAGAGTAAAACGAATCGAAGAAAACAAGAACACAATTTGAAAACATCCTCCCATAAATAAAATGATTCACTACAGAAAAGTCTGTGAAGTTGAAAAGACAAGAAATGCTCCTTCTAGCACGCTAAGATGCTAACAGTGGGCAAACTGGCCTGGCACCTGCAGCATCACTTACAGGGGAAAGATTGCCGTTGTTAGGAAACTAGAAAATACACATTTGAAACAAAAGATTTTTTTATTTTTCATTTCAGCTTGTAGTCAAGTTAAGTGCCTCCAGACAAGTCTGCAGAGTTTGTTTTTGTGACAGACTAATAAAATGAAGAAAAGTAAATTCAATTCAGTCTGTTGTCCATGAACTTTAAGCTCTTTAGCCTTGCATGTCATAGAAACCGCTTCCTTTCTTTGGAAACATAAAGGTAGATAAAATCCACTAGGGCAGTCTATTAACTTCTAAATTTCATTTACAGGAAACTAAAAGAAATAATTTTTTCATTTTTTTTTTATTGAAGTATAGTTGACTTACAATATCATGTTAGTTTCAGGTGTACAGCACAGCGATTCAGATATATATATCTATAGATATATATATATATATCTACATATATACATTCCTTTACAGATTCTTTTCCCTTATAGGTTATTAAAAAATATTGAGTGTAGTTCCCTGTGCTATACAGTAGGTCCTTGTTGGTTATCTATTTTATATATACTAGTGTGTATATCTGAATCCATAAAAGTAATTTTTTAATTGAAGTATAGTTGATACAATATTATATAAGTTATAGGTGTACAATATAGTGAGTCACAGTTTTTAAAGGTTATACCCCATTTATATTAATAGTTATAAAACACTGGCTATATTCCCTATGTTGTACAATACATCTTTGTAGCTTATTTTATACATAATAATTTGTACCTCTTAATGCCCTACCCCTTATGTTGCCCCTCCCCCCTTCCCTCTCCCCACTGGTAACTACTAAAGCGAACCACTAGTTCTCTATATCTATGAGTCTGTTTCTTTTTTGTTATATTCATGAGTTTGTTGTATTTTTTAGATTCCACTAAAAAAAATAATTGTTTAAGGAAAGCTTTGGCTGAATAATACTCCATTTTATGTGTATGCTGCATTTTGTTTTTTCATCAATTGAGGGACATTTGGGTTGTTTCACTTTTTGGCTATTGTGAATAATGCTGCTATGAAGATGAATGTACAAATATCTATTCAAGTCCCTGCTTTCAATTCTTTTGGGTATACACCCAAAAGTAGAATTGCTGAATCATATGGTAATTCTATGTTTAATTTTTTGAGCATCTGCCATACTTTTTTCCATGGTTCTGGAATTCCTGACTTACTTAAATATATTCAAGTTATGACAACATGGCTGAACCTTGAAAACATTATGCTAAATAAGATAAGCCAGGCACACAAAAAACAAAAATTGCATAATTCCACTTATATGAGGTAGATAGAATAGTCAAATTCATACAGACTGAAAGTCAATGGTGGTCACCAGGGTCTGGGAGGAGAGGTAGGTACAAGGGGAGTTATCATTTAGTGAGTATAGAATTTAATTTGAGAAACTGAAAAAGTTCTGGAGATGGATTGTGGTGACGTTTGCACAACAATGTGAATGTACTTAATGCCACTCAACTGTACACTTAAAATGATTTAAATGATAAATTTTATGTTATGTATATTTTACTGCAATTTTAAAAAGAATTTTAGAACCAAAAAAAGAAAGAAGAGCTTTGGGTTTTGTACTCTCTTTGAGTCTTTGACAGCAAAGCCTGATCACATAGGTTTGAAAGATGGTGTTAGAAATGCCTTAGAAATGGCATTTTATTCATCTTAAATGGCAGTATCCTTTCTTTACTTTTACAGACTTTAATTGTCATTCTGTTCCAATGTTTAGAAGAGATTGGATTTTAAGGAGCACAGCTTTGTCAATCAAAGGAATACCTTTTAGACAACCTCACACTGTGTCTCTGCACACAAAGGAAAGTATGGGGCCAGGCTTGTGTGCCTTTGTAACTCTAAGTCCAGCAGCTCCTGGTACACATTACTCAATGAATGTTTGCTGAATCAACCAAAGAAGGAATAAACCAATGATTCAGACATTTAAGTAAGGTCAGTTGATTCAATTCTCCATTTCACCTTCTAGCACACACAAATCTTACTGAAGCTTTTATGAAATTAATGAGACCCATTCTTGCTGAATATCAGGAAGCAATGGTCCCTGAGCATGATTGGAGCATGGGGAGAACTTCTTTCCTCTTCATAAGATCCCACTTTGGAACTCCAACTACAATAATCATCGGAGGACCCAATACTAGCACTTTTCTGAATCTCCCCCTCCATTTCCCCTCCCCATCCCCATTATTCCAGGCTCTCTGGCTTAGGGTCCCTTGCACTATTTTGTTTGCTTTATTACTGTCTATCTCTCCCACTAGACTCTGAACTCTTTAAAAGCGAAAATTTTCATCTTCAGAATCTAGCCCAGTGCCAAAAATATAACATAGCAATTCCTCAAGAAATGTCTGGTGAATGAATAGGTAATACAAAAAACATTTCCTGTTCATATGAGGGCCTTTCAGAACTCACAGAGGCAAAACAACTATGGAAAATGCATGAATCCTGACCAAGGGTGAAGTAATTTCCACCATGCTGCCAGGGTTATATTTTTAAAATGCAAATATGCTCATACAACAGTCCTCTCCTTAAAATAACAAATGGCCACCCTGCAGCTTTCAGCATCCTTGGCATCATCTACAGGCTGATTGGGATTTTACTCTCCAGCTTCATCTCCCAGTGCTTTCCTCATCAGGACCTTTCTCCAACTACATGCAATTACCTTTAGCCCCCAGAAGGTACCAAGATCTCTCACCTCTCTGCTCACCCCTTCCCCTTGCATACATCGCTCCCTCACACAGAATGTGTTTTCCCTTTTTATTCAACTGGCCAAGTCCTACCTATTCTTTAAGATCCCATGAAGGAGCTATCACCGCCTTTAAACCTTTACTGACTGGACTATCTCCCTTCTCCCTTGATAAGATTCAATGAGCCTCATATATGGCCCATGGTATTCTGTGTAGTGCTCTATCACAGCATAACATGCGTGTTGTAATTCCCTTCCCTTCCCAGTCTCTCCAGCTAGACTGTGGACTCCTGTGGATTTCACTCCATCTTTCTTCTTTGCCATCCCCAGTGCCTAGCAAGGTACCTGAACTGCTTAATAAATGAATGTGGATCCACAGAAAGATGTATCTCTGAAGCACGAAACGGAGTTCAGTAAAATGGTGTTAAATTAGTAAAACGGAGATTTGTTAAATATCTAAAATATGTAGGCAATGTGCTGGGCATCTTTCATGTATTATCTCATTTAATTCTCCCAACCACCATAAGCAGGAACCATTATGATGCTCATCTGATAAGTGAGGAAGCTGAGCCATAGAGGCACCAAATAATATGCTTGTGGTTGAACAGTGACTATTCCATGGCTGTGCAGGTATTGAAAGCAGGTAAACTTGATACCAAACAACTCCCTATCCTGCCTCCATCACCTTTTAGTTTAGTGTTTTACTAATTTCTCATTTGTTTAGGTAATTCGTCAAAGTATTTAAGGTTTTGTTACCGATGATATTTTTTTCACTTTTCAAGTTTGGGTGTTTACATACAGCTTGAGTACCTTGGACAGGTGCTATGTTTTGGGGGAATAACTGATTTTGTTGCTGGCAGTTATGTGTTTTCTTGTGGAAACCATGAAATTTTTGTAAATGTGGACCAGGTCAACCTGTGAGCATGTTCTATGATAAATATAGTAACAATTTATTTGGTTGAAGGTAATCACAGTAGACTAGCCAAGCGTACTTTCCTTTGGGAGGGAAATGAGAGAAAGGACACAAGAGTTATCTTCCACCAAAGCAAGGGATTAGTTTTACACATTTCTTTCCTTGGTAAATAACATCTCTGGATATAGATACTGCATTGTACGTCAAGTACCAGAAACCTAAACTCAAATTATTTATAAAGGATACAATATAGCAACTTAACCTTTTCCTCCAGAAAAGCAAAACACATAAACTATTTTCTTACAAATAAAGCAAAGAGGACAAGTACAACAGGCATCATGAAAAAAATCACTAATTCAAGTATTTTAACATTTTAGAAACTAGTGACTTTCCTACTTCTCTTCATTTCTTCCCTCCGGTTTGCAAATGTAGACTGGAACACATCACCATAAAAGGTCCAGAAAACTCAAATGATGTGGGGTGCTGGGGTTACTGGGAGATAACCTGAATCTTAACGGCCTCTTTCTTCCATTTTATTATGTATACATAAGGTCCCACCCGGTGAGCACCGCAAAGACAATTTTGTCTAACAAGCTAAACATTTTTAAAAGAAAGCATAGAATTTTCTTGAAGCAACGAATTTTACATGGCATGGAATCTTCCTCCAGCAGAGAAGTTTACACATCTCTTACAGGCACGCGTAACACAAGTTGCGGAGTATGCTGCACCCTCTTCTAACCCACCAAATTTCTGCATGCATCTCAGAGTGTAGCAAAGAACTTATGGCTTCCACAGTCCTGAAAAGGAGGTTTCAAAATCAGCTAACCAAAGTCTCCGATTATAAACAGGCTGCTCAACTCGCTGTGGGCCAACTGGCATTAAAGCCTGGTCACGGGTTCCCAGGCAGAGAAGGAAATGCCAAGCCCAGTTCACACTGGGAAAGACGCTCATCTGGGTTCCGAGAACCAGCACACAGTGGGAAAAAGGACTGGCCTCCTCTGTTGACTGGTCATCTCCCGAGGACCCACAAATCAACCACTGAAATTCACTTTAGAGAAGCAAGTTTTTATAAGCTGATTCTATTTGGCCTATGGCTTGGGAAATCTGGAGCTGAGCCCTGAAAACAGACTGGTCTTTATCAAACTGGCAAATGCCTTTTCCCTGGAACGTACAGAAGAGAGAGTGTTATGCAGAAATATACAGGGATTATGATCCACGCTCAGCTTTACTAGGATTCACTACAGCAGGATTGTATACTATGGACTTGGGGAAACCCACACGCCTAGATTTATTAATTTTTTTTCACAGCAACTCTTAAAGTCCTTTCGGTGCTTGGTAACCTCCTGATTTCAGAGGACTGATCTATTATTAGTGATCAACTGCTTTCTGTTTGACTTGTAGCACAAAGTCAAATTCAATTAAAAAGGCAACCGTGAGAGGGACAGCTATTAAGTGGAGAAAATGAAAATAAGAACCAAAATAGCAGACTCTGGCCATTTATCAGTTTTATTGTTTGAAGTCGCTTCCCTTCCAGAGCACTGCCTAATTTGGAAGTGGTGCTACAGAAATCAGTCAGTGAGCCGTACAAGTGTTTCAGAAGTCAGAACAATAAGAAAATGAGGGCAGATGAGGTCAGAGGGCCTGAGCTTTAAACTCCTAACAGCTTCAGAATCTGTTACTAACAGCATATCTTACAGAATAGGATTGAAATCTTGTTACGGTATTAGTGTAAACAATCAGAACTTGGTTTATAGTAAGATAAGGTATATGAATTTTAATGATATTTGGTATTAAGCCTTTGTTAAGCCAATATAAACTATTGCCTAAAACTAGAGGTTCTGGTATCTTGAATATTAAAAAATAGTTTGCTTAACAATACATAGACATTGGGAAAGTATTTCATTTTAAAGGACCTTACAATAGATGCTCTACATTGCTGTTAATGACAACACTATGCTTAGTATATTTAAGGCCTCAATTTTCCATTTTTCCTTCTGTATTGAAACATCTTGGCGTTTCTTTCAAAGGCCAGATATAAATATGATAATGACTGTTTATGAAACATGCTGAGGTTTTATAAGGTTTATAGGACCTTATAGCAAAAAGCAAAATACTACTTTAAGACTACCTTGTTTATAATATAGACTGAAACATAGCTATGGCACTATGGCACATACAGGGTAGTATAATATAGTTTGGTAACATATTTATTATATAATACAAGTAAAAATGGTGGGGAAATGGTCATTATCAGACCACAACTATTTTAATGGGAAATTGTGAGTCTGAGATAAAGTCTACACTGCTTAGAAACCTATAGAAGTCTACTTAAAATTAACAGAACACTGCACTCAGTTTTGCAAAGTTTTTCCATTTTCAGAGACTGTGAGCCGGGATTTTTTTTTTTTTTTTTTTTTTTTGCCAAATTAAACTAAAATTAAAACAGAAAATATGTGTTGATATGAACATTCTCCATCACTGCTGGTAAAAACATAAACTGGCCCAGCTTTGCTGGAAAACATTATGGCCATATTCATTAAAAAAAACTTAAAAATCTGCACACATTTTAACCTACGTCTCCTTCAATGGAAAACAACGTGGCCATACTCATCAAGGGCATTAAGAAGATGCATACTATTAGAACAAGTAAGACCACTTCTAGAAATCTGACTTTAGAAAATAATCAGAGAAAAGTTTAAAGATAAACAGATGCTTCTCTCAAATGTAATTTACATTATTTATGTTACATGGGTGAAAATAGAAACATTCTAAATGTCTAAGAAAGAGGTAACCATTAAATAAATTAGAATACTTCCAAACAATGGAATATCATGTAGCCAATAAACGTCATGCATTTTGGTTTTAATGAGGGGGAAAATAACCCCCCAAAGTTCAAAATTTTTATTTTAGAATAATTATTTTTATATGAAATAGATAAAAGACTGAAAGGTAGCATACCAAAATTTTAACAAGTTATCTCTGGGCAGTGATTTGGATGTTCTTTTTATACTTTTTCTAACTTACTACCATGAGCAGATAGTATTTCTATAATCAAGCAAAGAACTCCAGACATTCCAGCACATACCTGATGATGGCTTTGACGGCAAATCTGACCACAGTGGAGAGCAGGAAGAGAGGGGTGACCAGGATGTGGAAGAGAGACAATGAAGCAAAGGCTTCTGCAGGTTTGAGATTGTTCCCGCTGGCATACGCATGGGTCACAAATGTCTGTGCAAAGAAAGGATTTTAGAGAAAGCTGGAGAAAGGTTCACAAATACTTGCATTCAATTTTACAAGCCTAACAAATTCTACTATGCCAATATGTCCATTGCAACTCTGAAAAATATAATACAATTGCTTCATCCAAATCCCTCCCTAAGAAAAATAACACTTGCTATTGGTAGAGTACTTAATGGTTTACATTCATTCTAGCAGTAAACTTGTGAAAGGGGCAAAACAGATTCTATTGACAGATTAGAAAATTAACTTCTGTCAAATTACTGAGATGGGAGAATGACCATGAGAGAATCCAGAGTTCTTCACACCTACTCAGGCTCTCTCCAACCAATACTAAATTTTCTGAGAGAAGAAAGGAAACATTCCATTGTTTTAGGGTCCCTATTGTGGATCTTTCCTAAAATCGCCAACAAGGGTATCCAAGGCAGACTTATTTACAAATATTTCTAAGTATAATACTAGTTCCTGGGTTTGTCCTTTTTGTTTGAAATATAATGTAATCATTTAACATTTTCCAGTTGTTGATCTAGCACTATTTTGTAAGAATGTCCAGGAACCAGGTCATGGAGATTAGGTCAGTAAGTTCTCAACCTCCGTTAATTTCGCTCCCCAGGACACATTTGGCAGTGTCTGGGGATATTTTTGATGGTACTAATGGCATCTAATAAGTAGAAGCCAGGGATGCTGCTAGACATCCTAATGCAGAGGACAGGTTCTCACAACAAAGAATTAATTATCGGGACCAAAAAGGTCCACAGCGCCACGGTTGAGAAACCCCGGATTAGAACTATCACAATGGAGACAGCGAAGAGAAAACTGAAGGTGAGGTAATATAGGTTACCACCCACCCATTCTTGTTCCTAAGTCATTTCTGAACACTGACTTAAGTCCATTTCTTAAGGTAAGAAAAAGTGTCTTACAGCAAGAACAGCTGCTATGGGAATTGCCGCGTTCATGAAGACTGTGGAAAGAAACCAAATACATTAGTTTCAGTGAACTGTGAGACATTTCAGTAACTTTAATTAATCATCGATTATTACTCTAACTTTCCTTGAAGGACCAAGTACATTAAGGAAGGAAGGAATTAAGTACAGGAAGGACCAAGTACATTAAGTAACATTTTTGTCTTGAGTCCACAAACATTTCCCAGTTGGTATTTCCTGGTTCACAGTTGTGAACTCCCATAGGTGAGGCTTAACCAGAAAATGTGAAAAATTATTTTTTTTATGACATGTTACAAAGAGCAAAATTTAGATAAAGTTATTAGAATTTAACACATATGCATTCTTCAGAGTATTCACGGTCTGTATTTTGTTTGGTCCACTAAACTAACTTAAAAATATAAAAATTGGGATATTATACAGATAAAAAGAATTTGACATCACGTGAAAAATCTCCTTCCAGCAGTGATATTAATTTTCACTTATAGACCTTTTGTTTAATAAAATAGCTCCATATCTTGGGCCCTCTGCTTGTTTAAATATCTCTCCAGGAATATATTGCACTATCATTTGATAAGCATAATATGCAGAACTGAAATAAGAAAAACTCATATTTAGGCTAGAATACTAGCATTTGGAAGTAATAGGAAAAATAAAAAGCCAAGTTGATGATTTGTAGTTATTTTGTCATAAACCATAGAGTTTTAGGAACGGAGGACCAAAAAGTAACTGCATAGTTGGTAACAGGGCCAGGCAATGGCAGAGCAAGAACTATAATCTAGTTTTCTTGACACTCAGAAGACAGTCCATCTAAAAACTATCACCAGCTCTCATGATCCGCTCTCATGAACTGTCCTTACCACCGTGTACAGACTCAGCCTGTGCTTCTGAAGGTCCACAGGTGGCTTAGCTATCAAATCCGAATTCTTGTACGGTAGCAGCAATCCAAACACGGCTCTGAGACTCATAACGGTACAGATGAAGAATCATGTTTCTGTCTTCATCTTTCTCTAGCTATTATGACCTTTTTTTTCTAAGTGTATTTCATTCTTTTCCTCCACATCATTATTTATAACTCATTCTAAATATCTTTAAATAAGTAATCTCCTCTTGATGAGGAAGAGTGAGAGCAGCTGCTATTTTACTAAAAACTATTTATTTGGCACTCTGCACCCAGTGCAGGTTATCGGGGACCCTTCCTACCTCATCATAAAGATGAGGATGGGATGCACGAGGTCACACAGCTGGGCTCCTCAGACCGTACTCACCACCACTTCACTCTGCCACTACTCAACAACTCACAATTACTGAGGTATGACGGGAGTGCCTTCTCCTATTTAATGATTACAACTACCCTGCGCAATAATGAGGAAAGCACTTAGGAAAGATGAGTCACAGGCAAGATTCCAAGCTAGGAGATGACAGAGCTTGGATAAAACCCAGACCTTTCTGGTCAAAAGCTTCATGTTCTTCCCACTTCTCCACATAAAACTCTATCAAAGTGAAGAGAGAAAAAATAAAATCGTGCCTTTGTCTTTGGCCAAAAAATGAAATCCATAAACAGCACATGACCATTTGGCAGTGGAGATTAGGAAATGATTTAACAGAATCTCTTTTGCCCCCCAGATATGATCTCCAGTGGCAAGAACACTGATTCATAGAGATGGATCTTCAGTTTTATTAGTATTTATCCTGTTTAACTTTGCTTTTCAACATTTTCCGATACCACAGATTGAGCGCTTTTATGTTTCAGGTGCTTTTCTATACACCTTACATACATTATCTTATTTTAATTCCCCCAGGTATGCTGAATACAGCCCAACTTCCTGATGAGGAAACCAAGACGCCACCAAATGCTGACCAAGGATGTATAGCAGACACGTTGCTGAGGCAGGATTTCATTCCAGGTCAGCCTGCACTCTAAGACCCAACAGTAACCACCATGTTATACAGTTGACATTTTTCTTTCTTTCTTTTGTTTTTTGTTTTTTTTTTTTGGTCTAAACTTATGGTACTCTGCAAATACTATTTACAAAATATTTTTAACAGTTACAGAACAGTGCCACGTCCACTGCCTCATTTGACTCTCACAATATACCTGTGAGAAAGGTATTATTCTTATTACACCAATTTTTAGAGGAGGAAACTGAGGGAGGTTATTGAACACTAGCCCACTTGCCAGGTGCGTTATACAAAACAATGAGTAGGAAGCCCTTGAGGTAGTGCCTGGAATAGAGTCAATCAACAAGTCAATCAACATTTGCAGCATTCCTTAATCTATTCTAATCTTTACTACAATCCTACATGGTAGAGATTGTTATTTTCCACTGTTACACATGAAAAAATTGAGGCTTGGAGGATAGAAGTAGTAATTTGGTCAAAGCCATACTGCTATGAAGTGGCAGAATTCAGATTTAGAGCCAGGTCCATTCAACTCAGATAATGGAAGCTCTTCACCACTACCAACACCATACGTAACCAAATCGGAAAACTTGGAAGTGGTGTAAGTGGAACTTTGCACCACTGATATAAGAATTCCTGCTGCCTATAATCATAAAAACAAATATTCATTGCAGCTCTGTTTACAATAGCCAGGACATGGAAGCAACCTAGGTGTCCATCATCGGATGAATGGATAAAGAAGATGTGGCACATATATACAATGGAATATTACTCAGCCATAAAAAGAAATGAAATGGAGGTATTTGTAATGAGGTGGATGGAGTTAGAGTCTGTCATACAGAGTGAAGTAAGTCAGAAAGAGAAAAACAAATACAGTATGCTAACACATATATATGGAATCTAAGGGAAAAAAAAAAAAAGGTCATGAAGAACCTAGTGGCAAGACGGGAATAAAGACACAGACCTACTAGAGAATGGACTTGAGGATATGGGGAGGGGGAGGGGTGAGATGTGACAGGGTGAGAGAGTGTCATGGACATATATACACTACCAAATGTAAAATAGATAGCTAGTGGGAAGCAGCCGCATAGCACAGGGAGATCAGCTCGGTGCTTTGTGACCACCTAGAGGGGTGGGATAGGGAGGGTGGGAGGGAGGGAGATGCAAGAGGGTAGAGACGTGGGAACATATGTATATGTATAACTGATTCACTTTGTTATAAAGCAGAAACTAACACACCATTGTAAAGCAATTATACTTCAATAAAGATGTTTAAAAAAAAAAACATGATTATGCATTTTCACCATCATGATTTCTTGTTTTTCTCTTCAGTATGGCCTCCTCTGTCGTCTTCTCTTTTGTCTCTGACTTTCAAAAACCAACCCAAATCTTACATAACTGGGTTAAGGTGAGTTAACAACCCACCTCTGCCATTTAGTAGCTGGATGATTTGGGGGACATTCAAGTTACTTAAGCTCTCTCCACCTTAATCTTTTAGTTTGCAAAACGAAGGTAATAACAGAATCAAAATCTTTGGGGAATTCCCTGATGGTCCAGTGGTTAGGACTCTGCACTTTCAATGCTGGGGCCTGAGTTCGATCCTGGTCCTGGTCAGGGAACTAAGATCCTGCAAGCCATGTGGCATGGCCAAAAAAAAAAAAAGAAAAAAAAAAGAATCAAAATCATTGGGCTGTTGTGAGGATTAAATAGGATGACATATGTAAAGCTACTTATGGCAATAATTGGCTGAGTATCTCAATATATTTTTGTTATTATTATTATTATCATCATTATTTCTGGCTGTATCCATCCTTGCCATGAGAACTTCAGTCCACTGCAGAGAGAAATATATTGTAGGAGCCAGCAGCTTAGAGTACTATCATATAAGCAAGTGGTTATCGATCATTCCATCTTCTAGCATTTTGACACCATATTAGCAGTGGTGCGGAGCTAGAAGATAAATCTCCTTCCCATTTCATTTCTAATGTATCCAGCATTAGGGCTAGAATAAATGAGCTATATAAACCAAATATTTTCCTTAAATCCATTTCACAAAAGTAGTGTTTATAATCTCTAAGGACTCAAGTAGTTTAGAATTCAAAGGAAACAATCTATAAACCTCCAAAACTTTAAGTTGTTGAAGGTCTGGGGAACAATAGAAATGAGCAAAACTGACACACAAACTAAATCAAATATTAGTGAGAGTAGTTTGGCTAAGTTCAGAAGAATTGTACTAACACAAACTCATTCTTGAGAGTACTCAGTGTCACTCTTTGAGAAAAAAAACAATAATATTTTTGTAGCAATTGCTTTTTAAAAATTAGAGTTGTGGAGAAAATGCTTTGTATTTAAAAAGTCTTGAAAGTGTATTGGAAAAGAGGGTTTTATGTGAATGCAGTTTGGCTTCTTTCATCTGGAAATGCTGACACTGTTTTCTCCTCAATTTTCAAAACTGGCATTTCACATGCAATCTTCGAGGAAATATAATAACATAAGCTCCCAAAGAGACAGGGAAGACAACCTCACATAATTTTTAAGGATGTCTGGGGACAAGAAGATCAATAGTATTACAGTCAAATCAATTTAAATAAACAAATTTTTACTGAAAACCCATGATGCATCCCAACTGTAACTGATAAGAGGGTTTCAATTATCAGTACTACTAATCATCACCATCCCCATTTTACAGATGAAGAAACCAAGGATTTCGGATGTCAAGTAACATGGCAAAGACACACATTTGTAAAGAACTGAATTCAGGTCTACTTGACTCTAAGCTTGTCTAACTCTGCTCTTTAAATTTAAATAACCTCGCGTGGCTAGCGGCTATTGGACCACACAAATGGAGAAAATAAATGGGCTTCCTCTGATGCCTAGAATGTCTCAATGATCACAAGTTAAAGTGAACAGACCACATGTTTTCTGGTGGTCCTCAGAGCAACAGCAACTTACTGGAGAGTGATGTATAAAGAGCAAAGGTTTTGAGACTGGATAGTTCTTTCATTCTTGTTTCTTCTACACTCTTGCAAAAGATGTGCTCCCAGGCGTACAACTTTAGAAGTTTGATGCCTTTCAGTATTTCGTTTGTTTTCTTCAGTCTCTCAGTGGAATAATCCTATAAAAGAAAGGAATAAAAAAACAATGCAAGCTGCATCCAAGTGAATCAGAGAGGCAAGACCACGTACTAGATAGGGATTGAGGAGAGTGTGATTTCTGCCCGGCTCTGAGTCTAATGATGGCTGTGAGATTCCCGGGAGAAGCAGTGAAACTCTCTGTACTGCTGCCTCCAGTGTGAAAATGAAGAGTTGAATGAGACGGCCTCAAATTTCTTTCCACCTAAAAAACTGTTTATGCCTCTGTTGCTTTGGTTTAAACAAAAGCAGTTTCTTAAGTTTCACATGATTTCCTTGAATACTGTCTGCAGACAACACACACAGACATGTAGGGAACTGATAAAGAGGCTTCCAATGGCTCCTTCTAATATGTAAATCATTTCTTTCTCCCCTCAGAACTATCACTCATACTTAGGAAAAGAGAAACAATGAATATAAGAAAAGTCAGTTTGCTTCTGATTTGGGAATGTGAGGGTACGGTATTGTGTGTGTTCACATTGAGTCTTCATAAGACACTTACTGAAACCAAGCCTATTATTTTTAACTTCAAGAAATCTCCACCTCCTTCTTCATAAGCTCTTGTCTAAGGCCTAAATTAGATGTACTGATTGCCAACCACTTGGATTAACTGTAAAGAGATGTGTAGCAGATCCAAAAGCCTCTCTTTAGTCAACTGTTTCAGTTTCCTCCAAATATTACATTAGAATTACTAGGAAAGTACAATATCACCTGTGAACTCTCAAAAGGATCTGCAGAGTGGCAAAAGGCAGATACGAGGAAGCAAAAGCAGCAAATGATCTGATTTTTTTTGAAGTATAGTTGATTTACAATGTTGTGTTAATTACTGCTGTACAGAAAAGTGATTCAGTTATACATATATTATACACATTCTTTTTTTATATTCTTTTCCATTATGGTTTCTCATAGGATATTGAATATAGCTCCCTGCGCTATACAGTAGGACCTTGTTGTTTATCCATTCTATGTATAAATGCTACATCTGCTAACCCCAAACTCCCACTCCATCCCTCCCCCAACCTCTCCCCCTTGGCAACCATCAGTCTGTTCTCTATGTCCCTGATTCTGTTTCATAGATAGGTTCATTTGTGTCATCTTTTAGATTCCACATATAAGTGATATCATATGGTATCTGTCTTTCTCTTTCTGACTTACTTCACTTAGTATGATAATCTCTAGTTGCATCCATGTTGCTGCAAATGGCATTAGCAAATGATCTGATTTTATTCACCTTTTTGTCTCTTGAGGGTCTTAAGTGCCTATCAATGACTGCTTTGGTGAGTGAACGAATCAGTATGAATGGCTAAATGAAAGTCAGATGTTGGTTTGTCATGTTCCCTCTTCCACACCTTTCTGTATCCGTGTCCTGGAGTAAAGAGGGTAGATGGCTCAGACAGAAATAATGAGTAACCTCGTCAGAAGCGGCAGAAAAACAAGTGATAAAAACCACTTGTGTAGGACTCAGAGGCAAAGAATATACAAATCAATTTTCACTGCAAAGTAAAGGAGCTGTTACAGTGGAGGATTACTGGACTGAATGTCAATATTATAACATAGTATGAGTGTGTTTCATGTTTGGTAATTGCAATCATTGTTGCTTTTGTTGTGGTCATCCATGTACAATGCTTGGTGTCAGTCTATATATCTCTTGTAAAAATAAAATACAGTGTGTGTGTGTGAAAAAAAAAAAAAAAACCACTTGTGTGACATGGGACTTGCTTGTCACGGTGGAAACACCAACTTGGGAAACAATCCACCAGTGGCAGCGTCCCTACATTTCACGCCTGATTTACAGACAGCCTTGCTCGTATTTAATCAAACTTTATTTCTAAACATGCTGTCAACAATTTTATTATTTGCAAATATTTCTTTAAAAGAAGCCAATTCTTGCTCAAATAAAATGATTTCATGGCAAATTGAAGCCAGAAAGGGTCAATAATCAAGCTTTTTCTTGCTTGCCAAGTTGACCACGAACATACTAAGGCAGAGCAGCTGCCACTGAAACATTTCAGTGTAACTCCATAGCTCATCACATGGTCTGATTCACCCCTAGGGACATTTAATTTCAGAAGCACCAAATCTGACCCTTTATTTGTTCCTCGATCCATTTCTCCCACGTCAGTAATTGACATCCAATGTACGTGTAATCAAAAGTACCCATAAGTGGGTTCTCTAGTACCCGTAAGTATAGGTAAGTGATCTACAAGAAGATCCAAAGCCTCAGCACATCATGACTTGTGAAAACATCAGGCATTGGGATTCTTGTGTTTAGAGTCTAAGATCATTCCGCCTTAGATGTCAAATCCACTTTTAAAAATTGTTGAGCAACCCAGAAATGTCCCATTTGCTGCCTAAGAACTGAAATGGAATATAATGATTTCCAAATAATCCTGAGTGGTATGTATTAATTTCCTATATTTTAAAAATAAAACCGCACGACTAGATTTTCCTAATAAAGTTTCCAAAAGATGTTACTTACAAGAGTGCTCTTCTGAGCCTCCGCCAACTTTGTAGCAATGAAGTACTGAATTGGCGCAAGGAGCACAATGACAGCAGCACCAACCAACGCGCTGGACCCAAGCAAATTGTAGAGCAGAATCACGCCCATTATGATCTAGCAAGGAAAACACAAGGCAAGGGGAAAAAGGATAGGGGTGTGGGGACCACTGCATGAAAGGAAGGATTTTTTAGTGAAATGACAGTGTTTCTTAATTATTATATTAAGTGTATTTGGAAGTCAACTCAACTGTAACAGTTGAGTTTTACTATGATTTATTTGGCGAAGGCTAAATAGCTGGAGTTTATTTTTAGTGTCATGATGTGTACAACTGGTGCCGAACCAATTTACTGCATGAAGTTGCGGAGTGGTCCCAAGGATGCTTTCAACCTGAAACAGGCTTCAAATTTTTAAAAGAACACAAAATTTTTCTTGAAAATGTTGTCACCGGCCATAAATTTAACATCCCATATTCTCTTGGAATTGTATTAGCTTATCAAGGCAAGGGGGATAGAAAGTAAGAACCAGCATCATCATGTAAGAGAACAAGAGAGTTGTTTGTGGACTAAATGATCTGAGCTCGTCAGCTCCTCAATGACCCCGGAAGTCACTTAATGACAAAAAGGGCAGGTCTAACTAAAACCGTGGAGGAGCTAATGTTGGTGCCCCATCTTACCTTACTTCCCTCTTTAAATTTATTTCCCAAACCGAAGACTGAACCACTTAGGCCTAGCCTCTCCGGTTTGTCACTTTCTTCTTGTTTTTTTCAAACTCAGATTTTAACCCTGCTATCTTCTCTTGCTGTTTTTTTCTTTAATTTCCCAATAGCTCAGTTTATCATAGCTCAAGATGTCAACAAATGAATTGTATCCATACAGTTAAAGCCTTTAACCCATGCCTATGTGCCAGTGATAACAGCTTATTAGTGACCTTCTGGAGGCAACAGCACATGTTTAGTGACTAATCAATTAGGCTCTTTGGGAATTCCAATCAAAATGAAAATTTCCTTCAGGTCACCTTTGATGCAGTCATTTAGAGGCAGCCTGGAATTTTTGATGCACTTTAAATTACACCATGTAGGCAGCTACCTAGTTGATCTGTGTATAAACACATTTTGATAAAATAAAGCTTATTCTAAATCTTTACTTTGTGCCAAGCACTGTGAATGATATACACATGGATTTGGATTTCCATTACAAATGAAAAAACAAACAATAAATTTTAAAACTGATATCTTCTTGTTCTTATTTCCTCTGCAAATAAGAATCTTACTTATATTGATCTACCTGAACAGGCATAGCCCATAGATTGGGACACAGGAACAAGAACCACATGAGTTGATTGGTTTCAATGGCAACCAAGTTATTGATCTGACCCAGGGTCATCTCACCCATGGATAAATTAGATGTAGAAAGCCGCAGGATTTTATTGTATATCATGGCCTGAAAAAAAAAAAAGAAAAAGAAATGTACTTGAAGCTCTAAACTTAATAATCAACATTATGCTTATTTATTTTCATTGAAAAAAATAACTTTTTAAAAATTTTTGAAAAAAAGGAGAAAAACCCTATAATGCCATCTTCTTAAGTCAACCATTATTTTCATTTCAGTATTGTTACTTTCAGTCCTCAACTAAATAGAAACTTATTTTTTCTGGTGATATAATCTAAACATATATTCAAATTTAAACATAATCTCTGGAAAAAGTAGTAACAGAAATAAATAAATGCAAGATTTCAAAATATTTTAATATATTATTATAAGTATTATTTTTATTCAGTGGGTTTATTAATTAGCTCTGTGGTTCTTTTTTATTAAGTAGATCCTAGAAGTGTTGATGTCATAGTATCACAGTGAAAATGGAAGGAAAAAACTAAACTGAAGCCTCTACCATTCCTATCACTGGATGGTATGTGGCATTTTCAAGAGGCCAAGATCATTCAAAGCTTGTACGTACCAGCAGGGCTCCACGGAGATTAATGCCAGTCTCTATGGTTACATAGTAGGAAGCCTGCAAAAATGTCCTTTGCAGAATAAGAGCCAAGAACAGAAGAACTGCTAGAACATAGGCATTTTCAAGAAATTCCTTTGATGAGAGGGTTTCTGAAGTCTTATCCCAAAAGAAAAAAAGATATAAATTAAAACTGTTCATATACTGGTATACAGTTTGCATGTATTAAACAATACATGGTTGTTAAATATAAAAACTCAATGTCTTTATAGTACAGCAATGGAATGAGCCACAGCAAGGCAATTTTGGTTTTTCCTCATAATATCCACAGATACAAATACAAACCAGTTCAATGTAAAAAATCCCAAATTGATCATTAAGATGGCTGGAAATGCCTGAAGGCATTTGTAGGAAAAAAGGTACATTTAAAATTTTTAAGTTGAATACATTTTCTACAAAGATATAGTCTACCTTAGTTAACTGGAAAATAGTAAACCAAGATAGAAGTTAGTTTAGACTGTAATTTAGAAGTAGAAGCTACAAAGCTGATAGTCGGTCAGCAAGACCAATGGGACAAAAATAAAATTTCCAAGACCAATGAAACAAAAATACAATTTCCATAGCCTTATTAATTTAAAATAATTCTACAGAGTTGACTTTTTCTGATCTTCATCTATCTGAATTCATATAATGAAATAAATTATAAAATACATAATTTGGCTACTTATTTCACCCACGTGACACTTTCAGTGACAAAACACAACTTATGAAAAACTGTTTTAGTCAGATTATGACTGAAGTCATCATAAGAATATACAGATTGATTGCTTTTTGTTTGTAACTAGCATATGGTAACTTGTTTGTTAGAAGTAAGGGAAAAGCAACACTCAAATCAACACATCATGTCAATTTGGGCACTCTTCAGTTTTTATGGTTTAGATCCGTTAAATTCTACTTCTGGTCCCTTCCTCTCCTTTCCTGGGGATACATACAAATGTGTAAGTGTCTTCCTTCTCAGAAAAATACATGGTTAATACGTGTAAGGGAGAGGGATGATGGAATTCTATGTGGAATTCCGATATCTGTATGTAAATCAGGCTACTAGGGACAAAACATCACAAACGTGTATTCAGTGGTAAAATATCTGGTTCACCTCTATTACAATTGAGCACTCATATATGCAAGGAACTGGGCTAAGCATTGTGGGCACAAATGGGAACTGTTCCTAGTTGCTCTGTTTAAAAGAGCTCACAACCTAGAAAGGTAAGTATATCCATAAATAACCTGCTTCATTACAAATAGTATTTATGGTAAGTGCCAATGCAAAGTGAACAATGTATTAGAATGGTACCAAGGAGTGTCAAATTCCAACGAGGACAAGCAGAAAAAGTTTCACCGAAGACGCAGCATTTACTGCAGGCTTTGAAAATGTGTACAATTTTAATAGGTAAAGAGAAGAGGACAGGAAATTAGATTGAGAGAATAGAAAAGGAAAACTGATTCATCTGGACTAGAGTTTCTATATGTGAAACTAGGGAAATCAACTCTTATTTTAGAAAGAAACTAGGTAGGAAGTTCATGATGCAGACTTTCTTAAGAACAGGAAATATAAGATATAAATTTATAACAGCAAATAATTTATACTATATAGTCCCCAACAGTAACATAATATCTAATAAAAGTAAAATGTGACTTGCCCTGATCATTGTGAAACAGGGTGATGGCTTTTACTATATAGGAAAAGATAAAAGTGCATACTAAAAATCACATTGCCAATATCATTGGTCATAGGCCTCTAAAAAAGTGACCCAGCCACCCTCATGTACTCATGCATGAAAATTCTTTACAGAATTGCTATAAAGATCTAATAAAGTAATCAATATGAAATATCTGAGCATCGTTTCCGGCACACAGTAAACGCTTATTAAATGTTTATAGCCTCTGAATCTGAGAAATAATTTTGTTGGCCACATCCATTCATTGAATACATACACTCATGTTTTTCTCTACAAGGAAAACTATTGTTTTCTTTCTTTTAAAAAGCATTCAATTCTCTGCAAATAAGCCTGTTTGAACTGCTCATAAAACTGCATTTTAAAAAAGTAGCAATTATAAAGAAATTTGCCAATAATATGTTTCCTTTCAAAAGCACCACAAACTTACTCCTGTTGTGTTATTTGTCCCATTCTGGGTTTCATTCACACGTTGAACTATTCCAGAAATACAGAGAGGTCCAGCAAAACCCAGCAAGTCAGCAAGATAACGAAATGTGCTACTAAGTAGAATTGGTCTCCCAAAAGCTGTGTACATCGCTAGCCATATAGATGGAGTCCGATTTGGATGATCGGCCACTTTTTTCTGAAAGAAAAAAAGAAAACTTGATGAACCATAATAAAACAATAGAGCGGCAATTAATCTTAGGAACTATGGAAATCTCTTCCAATATTTCTGATATTTTAAAAGATTAAAAATAAATGTTACTGAATCCCTTTCAATACAGTACATATAGTCTGGTATCCTTGCATCCTTTGTAAACAATAACTACTGAATGTGTTTTAATGAAATAGAGAGAATGAAGAGCAACCAGACCAGTTTTTCAAACATTTTGTATCATTTTTAGTTGTCAAAAGATGACCCCAAATTCTTAAGACCAAACTAATTTTAATTCCCTTTGATTTAGAAAATGAATAAATCTGTCATGAATATTACCAAATAACACTGTATGGAAAAGAAAATAGTAAAATACAAAGGTCCAGGTTATTGACAGTCTAGTTAAGATTTCTGAAGTCACCAGATTAAAAGAGATTCACCTATCAAGTTACAAGCTAAACAAAAGAGATCATCCAACTTCAAATTGTTTCTTCTCCAGGTATTTCCCATCTCCATAAACGGGGGTCAATAACTTTTTAAAAGTTACGTTAGACTTGTGTTTCCTAGTTATTCCTTAAAGAAATGCAGAATGAAGAATGGCATATTTGCTTAAGCCAACTCATGGCTTCACACTTCTACAATCATGTGTTGAAAAGATTTTAAGACCTGAACAATCATAATTACATCTTGGAGAGGAAGTAGATAGAGTTTCTTCATTGTGGCAAAGAAGTTAACTCAACGCATTACAGTTCAATCGTGTTTCATATTCAACTCCCTGTGAGATGAATAATTCAGTTATTTTTTACAGTTTATTGATAAAAGACATTAACACACCGAGTTCAAGTGACTCTGTATTATAAAGAGCACTCAGAAAATTTAAGCTATGCTTAGGCTATAGCGTTCATCTTTACTTTAGAAAAGAAGTTTTTAAAATATTATGCAATACTTTTCCCAGAGGTGAAACCAGAGAGATGACTCAGGTTCGTTTGTAGTAACCATTTCCTGCAATATTAATTTCATAACACACATTTTTGACACAAAACAGAGGTCATTTTCATCATTTACCATAAATGCTTTGTTGATCTTGATTTAGAACAGCCAAAAACTCTTTAATTGATCCATCATACCCAATTCCCTTCCAATGTTGGTGTAAATACTCCTATTTTTAATTACAATAATATCTGTAGGTGATAGCAATATAAAATACATCTACCACGGTGGCTATCACACAAAACTACTCAGAATGATAACAAGACAAATTGAAACTATCCAAAGATTCTGATATTTAAATTTTTAAAAGCAATTATAAATACCCAAAGAAAGTACAAGAAGAAACCAATTTTGCCAGACATATAGGATGATACACGGAGTAGGTAGATGATGCCCCTTTATTTAATTTAGTTCCCCAATTTTGAAATACAGAATCCAAATTTTAATTAATAATTAATTTCAGGGTTTTAGTTTCTCAAAAGTTATTCATGGATATTTTCCCTTTAAATAACAAAATTATTGACAAGCTACTTGAAAAAAGACAATAAAAATTCCATGAATTATTAATATAGGGTGACAAGGATTAGACATACACAATTACTGAACTTAATTCTTACTTTCCATTTGGTCCTAGAGAAAAGACAGTCTTCTCTCTGTCCCTCCTCATGTAGTGACTGGGCAACTAACACACCATATTTCATAGGCTCTTCTGGTATATTCTCAGCAGTCCAGTTAACATGACTCAAAACTACTGGGAAAGACAGATCGAGAAAATCTGCTCTTCCTAACTGTAGGTATTATTTAAGCTTAGCGCCTTTATATTAATAGGCCCATTCTCTACAATCACGGACATGAAAAACAGATACTCACTTACCTTTTGTTCTTCATACGCATCTTTCAAACACACATAATTTGTTACCGCCCTCATTGCTATTGGTAATTTTCCAATCGCCTTCCCATCAATAGGCTTTTTATGAGCGGATATGATGAGCGTGTTCATCCACCAGTAGGTCGCTTTTGACAGTAAATTCACGAACGGCTGAAGAAATCTCACACCCAGATCCTGGAGGTCTTCAGGAGGCTTCACTTTCTGAGGATTCATGAAGAACACATATCTCTGTGGCAAGAAAAATTCCACAGGATAACAACCTAATTCTTTTTCCACATATTACAAATAAAATGTTGGGCTTCCCTGGTGGCGCAGTGGTTGAGAATCTGCCTGCCAATGCAGGGGACACAGGTTCGAGCCCTGGTCTGGGAAAATCCCACATGCCGTGGAGCAGCTGGGCCCGTGAGCCACAATTGCTGAGCCTGCGCGTCTGGAGCTTGTGCTCCGCAACAAGAGAGGCCGCGGTAGTGAGAGGCACGCGCACCGCGATGAGGAGTGGCCCCCGCTCGCCGCAACTAGAGAAAGCCCTCGCACAGAAACGAAGACCCAACGCAGCCATAAATAAATAAATAAATAAATAATAAAATTTTAACCTTTTCTACATTTTCATTTCATGAGGCCAAAATTTATATTTTCATACTTCTTTTCATCCCTTTCTGAAATATTCTTTTGAGGAAAAAAAAATTCCCTTTCGTTGTGACTAGATTCTAATTAAATTCCAGAATTTCACACTTAATACACTGGGGCCAATGCTAAAAATCAATTACCCCTTTAAAAGAGAGTTATCGCTAAAAATCAATCTTTCCTGATATCCTTTCACGATATTTCATGATACTTAGTGGTAGATTCAAGTAAATGAATATTTTTACATCATGCAGATTGCTTAAATGTGTTATCAACACCACTGTTGAGTCACTCTCTGTTAATTTGTGGTCTGGCTGATGTTCGCTGCTTTCACTATCCATTGCAACATGTATCATGTCATTCACAGCAAACTCAGAGTGCCGTGATGGAAAATGAACATTGAAAAATCAGTCACTAGTATGTCACACTATATAACGGGCAGCGTTATGTGGCGGGAAGTACAATAGGTTTGTAATCACAGACCAGGTATGAGACTTGACCATGTTACTTTGGCTATAAAGCTAGAGTTATGTCTACAGAAGTTTCTTCATCAACGAAATGAGCAAACTGGATTAGGTTATCTTCTTTTCCATTCAAAATTTCTGCAAATACACTAGTTTGATTAAGCCAGGTTTGATTTGGACCAATCATGGATGATGGAACTACCTGATGAAAACAGTTTCATCGATAATATAGACTAAGCATAATGTCTGGCACATCATAGGCACTCGACCAATATTTATGAATGAATACAGTAAATAGATTCCAGGGTCATATTGAGATTTCGGGAACATTAATGGTCTGAAACTTAGTAATTAGTTCAATTTTATATTTATACACGTAGATGATATTCCACTGTTTATCCTCTTCAATACTGATTCTTAACTGACAATGATCTTTAATATTCGGGTCTTGAACTCCACTAACTATACAAAAATCACTAGATACCTACTCTGACGCGAATGACATTGATCTCCACGGCCATCAGGAGTCCATTCAAAATGACCATTATGCCTGTGATGCAGAAACGCAGGTCTGATACTCCCCAACCAGACTGCCAGTATTTGACCAACTTTATGGTTTTCGTGATAAAGGCCATTACCCAATACAGGAATAAGGCTGGAAAAATAAAAAGTAAAAAGAAAAGATACAATCTTTCACTGCTATTTTTTAAAGCTTCACTGAAATTTCAATATAAATACAATGTTGACAAAGACAATTTAAGATATTCTATTTCCAGATAATTTTATTTGTTAAGAAAACAACAGATATGCTTTAGTGCACTTTTGGAGTTTTGAATTGCAAGTATGATAATGACTTTAAAATATTAGTGCTTCCACTCTGATTATGTGGGATAGATGTGCAGATATAAGGAGACATGTAAATAAGGACAGACTATACTCTACAGAACTTAACGTGTGATTAATGCTATAGACTTTAAAGTTGATTTTATCTTTTGGTCTTGTTTTTTAAGAAGCCCTGATTATATGAAGAGTTAACAAACTGTTATCTGTGTAACCTATCCATTAGTAAGTATGTTGCAATTTCCAGGGGTGTTATCCTGGAATTATTATGGAATCTATGTAGCAGTGTAATAGGGTTTCTGCTTTACTGATCAGAATTCAGGTAGTAAGTGACTCTTCTCACTCAAATGGTTTAAAACACCACAGGCATCCACAGTACACAGAGAAGAACACTGATCCTACAGAGCAAATGAGACCACAAGTAGGTCAGAAAAGTAGGGATCTATATCATCTCATAACCACAGCCAGCATTTTGCAGAAATATGAGATGAAAGCACAAACTTTCCTAGAAATCTGTTGTCAAGGATCCAGTATACTTTGAACTTTGAATAAAGCTCAGTACAAATGAATATGAGATGAGGAAGAAGAAATCTAAAATACACATAAGACAATCCCGCTTGGACAACACTTATCAAAACCAGAAAGTTTAAGGGTGATCACAACTTCCTTAGAGAAAAATAACTGAACATTGGCATAGAAACTTATATCTTTTTTTTTAGCTTAAAATACAGGGATTGTCAGAATGGATTTAGAACAAATAAGCGGACCAAATTATGTGCTATCTAAAGAGATTCACCTTTAATATAAAGAAAGAGTAGATTGAAAATAAGTGGGTGGAAAAAGCTATACAATGAAAACAAGAAGCATTAGAAACTCGGAGTGGTTATGTTAGTATCAGATAAAATAGACTTCAAGACAGAGTATTATCAGAAAATTTTTAAACTTTTAATAATGATAAATGTGTCATTTTTCATAAAGACAATAAAAAGTACACATATGCCTAATGAAGATTTAGAAAGTCTGAACATTATCAACCACCTTGAACTACTTTGTATGTATAAGATTGATATTTAATATTATAAAAATACACCACCTCTTCAAAATCTATATTATTGTTAAATTCACATGGTACTAGTACACACTATATACTCAGAAAACAAGAAGCAATAAATTGAAAATAATGGAAATCATATAAAGAATGTTCTCTGATCACGATGAAGTTAAATTAAAAATCAAGAACAGTAAGCATATTGACTTTCCTATTGCTGTTTAGCAAATTATGATAGGTTCAGAAATTTAAAACAACACACATTTATTATCTCACAGTTTCTGTGAATCAAAGGTCCTGGTGTGGGTCAGCTGGGTTCTCTGCTTCAGGTTCTCATGAGGCTGCAATCCAGGTGTGGACTAGGGCTACAGTCTCAACAGATTTGGTATCTTCATCTTTGCCAAACCTTACTGGCTGGAAGCAAGTCACAGGTCCACTCATACTCAAGTCACTCAAGGTCCACTCACACTCAACTCACAGGTCCACTCACACTCAAAGTATACAGAGTGTGAACACTAGGCAGAGATAATGGAGGTAACCTTTGGGTTTTTCCACACACTAAGATATCTAGACATCTCCAAATATTTGGAAATTAAACAATATGCAAGAGGGAGGAGATATGGGGATATATGTATAGCTGATTCACTTTGTTATAAAGCAGAAACTAACACACCATTGTAAAGCAATTATACTCCAATAAAGGTGTTAAAAAAATACATTTCTAATTAACCACGTTAAAAAAGAAATCACTAGGGAAATTAGAAAATATTTCAACTAAGTTATAAGGAAAATACTACAGATTAAAAAATTAAGAATTGCAACTAAAATACTTAGAGGAAAATTTGTGGCTTTAGATATTTACTTTAGAAAAAATTAGGTCCAAAATCAATGACCTAAGTTTCCACATTAAAAGCTAAGGAAATAACAAGGAACAAAATAAAAAGATGAGAGATAACTGTGAAAGTCAATACAATAGAAAATGAATAACTGAGAAAATGAACAAATCCAACAAGGTTGATTTTTTTGAAAAGATCAAGAAAATTGATCAGTCCCCAGCTAGACTGATCAGGAAAACAACACAGATCTACCAATTTTAGGAATAAAAGAAGAGTTATCCCTACGTATCCTATGTACTTAAAAAATATGATCAGGGAATATCTTGAACAACTTTTATGACAATAAATCAAAAAACTTAGATGAAATAGAAATTTTCTCTAAATGTGGAATCTAAAAGGAAAAGATACAAATGAACGTATTTACAAAACAGAAACAGACTCATAGACTTAGAGAATGAACTTATGGTTACCAGGGGGAAGGATGAGGGGGAGGGATAGTTAGGGAGTTTGGGATTGACATGTACACAGTGCTATATTTAAAATGGATAACCAACAAGGACCTACTGTAAAGCACAGGGAACTCTGCTCAATATTATCTAACAACCTAAATGGGAAAAGAACTTGAAAAAGAATAGATACATGTATATGTATAACTGAATCACTTTGCTGTACACCTGAACTATCAACTATCACAACACTGTTAATCAACTATACTCCAATATAAAATAAAAAGTTAAGGAAATAAAGATAACTTCCCTTGAATCTAAAAAAAAAAGTAAAATAAAAATAAGCTTATGTAATTTCAAAAAAACAAAGGAAATTTTCTCAAAAACTATAAATGCCAAAACTGCCATAAGAAGAAACAGATACTCTGAAGAGTCTATAATAAAGAAATAAATTTATAATTTAAAATCCCTCCTTAGTAAAAACTCCAGGCCCAGATGATTTCACTGGTGAATTCTACTGAACATTTAAGGAAGAAATGAAATTAATCTCACACAATGTCCTTCAGAAAACAGAGAAATAGAGAACATTTTCCAATTCATCTGTGTATCCCAGCATATAAAAGCCTGACAAAGCTATTGTGAGGGAAAAAAAAAAAAAAAACCCAGACCAATATCCCTCACAATAAATGTAAAAAACCCTAACAAACTCTAGCAATATGTAGCATGGATAACGAATCATGACAATGTATGGCTTAGCCCAGTATGCTCGGTTACTTTATCATTTGAAAAACCAATCAGTGTACATCAGCAGAAACAACAGAAATATAATTGCTACAACTGATGCAGAAAAAAAGTCTTTCAATAAAATTCAACATTTATCATGACTACAAAAAAGAAACCCTTGAGAAAGCAAAGCTTTGCATAGGAAAAAAACTTACTTGATAAGGTCTTATATAAAAAGCCTATAATCAATTTTATAATTAAGTATGAAAGATTATTTTCCCCTAAAATCAGGAGCTAGATAAGGATTTCACTCTCACCATGTCTATTCTGCATCTTACTGGAGGTTCTACGTAGTGCAATATAGCAAGAAAAAGAAAAAAAAAAAAAAAGCGTAAAGTTTGAAAAGAAACAAGTATAACTGTCTCTACTTTCAGATGGTATGTTTGTTTATATAGAAAATCCCAAAAAACTTACAGAGCAATAATTAAAAGTGATGAGTGAATTTCCAAGGTAGCAAGATATAAGGTCAATATAAAAAACCCATTGTATGTTACACACTGGCAGAAACAATTGGAAAATAAAATTTTAAATACACTTCCATTTATAACAGCAGTGGTAAAACAAAAAAGCTAATAATAATTTTAACAAGACATGAAAGATCTCTACATCTCTATAAAATATTGCTACAGGAAATGGAAGGAGACCTAAAAAAGTAAAGAATGGATTGTGAGACTCAACATTTTTAAGATGTCAGTTCTCCCCCAAATTGTTCTGTACATTCAGTGCGATCCCTATCATAAGCCCCCCAAGGAATTTTTTTTTAAAGTAGGAACTGACGACCTGATTCTAACCCATATATGGTAATAAAAAAGAACTAAAATATCCAAAACAGTCTTGGGAGAAAAACAAAGAAAACAAGCTGTATGATCGTAATACATGACTTCAAGACCTCCAAAGCTACAGTAATCAAGACAGAATAGTGATGGCATAAAAATCCATGAATGCATCAAAGGAATGGAAAATATAGAGCCAAGAAATAGATCATACTTAAACAGTCATTTGCTTTAATTTTTTCAAAGGTCCCAAAGCAATCCAATGAGAAACGGAAAGTCTATTCCACAAATGGTGCTCAAACACAGCTATACATTTGGAAAAAAAGAGAACCTTGACACCAACCTCATATACCATACACACAACTAATTTTAAATGGATCACAGTCCTAAAAATAAAAACTGAAAGTATAAAGCTTCTTAAAAAACCCAGGAGAATATGAGAGAAACATATTTTGAGGGAAGGCAAAGATTTAAGACAAAGAGAGCAATATACATGAAAAAATAATAAGTTATACTACATTAAAATTAAAATCTGTTCATCAAAAGACCCTGTTAAGTAACTGAGTTTGCAAGCCACAGACTGGGAGGGAAATATTCTCAAAACATGTGTCTGATGACATGCTAGTGTCTAGTATATACAAAATACTCCTACAACTCAATAATAAAAATGCAGTCCAATAAAAAGTGGGCAGGAGATATGAATATGCACTTCACAAAAATAACAAATGGCCAATAAACTCATCAAAAGTGTTCAACATCATTAGTCATCAGGGAAATGCAAATTAAAACCACAACGTGTTCTTAGTACACAGCCACCAGCATGGCTAAATTAGAAAATCAAGATCACCAAACGGATGTGAAACAACTGGAATTCCCACACACTGTTAGTGAGCATGTAAAATAAACCACTTTGAGAAAAAATCTGGTGGTTTCTTACAAATATAAACATTTATGTACCTACCCTATGACCCAGCGATTTCATTCCTAGATATTTACCCAAGAGAAATAAAAACATACATTCACAAAAAACTTGTACATGCATGTTTATAGCAGCTTTTTTTCATGATAGCCAAAATCCAGAGACAGTCCAGGGGTCTACTGACAAGAGAATGGAAAAACTGTGGTGTATTTACACAGCGGAATACAACCCAACAATCACAAGAACAAAATACTGATTGATACTACATGATGGATGACCCTCCAAAAGTCATGCTGAGAGAAAGAAGTCTTACAAAGAAGAGTTTACACTGTATGATTCAATTTATGTGAAGTTCTAGAACAGGCAACTCTAATCCACGGTGAGAAAAAAATCGGTTAGATGTGCCTCTACAGAGATGAAAATGAGGATTGATTAGTAAGGGGCACAAGAAAATTTTCACGGATGATTACGGTGTTCTAGATCATGATAGGGCTATACAGGTGTATGCATTTAACAAATTAAGATTTCTGTACTTTGGTATGTAAATTTTATCTCACAAAAAGAACTGCAAACAAATATTTAACTTTAGCTAATAATATGCATGCTGAAATAATCAGGGAGTGACGAATAGCAATGCCTGCAACTTACTTAAAAATGCATCAAAAAATTAAGATGAATTGATGGATGAATAGGGGAGTGGAAGGATGTAGATATTTGATAAAATAAATAGAAGAAAATGTACACTGAAGGATCTAGGTGGTAGTAAAATAAGTATTCATCTAATGCTTTCAACTTTCTGTATGTTTGGTGATGTTCATAACATAATGCTGGGACAAAATTACTAGTTCTGGGTTCTTAAAATGTGTGATTCTTCTAGGTCCAAATATTTCTCTCCTAAAATAAGGAGAAAGTTAGACTAGCTTTTAACTCTATAAGTCCTTCCAGAAATATGATCAAATTGTGCCCTCTGTCTTGTATCTACATGAAAATTTAGAGCCGGATTCTGACTGCATTTCCTTCAAAATATTATTAAATTGCACATTTCCTTTCTAATTACACCTTATAACTCTTATATCCGCATCAGTTTTTCAGAAACTTAATGTCAAGAGTATTGAATTCCCAATGTTATATATATTTTTGCTGTTGCCTTTTTTGGGCACCTACATAAGATTTCCGTAATAATATCTGCCTACAATTTTGTACCAAACAGCTTTCTATTAAGATAATTCTGACTTGGACAAGCCTTTTAAATTAATATTGAACTCTGACTACTTGTTTTTATTTGATTACCTTTGCTGAATCATATGATGTGACGCAAGACAGAATTAAATAATCAGCACTTATCACTTATTCATTTCAAATTTTAATGTCCTCTGGATAAACAAATAAAATAATATTTGTGTGGTTTAATCATTCCTTTTCCTAACTGCTATATTCAGTAGTCAATGTCATTTTCATCAAATAACAATCAAACGAAATCCATGAACCTTAGAAAACTGTAAACATTTATTCACACAAAAACATACAACTCTGCCTACCACTTCAGAGGACACACAGGCCCCTGCAGCCCATGCATAATCCATGTTCTGTATCTTCACCTCAGCTTTCTATATGAAAGTGTACACCAAGGAATGCAAGGATGGATCACAGTATTACATGTAACTATTTGGGATGAGTTCTTTATTTCAGCATAAAGCAAAAAATAAAATTAGGAAAACTTTAGACAGTCTCTGATTTCCACAGGACAAGAAGGCAAGAGAGGCTTATAAAAAGTAATGTTAGGCAGGATGTAGATGTGAGGGGCTATGGTTTGGGGGCAGCTGCTTCTCAGGAGAGTATAGTTTTCAGCATGCAATGAACCACACTCCGCTGCAGAGAGGCCCCCGATGCCTCAACAGCAATTCTAGGAAGAGTGTGACATGCCCACGGCATCCATGAAAGACTTGGATCTTCAGAAAATGCCTCAGGCCTCCAAACCAGAGGCAGAAACATGCAGAACTAGCTGGGGTGACTTGCTCATCAGATGTCCTGAGGGGATAGAGTTTTCACAGCCTATAATAACTCAACTTACTTCATCTCCACATTTAATGGGAGACTAAAGGAGAATTAATTATTATGGTTTTCTCATGCCTTCCAATCCCTACCCTTGCTGAGAGCATTTACTATGAGGAAAAAGAAAAACAAATAGCTCTTTGGGGAAAAAACAACAATTACAACACTTGGATCATACTTACCTAAAAGTAATTTAGGAAAATTTGATGTTTCAATATTATGATAATATACTATTGATGTTGTAGTGGCAACAAATCCCATCACGGCCGGCATGAAGAGGTGGAGATGCCGAGACTCTCGCCGCCTACAGAGAGCGGGACAGTATCAGTGTCTACAGCTGATGGTTCCAGAGAGCATCACATTTTGTTCCCAACTTTTTCATTAAAACGTTCTCTTAGCAATTTTAAAATACAAAATGAGGTATTTTATATACAGAATGCTACAAGAACATACAAGGAAGATTACATTGGGAGACATAATTCTGCTGAAAAGACTTACCCTCACATGGAGGGTTGGGTAACTACAGCTAAACAAGATGTTACAATGCTTACAACAAAAGCAAATGTATAACAATTCCTATATTGAAGGGCAGAACTGCTGAAATAATTTAACACCTGAAGCAAGGAAAAACAATCAGCTGAATATGAACTCTACTGTATGTTAAAGTACATTTATTCTTTTGATAGTTTTCCCAAACTTTATGGCCTTCAGTGACTTCTCCATTTTCATTAATTCATTCAACACATATGTGTTTGCTGGTCCAGACACTATTAGATTGTGGGATGCAACAGTGAACAAGACAAGATATAGTGTCTGTGGTCACAAAGTCTAGAGTCTATTGAGAAGAACAATAGGAAATAGGGAATTATAACACAGGTGAAGGGACTGGGAATGCATGCAAGGCTAGTGCCTGAGACAGAGAAAGCCTTGAGAAAGAAGTGACTTCTAAACTGAAACCTTAAGAAGAGGAATTGCTCCTCAGAGGAAGGAGAGGAAGACTGCTCCAGGCAGAGGGTCCAGATACGTCCAAGGGTACCACTACAAGCAATTCAGTGTGACTGCAAGGACACGAGACTTCATTCTGAGGGCAATAAAGAGCTTCAGGTGGATTGGAAATATGCCAGGACAGATGTGCATGGTAGACAGCCCTCAAGTCCATTTGTATTAATAATGCCATACAGTTAAACATTTACATTTTCTCAAATTATTGAAATATATTGGTACACAAACGGTATAGAGAAGGAAGTAAATAGTTCAAGAGTGAAGGAAAGAGGAAGATTTGGGAAGGTCGTTTCAGAAAAGGTATAGTTGACAATGAGAACTGAAATATAAAAAGGAAGCCACTAGTCAGGAAAGTGGTGGAAGAGCACTTAAAAAACAGGGAACAGAATGTGCAAAATTCCAAGTAGTTTAATGTTCTTTAAATAGTAAGTTTGAGATCAGTTTTATTATGAAAGGCATTGTATGCCATGGTAAGGAGCTAAAATCTAATCTTGCAGAAAACAGAAATACTTTAACAGGACAGTGGTAGAATAAGATTAGGGTTTTAGAGACAGATCAATCTGGTAGTAGTGTGGATGATGGAGTTGGTAGGTACTGTGTGTGTCTGAGGTGAGGGGAGAGACACAGAAGAAGGAAAGTAGTTAGTAAACTATGGGGAGAGGCCAGGTGAGAGATGATGAAAGCCTGAGTTGAGCTTTGGCAGCAGTAACATGAAAGAGATAATACAGTCTTTTGACAGTCCTTTTCTTCCTCCTCTTTGGACCACAGTAAGCCTTAGAGTAGTCACTTCTGGAGCAGGGTAACTTAGAGGTTAGAGTGATGAGACCTTTACTTGGAGAAGTAATTTGCATGTATGAGTTAGGAAGGTGTTTTGCAGGTATGTTACAGGCTTACTTTAAACCATTTAACTTATGCTCCAAAGTAACTGTAATTTAATGTTGGTAGAACAGCAAATTATGAATAGCTTTAATTGTATGTTTAAAGTCATATGTTCACTTGGAAAAGACTGTCAAAATGAACAGGACTTAGCGTTAGGGTATGAGTGTGACAGTGATGGAGATGTAGAGAACAATTCCCAGGGTGCTTGGGCGGATGGCGATAAGATTTTAAGAGGAAGAGCCCATTGGAGAGAGGAATGTGTGGATTGTGAAGGTGTCTAATAAACATGCAAAAGAAGATGCCTAAAAGGCAAGTGTATGTGGAGATCTGGAACATAATCAGGGACATTTGGAGTTATTAATACAAAGAGGGTAATGAAAATGTGATAGTACTATGATAGCGTAAGAGCTGGCTTAAAAACCACCCACCTCCTCCCAGAAACAGTTCAAATAATCAAAGAGAAAAAGTAGGAAATAAATAGTTCATCGTTACGGAAATTAAGAAATGCTTCTAATACTCTTTAATTATTGAAGCAAAGAAAGAATCAAAAGGCCACTTAATATTTAGAAAATTAAAAAATGAGCACACTACCCATCAAGGCCTATGAAATGTGGTCAAAACCATACCCAGAAGAAAATTATAATCTTAAACATATTCAATAAGAAATTATTATAATAAATAAATTAAGTAGTCAATTCAAGAAGTTAGAAAAAGAATAAGAGACAGTAAGGGAGGCAACAATAAAGGATTAATAAAGATAGCAGAAGCTACAGTAAGGGTCATATTTACTTTATTTCTTTATTAGGAATTTAATATGTTTCTTAACCATACTAGTATTTTTATTAAGATTTCTATCACATTGTAACTGCTCTACTTACAATGTAGTATAGTTTTTGAGTGTCCCAAAACCCTATTCTTTCCTTTAACCTCTATTATTTTTAGAGGAAGATTTGCAGACTTAAGTGTTTTGGTAGAAGCATAAATACCCCATTATAGCAGAAAATCTTTAGTCAGAAAGTTAGAGAGAAAACCAAAAACTATATAGCACAGAAAACAAAAGAACAATTTCAAAAAAAGAGAAAATGGTAGAAATGAAAACCTAAATGAAAACACAGTAATAGTGAAGATTTTAATTTACACTTTTCAAATTTGATGGATTAAATAATATAAAAATAATGAACATACAAGACTGTAGCAATCCAATGAGTAAACTCAATAAAATTTTGTCTCCTATAAAGAATATATATTATTTCTTAATACTCATTAATTACTTATAAAATGATGAAATATTTGACTATAATGAAGATGTTAATGTCCCAGAAGGTATTCATTTAATAAATTACATGCTCTAATAATAAACCAATCAAATCAGATTAAAGAGCAAACTGAAAATGACTCCTAGACCTAGGAGAGTATCTCCACCAGAATCACAAATTACTTAGATAGAAATAAAAAAGAGAATACTTCTTAGGAAAACCGGTGCAAAACAAGATGTTTCAAAAGAAAAATTAATAGCTTTAATATTTGTATTACTAAAAAAGAAAATCAAATATTCAATCAGGAAAGTCTGTGCATTGTTTCACTAATTATAATGGGCATTTGTGATATTTTAGGTAAAAAACGGTTCTTAAAATTTTGTTAAAAAAAAAAAAAAGAAAGAAGGAAGGAATGATCAGCAGTGTCAAATATGATAAGTATGTTAAAGAGGAAAAGATGTCCATGAAGCCATCATTAATGTTCTCTGGGATACTTGCAGAAGCAGTTTCCAGAATAGGACAAGGCATGAGAGAAAGCAAACAAAATCTTTGGGTTCAGAAGTAACTGGAAGATGTCTTTTGGAGAGTCCTGGATGAAAAGGGGAAGGAGAAGAGTCTGCAGCAAAAGAATGGGAGAGGGTAGCACAAGATCAAAGGTGTACTTCTGCTTGTTTTTAGCATGGGTCTCTTATATCACTACGGCTATAAAAAAAGGTTCCGTCATTAGCACATGTCCTCATTATTAGCTCAGCCTCTGTCCTAAGTCTCTGACTGAATCTACACATCAACCATGAGGTTGGAAAGGAGGACTCATCCTTGCCCACACGATGTCAAGCTTTTAGGACACATGGGACTTCCACTATATACAAGTACATAAAAACATGGAGAGTTAGCCTATATGTTAAGGGAATAAAAAAATGAAGACTAGAATTGGATATGCTAATACAATATAATACAAAAATGCCAAAGAGTTGTAAGCAAGTCTCAATAAGATAACAGCCAATATGCTTCTAAATGCTTGGAGAGGCGACATATCTTAGGGTCTCTGATTTTACTTTTAATCAGAAACTAAGATGTGCACATATATGCAAAGAACTGTCATAAAACATTACAAAATAGATGGCTCCATGACAAAACTCTTGAAGTTTCATTCCTTGTTAACTGCGACAGAAAAACATAAAACTCAGGAGAGGTTCTTATTCGATAAGAGGAAAATGATTTTCAAAACTTTCTTTTTTAGACTTTAAAGACCTTTTCATATCAATTCTTCAATGAAAGATATACCATTTAGTGTAATTTCATAATCGAAATTTTCCTATTACTTGAGTTTATTTTCTGTTACTATGTGATAAAAATATTTCTCCCACATTATGCTCAAGTTCAGTAGAATTCATTACATTCTAACTGCCTAATACAAACTTCTTCTTTTATAAGAATGACAAAATTCCTTCAAAAATAGGGGTTTCATGACAAATCCTGAGTTTGAAATAGTTATGTGCTTTGCCTCAACTTGTAGCCGCATCCTCACTGGTTCTCAGACTCCTTTAATGCCTGCCTCATCTATCTCTGCTATTTTACAAAGTAAATTGAAATATCTGAGAACTGGGTATATATATTTATACATAAATATATAACCATTGGCGCTATATGTTAAAATAGACAGTCCTTCCTGCTATTTATATCTATTTTGAAAGATAAGGTAAACGTCAAAGTGTTTAAAAAGAGAGAACTTTCTGCCAGGGCTTTGTAGACAAAGGCGCGAAGAAACAGAAAGCACAGCAATGAACAGAAGCCCCAGAGATCTGAACTTGTATTATCAGAGAAAGGATGCAGCACCACAAAAATACAGACAACGTGCATGTTTATCGTATAAAGTGGGTGACAGCTTTGGCGCCTAATAAGTTATAACCAAACAGTTAAGGCTGACTTGGTACGTTACACTCTCAACTACTATCCATAGCAACGTACCCACTAGGATTGCGTAATCCCATTAACTAAGTGGAGTCACTTACGAATCTGAAACGATGCCTTCTGCTATTTCACACACATGCACAAATAGGAGGGCAAATGTAAGAATCCATCTCAGGTTGTGTCCAGGAAAATGAAGCCATGTATTGTGATGAATTTGTACTTTTGAGCTTTGACTCCCCCACCCTGAAAAAGGTAAAGAGATAAACAAAGGATCAATTAGAATCATGGAAATAATTTACATTGTGATATGCTGGGTGGCAGGGGGATCCTGAAACCTTATTCCTTTCTAGGATAGCAATAGAAATCCTGGGCTATTTTCACTATGTTAAAAAAAAAAAAGAACAACTTCAATTAATTTTTCCAAGACTGCCTAGGTTAACACGTTAACATTCGTTGCCTTGCTCAGGAATAACACAAACTCTGGTTATTTCATGCTCATTAAGCTCTTACTGACAGGTCTCTGATTCACTCAAAAGAAAAATAAATCAATGATGATATTAACAAAAGCAATTTGGAGTTTCAAATCTTTCAAAAGATGAGGTCTGTGGGAGGATTGACCGAAAAAAAACCCTATACTTGGGGATGAAATATAGGACCCATTGGTTGAGTCAACTCTTAATCATATGCATATCATGCAAGAAAAATGATAACCTATGACTCGGCCAGCACTATTCAGCAGTGCTAGTGGTATTTTCTCAAAGAAAGCTAAAGCGTTGTTGATTGACAAGCTTTTAAGGAGGCTCAAGAACATTATAGGTTCACCCTTAGCTCCTCACTGAAGAAAAGGATTAGTTACCAGATTACGTTTTAGTAAAATTTTGATGGTTTCCCCTCAAAAACACAGAGTAATGTCAACTCATATATGAGGTGCTAAGAAAGGAGCCCACTCTTGTCTCTTTTGTCACTGTTATTTTCTCAATTTTTTGACTATAGAGAAACCCCACATACTTCAAGAATGAATGGGGGTGTGTGCTAAAAGTACTGAAGGAAGAAATTTCTGTATTTCTGGACAAAAGGGACCCCTAAAGCATTCTTTGAAAAGAATACTGATTCATATCTTAGTTGTTCATTATTTGAAAATTAGTTACATTTCGCATATTCTACTAGAATTTATGCTGTAAACTCCTGCAGGCAAGCTCTGTCTTTTTTTGCAACATTGCCATTTTTCTTATACCTGACACTTCTTTGAGATTTATTTATGATTTCTCACTAACTCAAGTAGCCAATGTTATGGATCAGTAGCCTGCATTTTTCTCCACCATTTCCCTTTGACAATGTTAATTCCAATTCCACTTGATTCAAATACCCTTTTGCCAGCCTCTGTGTTCCCTGCTAGAGATGCAAACAGGACTGTAATAATAATTGCTCTCAATAAGTTAACTGGATGTCAAAAAGGAATTATTAACTGTACAATTGCAATAAAAACAATGTTCTACTTTTGGCCAAAGGGCATTCTTAATGTCCTACAAATGCCACCACACATACAACAAGAAGTCCTGGTCCCAATATATTTAATGTCTATGCATTTGTTTGACATGAATAACTATGTACCAAGAGTTATGTTGGCCTCTGCATAATACATGTCATATAACAGAATTCCTTTGGTCACTGTTAGAATGCTAGGTACATAGTAATCTCTCAATTAAGACTTGGTCAATGAAGAAATAAAAACTTACAAATTATTTTTAAACATTTCTTTAAAGCAGATACTTAAATTATGCTTGCTTGCTTAAGAAAACAGTCTGATTGTTTTTTCATTTATTTTTATGAGCAAAATCATGCATGGGAATATTAAGCACCAAATTCAAAATAGTGGTTACCTCTTTTGAAAGGACAGTAACATAGGATGCAGGAAGAGTAAGAGGATCAGGAAATGGCATTCATACTTTTAGATTCCTTAAAGTGAGTGTGGTAAAGTCAATAAATGTTTATTACATTAACCTCTGTCATTTTTATATATGAAAAATATTTTATAATTTTAAAATGCTAGAAGGTCTATTTTGTTTTGGAAAAGTTATACAAATTATACATAATCGCTCTAAATAATTGTATTTTGTGTGGATATATATATGTAAACTGCAAAATAATAGGGAAAACTATATTTTTACCTTCTTCCTAAATAGTTTGCACATGTACGCTTTCTACCTGAAACACACCCTATTTTTTACTTGCACGCTCTGTATCTTTCAAGTCCCCAAACATGTCACTCTATGCATTGTCCCCACCAGCCCCAAAGCAAGTTAGTTGCTCTGGCAGGCAAACGCCCAGGATAATTTGTTCCTGTATCTGTAAATGCGCTTACAAGGTGGTGTTGGCATTTCTCTTCACTTTCTGACACACTTGTTTCACTGGAAAATTCCTGTGAATATTCCAGGCAAGTACTGTGTTTTACCCATTTTTCATTCTCTTCACCTAGCACAAAGCAAGCACTCACCAAATACTTTTGATCTATCTCATATAATTCTCTTTCCCTCTTTTTAAAAAACTGCTGCTACTTGAAGTCCATTTCTAGGAAGGCATGTGACTTCTACTTTATCTATAGAATATCAGACGCCAAAAACATAAGTAATTGGAAAGCGAAATACTTGCTTGTTCTTTTCCCGCAGACTTGCATGCTAGTTCCCATGCTGGAGAAATTACATCAACATTATACCAAATCTCAGCCATTAACAAGACTCTTCTTATAAACACTAGGTGATGAACTGTAGGACAGTAGGGTACTTACCAATAAACAATATTGGAAAAGTGATAAACAACAGGAAGACGTGAGGGACCAGGTTGAGGGCATCCACAAAACAGGGATTTTGCAACACACCATCATAGATATTATATGAAGAAATATTGTTACCACAGAATGAAAGGCTCATTTCTTCTTATATAGTTTACTCTAAAAGGGAGAGAAAGGAGGAAAAGCCTCTTATTATGAAATTCTCCTTCATTAACTTATAGCCTTAAAGAGGTGTTATATCACAAAATTAACCCCCTTTACCTTTGCAGTTGAGGAAGTAGAAAACTCTATGCCAAAGTTATTCAAGATTTACTTATCTTTAAAGGCCTTATACCTTCCATAAGGTCCACTTTTCAATAGGTATTTTTTCCAGATTAAAATATTCCATTTTAATTTGGAAAATACATAATAATTGATATCTACCAATAGTGGTAGCTCAAAGGAGTGTTTGTCTAAATAAATAATCAAAAACCAAAAATGGTTGTTTATCAAGAAAAAGGAGGGGGAAAAATGAAACTGACTGAAAAGTCAAAATGGTGTAATATCAAATCCTTTCCCATGGTCATTCATTGAAAATGCTTTCACAAACAACTTCAGCTGGACACAATCTACTGCAACATTTCATTCATTGCAGGAAATAGTAATACAACGAGACCAACGCGGAGGCAGCCAGCATACAGCCTTTTTCTGAACAATAGAAAAATCAAGTGTTTAAGACTAATTAAATATAATTCAAGTGACAAGTTAATGAAACTACTGAGGTCCCAGGGTCACAGCCTATTCTTACATGAAATGCACCCTACTCAAGTTTTGAAACAAAGGATGCCTTTTTATTGGAAAGCTCTATTGCATTAGAGGAGAAGTGGACAAGCTTAGAGAAGAAACAGAGGTCAAGATTACACACGGTTTTCTTAGCCATTGTTGGGACTCTGGCTTCTACTCTGAAAGAAATGGAGCCCCTGAGAGGGTGGAGGTCAGAGGAGTGACAAGCTCTGACTTACAACATTTTCAGTGAACTCTTACTGCTGTGCTGAAACATGGTCTAAGAGCCAGGGTCTATTTCATCAAATGTGAAATGCCAGCAAGAGTTTTAGCATTCGGAAAACTTCTTTTATAATGTCTACTATTTATTTAGCACCTACTAAATTCTGGGAACTTTGCATACATTATTTAAGCCCTCAGAACAATGAAGCAATGTTTGTGGCGCTCTTCATATTTTACAGAAGATGCCATTGATGTTCAGAGAGGTTCAATAACTTGCCAACCAGCAGAGTAGCCAGAATCCACATACACGTGTCTGACTATAAACTATCTTCATCCCACTCCATCACATAGCTTCCAACCTGTTTTTTTAAAGCAATCTCTTATCTATTCATATTAAAATAAGCAGCAGTTTAAGCTTTCAACCTCACTGGACTTTGTTTCTTTTCCATACTTACGTCACCTTGGATTCTGAGTTAGGTTATTCAAGCTTGGCAAAGGTTTAGATAACTAAAATAGTACCTTTTCTCTCTTCCCTTTCATTGATAATTGATTTACCAATGGTCACGAATCATATTTTTTCCTAGAAAAGAACAAAATGTGTTATACAGAAAAGACTGGCAACAGTAGGCAAACTATTGGAGAAATCAAATTTTAAACAAAAATTTTATAAAACATATGAATAGAACAACTAGTTAGAAAGTCTGTGTATTAACAGTCTGTAAGTGGTCATATGGAATTCCTCTCATATTATTTCTGGTAACACTTTTTTTTCTTATGTTCTCTAGTCAAGACCTTTTTTCATCTTTTTTAAATAAAATGTTACATTTTTTTAAAACTCAAGATGAGGTTATATACTTGCCAAATCCTTACCAACTGTTAAGGTTCTAAGCTAGATAAGGGAATTTTTAAAAGGACTTGAGATTTTTAAACTAGCAGTAAAATGGAAGTTCTGAGTTTATAATTGTATGTTAGATGTATTTCTGGTAAAAATGAAGAAAACAGAAACTGAAAAATCATAGCTTGTAATGGAATTTGTAAGACTACATCCTTTACTTAATAGAAGTGATACAAGGAAACTTTAAGTTCACTCTTAATTGAAAGACATGTATAAACTGTTTCCTAGAACAAACCGGAAAATAATTTTTACTTTAGCTCGTTTTATAATCTTATCAAAAGTTATAGTATTCCAATTGGCTACATTTATAAACCTTGATATTTCATCATGATCACTGAGCCAGATGCTAAAATATAATCTGAATTTGCAAAACATATATATACTTCATTAACGATAAGCACTGCCTGCCAGGTATTTAATCAATCCTGAAACCTACCAATTAAGTAACCTTTGGATACGTAACTGTGGAAAGAAAATATCAGAAAAGTACAACAACCTGAAAAAGTCAAAGAATATTTTTAGCCATGCACTTGATGTCTGGGACTTTAGGCCATTAATCGATTAAGTGTAAAAACACTTCTTGATACTGACCATGCACTGGGCACTAGGAGTTCAGCACTGCACATAACAGAAACAGTCCCTGTGGTCTTAGGCTATATAAATCAGACTAGATTAATCCCAAACATTCTTGGTATAATGTAAAGGTTATGATCCAAAAGACAGGGAAATATACAATGACATAATGGCACTAAAGTGCATACTTCATACTGGTGAAGTAAAAACTTTAGAATGATGTTTTTCTACCATAATCTTAACCTCACATTTCCCCTTGGCTCCCAGCCTGTTCACTGTCTCTCTCTGCATCCCTCCTTTTGCTTTTTCTTCTGCCTCTTCCTCTATCCTTTTCCCCTTACCCTTCTCCTCCCCAACACCCAGGCTGTATGCGGCACATTCTAATAACCAGCCCTTACTACAACCCAACACGGACAAAAAGAGGGAAAAAGTAAACTTATTGCAGATCTGTCGACATTGTTTGTGTTCACCTGAGGCGTTTTATTCAATCAGGATTTTTCAACTAATTCTTAAATCTCCAATTGTCATTCAGGGTTTCCCTCCCAGAACCCAGGTTAAGTTGGGAATGCTTTGGAAAGGGTATGAATTGCTGCTCTTGCTGGATAAATGCTGTCACATGACACCTACAGCCCCACCCCTTCTGGAGCTGTCTAGTTCAGCCAACACTGACAGAGGCCCCAGCATCCAGGGGGAGGGAGAGGGAAGGAGGCCTGATAGGAAGATATGACATTTTTCTCCCCACAAGCATAAACCCATAGGAAGATGTTCAACTGTTTATGATAGCTGATAGGGTTGGAGAATTTGCCAATGAACTTTAAAGACAGACACCAAAAGTGAAACTTCGATTCTAGGGATGGTCTGTAGAGTAGAAAACGTAAAACAAAAATACTCCTTGATGACCAAACTTACGATTTCATGGCAAGAATACTACCCTCAGTATTCTTATGCCTTGAAATGTATTGGGTGAAGTTCCACACCCTCAGGACTTATAACATTTGGATTCAGTTGATGAATATAAAGTAAATAAGTGAAAACTAGTGCTCTTTTCTGTTCACCCAGCAGACAGATGGAACAGCAATCCCAGAGAATTTAACATGCTGGAAACACCTGAAGAAAACATGCTAAATGCAATATAAAAAGCTTGCATTCTCACACACAATATAACTCATTCTTCAGTTATTCAGAGATTAACTAACTTATGTTGTGAGATACAAACACAACATTTTAAAGAACTTACTCAAGCCTTTATCATCATCTAGGGTATGTACAGGATCAGATCACTTAGGAAAACAAATGTAATTAAGTTATTTGAAGTTATTCAGTCCATGGTTCATAAAATACGAAGTAAAAGACATCTGTCTATCTATGTATGAATGACACATCCAAGTAGGAAATCACAAGCAAAAAAGTCCCGACTTCTGATTTAGTGCCTGATCTGAAGCACCCATCGAAGTTCTACTGCATACCAAAGGCAACGTTGGAACAACTCAGCAGATAAGATTCCTTACACAGACACTCCAGTGATTCTTTTTTTTTTTTTTTTTAATCCCACACTGGACAAATAAAGCAACAAATAAATACCTTGGGCAATCGCTTGATGCTGCTTCAAACCCCTACTGGTGCACTTGCACTACCTTCGAAACACCGGCTTCCTACACTGTCTTAAGTGTAAAATTCAAAGCAGGACGCAGAACTCCTATAAATCAAAGAGGAACACAAATTAAGCAGATGGAAAGTTACCTCGTGAACAAGACGGAAATGTCTGAGAGGGAAAAAAAAAAATGTAATAACTCCTTTCACTACATCCAGTTGGTTTAAGCAGGAGCCGACCAGAGTTTTCTAAGCAAAGCTGGAAACCTGATCTCCACGCCCTCTCTTCCCCGGCTGGGGCCCGGTCCCTTCATCCTAGAAATAGCGACGGCGACGGCGAAGCGCCGCGAGAGTGCGCGGGAGCCTTCTGGTTGCCGAAAGATTAGATCAAAATCGACAGCTGAGAGTTTTCTGTAAAATTCTGAAACGCTATTTATGTAGAAGACACGGACTCACTTACTCCGAAGGCAGCGTTTTCCTCCCCTGGCCGAAGCACGCCGGGCGCCGAGCGGATTATTTTTAGGGTGGTGGGAGATCAGCTGCTGCCTCCTATCGAGTTTCTCAATTGCACAAACTGCTCTGGGCTGAGGCGGACGCGGCGACTCCGAGGCAGGAAACTGGGAAGAAGCCCCGAGCGAACGCCGCGCCTGGGACTGGAGACCCTCCCCACCCCCGCTCGGCCCAGCTTTCCGCCGCGGAGCGGCAAACTTGGGGCGCGCGAGACAAGGATTTTACAAGTAATGTGCGTCTCCCCAATTCATTAGATGCCGAAACTTAACAGTCTACTATTCCTTTATCCCCAGAGTCGAGTTTCCCAACGTTAAAACACGCAAGGTCACTTGCACTTGTAATTTTTTTTTACCCCAGGCTCTGTATGCGCCTTTGTATTAACCACATAAAGAAGCGGATTTGGGGGTTTCACCATTTTCCCCCTGAGCGGACCGGGGAAAGGAAGGGCTCATTCCACACGGAGGAAACGGCTGCCAGGCTGTATCCTTGCGTGGGAATGTCTCGCTTGAGCAACGCAAGCTCAAGCCGAAAAATCGCCCCAGTGCCCCGGGAAACCTGGTGACTCCTCTGGACCAGTCGCCGCGCTCCCGAAGGGCGACCTTTAACCCTTGCCCCCCGAAAGTGGGGCTTTGGCTTCCCATGGGTTTACAATCAGTGCCCCTCACGCTTGGTCCCGACCAGAGAAATCATAAAGTCTCAAGGAGATAACGTGTTTAAAATACACTCACCCCACAGGAACTCCCCAACCCGGACGCAAGCCGTAAATTTTGTCCCGGGCAACCCTCTGTAATTAACACTCGTTTTTAGCAGGGGCCAGTCAACGTGAAATGACCATTGTTTTCGTCAACTGTCCTGATCTGAGAAAGGATGGTCAGCCCAGAAGGCTGGTGCCTCCGAGGCTCTGTGCGCGACCCCCGAGGAGCACCACTCCAGGCCCGCGGGCAGCCGGAGCTGCTCCCCAGACCCCAACCCCAAACCCCAAACCCCAAACCCCGGCGGCCGCTCCGACTCTGCGTCACAGCCGCCCCTCGCCCTGCCAGCCCCGGGCTTTCCCCGCGGGCGCCTCCCTCTCGGAAGGTCGCTGCTTTCCCGGGTGAGGCCCGGCCTCCTCGGCCAGCGACTGAAGCCGGGAGTCGCGGCCGCTAGGGGGTCTGCGGGGCCTCGTGGGGCGACACCGGGAGGCTCCCGGAGACTCTGGGCCCGCGTACTTTGAAAACGTGGCTACTGCACCCTGGAGCTGTTTGCCGCGACGCAGGCGCAGGGAGAAAGCGCGCTTCCAGGATGGGGATCCCGCGACTGTGGCCTGAACCGGGGACCCCGTGAACAAGCCAGAAGGGAGACCAGAGGCTCCCAGCGCGTCTAGGAAGAGAGAACTGGAAATAAGGGGTGCAGATAACCCCCAGATACAGACTCTGAGTGTGACCACACAAAATCAAGTTGACTTTGAGATTTCATATCTATATATATAGATAGATAGATAAGATATATATATCTAACAAATATATATATATATTTATATTTGTTAGATATATATATATATCTAACAAAGAGATACATTTATATTTGTTAGATATATATATATCTAACAGATATATATATATAACAAGGTCATTTGTTAAGATTAAAAGTCATGCTTTAAAAAAAATTTTTTTAAGTCAAACTTTGGAAAGTATGGAAAAGTATAAGGGTGACCAATAAGCCCTCAAACTTATAAAACTACTGAAAACATTTAGTTATATTTTAACAAAAACAAAACAAGTGTAGTGTTAAAAAGCATGGATCCAGGAGCCAGCCTGCTATCAAATCCCGCTCGCTACCCTACTAGTTAGCTCAGAGACTTGGGACAAATTGCTTAATCCTTCTGTCTGTCAATTTCTTCACATATTCAATGGGACGAATAAAAAAATGCATGCTTCATAGGCTTTATGTGATGATAAATGAGGTAATCCCTTTAAAGCTCTGAGAGAGTGCCTGCCCCTTCAATAAAAGCTAAAACATGCTATTGTGATTATTTTTTCTATGCATATTTTATGTTGTTGGCAGCTGCAAAATAATTTGTCTCCTCACAGTATCTTTTAAAACAATTATTTTCTGATGGCATTTTAAAATCTTTGTAGAAATACTTTTAAATGGCTGCATCATGTTTCATTTTGTGGCTATACCATAATTTTAAATCCATTTTCTTATTGTTGGTCAGAAAGTTGCCAGATTTTCACTACCATGGTTAATCCTATGATGAACTTATTAATAAAAGGTTTTTTTTTTTTTTTTTCTTTTTTTTTGGAGCAGATAGTTTCTTTAAGATACATTCTCAGAAAAGTAATTACAGGATCAAAAGTAGTAAATATTTTTAAGGCTGTAGATACAGAATGCATAACTACCTTTAGTTTGTGTAAACTCTCTCCAAACTCTACGAGATGACTTATTACACTTGCACCCAAACCAGCAATGAATCTCTTAACGTTTTTAAAAATCTTGTAATTTCACACATAACATGTTATTAACATCCAACGTTTTTCAAATGTTCATAAACTTTTGTATTCCCTCTATTAGGATCAGCTTGTTCACATACTTGTTCATCTAATGGGCTTTAATGAAGTTCCTATCATTTGCATGAACTTACAATGAGAGGGATATTAATCCTGTTTCATATATAGGACAAATATTTTTCCAATTTGTCATTTAAAAATGATGGTGGTTCTACCTTTAAAAAAAATAAAAATAATTCTTTTTTTATATTCTATACAGATTTATTAGAGCACACACCATGTGCTAGATCATGTGCACACGGAGCTCCATGATGAGTCCAACCTGCAGGGTCTTTGCCTTCCTGGTGCTTCTTCCTAAAGGAAAGTTTACTTTGGCAGATTTAGTGCTTTTTACCACTGCATTGTATTCCAGGGCTTTAGTTAATACATATTGACCTTCATTTATATTTTTTCAAGGTTTTTTAAAATTTGATTCCAGAATTTTTTTTGGCATATGCCATGGGATAAGAACCTAAATTCATATTTTATTTGTTACACCATTTACTGAATAATCTTTTTCCTTTGCCCTGATGTGTTATGCCACCTTTGTCATATATATATAATTATTTTATGATAAGATCTATTTCTGGGCTACTTGTTCTGTTCAATTAACCTGTTTCTCAGTTTTTTCTATTACTATGATCAGGTGGATATGATTATTATAGCTTTAAAGTATATTTTAACTGTGGTAGTGCCAGTCCTCTGTTTACTCTTTTCAAAATTTTCTTAGGTACTCTCTCTTTTGGAGATTTTATTGGAGTTCGTTAAATCTAGGAATTAATTTATAAAGAAATGTCATGTTTTTAGTGTTCTGTCTTTTCCACTTAACTCTTCTTTTTATCTTGATATTAAATTTATATAGTTCTGTACATTTCTTGTAATGACTGGTCACACAAATTCTACATATTTGTTTTCATATTTTGTACTGCTATTAAGAATACACTATTTTTTATGTTTTCAAGCTGATTATATATTTATCTTGTATCCAGCCACTTTATTAAGCTTTCTCAATAATCCCAGTATTGTTTTGCCATATCACCTTGACTTTCCAGAAAATATGATTTTTATCTACAGATAGTGGTATACTTGTGTTATGCACTGCATGTTTGTGTCCCCCCACCCCCATCTTACATGTTGAAACTCTAACCCTCAATGGCATTAGGAAGTGGGGCCTTTGGGAGGTAATTTGATTTAGATGATGTCATGAAGGTGGAGCTCCATGATGGTACTCATGTCCTTATAAGAAGAGAAAGAGATAGAGCTTGCTCTCTCTGCTCTCTACCATGTGAGGACACATCAAGAAGGCAGATAGCTGCAAACCAGAGAGCGAGCCCTCACCAAGAACCAAATCTGCCGTTGCCTTGATGTTGGACTTCTTAGCCTCCACAACGGTAAGAAATAAGTGTTTGTTGTTTAAGCCTCCCAATCCATGGTAATTTGTTACAGCAGCCCAAACTGACTAAGCCAACTTGTTTCCCTCTCTCAAATACTTAGAGCTTAATTGTATTTTGTCTCTAATTTTATCAATTCTTAATTCCAGAACAGTGTTAACGATAAAAGAAGACAAAACATTTTTGTTTTCCTTAGAAATATATACAATATATTTTAAAATCAACTATGTTAAATATAATTTTCATAAAATAAAAACCATCCATTATACATGTAAAATCTGAAATGCTTTGACATAACCATGATCCCAAAAAGATATAGAATATTTTCATTTCTCTGGAAAGTTCTCTTGTGCCTCTGACTAGTCAGTCAGTCTCACCATCACCCACCTAGAGTAACCACTAATCTAAGGTCTATCACAAGAGATTAGTTTTGCCTATTTAGAAATGTCATATAAATGTAGTCATACAGTATAATTCTTTTGTGTCTGGCTTCTTTGGTTAAGCATAATATTTCTGAGATTCATACATGCTATTGCATGCATCAGTAATTTATTCCTTTTTATTTCTGAGAACTCCATTGTATGAATATACCACAATTTTTTTATCCATTCACCTATAGATATACATTTGGGTTGTTTCCAGTTTTTGACAATGATGAATAAAGCTTCAATGAAATTCTGTAAATATGTTTTCATCTCTTTCGGGAAAATACCAAGCACTGGATTTGCTGGTTCATATAGTAATTGTACATTTAACTTTACAGAAATTGCCAAAATGTTCTCCAAAGTGATTAAAACATTCCTTCCAGAAAAGCATGAGAGTTCCAGTTGCTCCTCAGTCTTGGCAATATTTAGTATTGTTGGTGCTTTTTTATTGTTTTTGGTTTTTTTTAAATTTTAAACCTCATATGGGGTGTGGACAGTTTCCTGACTGTGGTTTTATACACAATTCACGGAATCTATCCCAAAATATTTATGATTTTGATGTTACTATAAATAGTATTTTAAAATATCATTTTCCAGTGCTCATTACTAGAATGTAGAAATGACTTTGTATCCTGCAATATTGCTAAATCCATTTATGAGTTCTAGTATTTTTACAGATCATTTAAGATTTTCTACATTCATGATTATGTCATCTATAAGTAAAGTTTTACTTCTTTCTTCCCTATCTGTATCCTGTTTCCTTTTTCTTGCCTATTGCCCTAGCTAGCACCTCCTATATGATGTTGAATAGAAATAATGAAAGTTGATATCATTGGCTTGTTCTTAATATGAGTGGTAAAAGGATTCAGTCTTTCACTATTAAGATGTTATCTTCAGGTTATCTATAGATCTCTTTCACCAGGCTGGGGATATTTACTGCTGTTCATAGTTTGCTGAAAGAGTTTATCATAAATGGATGTTGAATTCTGTCAAATTTTTTCTGGATCTATTATGCCGATCATATGCTTTTCTCATTTATTCCATGAATAAGCCAAAATTAATTGTTTGATTTTTTTTTTTTTTTTAGTATTAAACCAACCTTACCCTCCAGGGATAAATTTCCCTTGGTGATGATATTATCTTATTTTTATATATTCCTAGATTCAATTTACTAATACCTTATTTAGAAATTTTACCTCTATCTTAATGAGGGACATTAGTCTATAGTTTTCTTTTCCTTTCTTTGTGTTTTGACTTTTGGTTTTGGGTCTGGGGGGGAGTTTTTGTTATTTGTTTGTTTTGGCAATGTTTTTATTCAGTTTTGACATCAGGATTTTGCTGGCCTCATAAAATGAATTTGAAAACGCTCCTTCCACCTTTGTTTTCTGAAAGAATTTTGTAAGATTATTATTTTTTCCTCAAGTTTTTTATAGAATTTAAAATTGAAGTCATGTGGGCCTGGAGTTTTCCTTGTACAATAGCTTTTATTTAAGAACTTAATTTCTTTACTAGATACGGTAGTATTCAGAGCCTCTGCTTCTTTTTGTATCAGTTTATATAGTCTGTGCTTTTTAAGGAATTTGTACATTTAATCTAATTTCTAAATGTCTTCGCACACTGTCATTCATAGTATTTCCTTAGTATCCCTTTGGTGTCTGTAAGATTTTTGTTGATATCCCTTTTTATTCCTGATATTGGTAGTTTTCATTGTCTCGTTTTTTATTGATCAGTTTAGTTAGAGATATCTATTTATTTATTTATTTAGCTTAAAAATAATTTTGGTGCTATTGACTTTATATTTTTAAAATTTTTTTGAAATTTCTTCTTTGACTCATTGATTATTTAGAAACGTTTTAATTGCCAAATATTTAGGGACTCTCCAGATTCCTTTAAGTAGCATTTATTTAGGTAAAATTTACATATGGTCAAATCTAATCTTTTAGGTTTACAGTTCTATGAGTTTTGACTACTATATACTGCGATGTGACTAGCACTACAACCAAGGTATGGAATCTTTCCATTGCCAGCCTAATTTGGGAAAAAAGAAGGCTTAAAGTCTCCCAAGCAATAAGAACAGCATGTGCAGATGCTCAGAAGCTCCTAAGACCTCGCATGCTTGAACTGTAAGTACCTTAAAGTAGCATAAATAAAACTACAGTGAGCTGGAGCTGAAAGGATTGCTAGCGACTGGCTTATGATGGGATATGTTTCAAACTAAGCAATGTGGAGCTTCTTCCCAGGTTTTCTAAGCAAGCATGAGATGCTGTGGTCCCTGATTTTAAAAGATCTCTCTGAATGCAATGTGGAAGTTAGATTGGTGAGGATGAGAATGGAGTCAGGGATGCAAAACAGGAAGCTTTTACAGTAGTCCTGGGGAGGACTAAGAGATTGTGAGGGCCTAAACTATCAGTCACAGACAGGGAACAGAAGATCCTCATGAGCTGTAACTGCCAAATGCTGCAGCTTCTTTTAGCCTTAGTTCTGTTTGGCTTCTCTCTGCCACTTTGACACTCTTGACTTAGTCTTCCTTTCTGAAAACTTGCTTCCTTTAGTTTTAACACATCAAACTCTTCTTCTCTTTAATATCTTGCCTTTCCTCGATCCCCTTCAATGAATCCTCTTTGGCTGCTCACTCCCTAAAAGTGGGTTCCACTGTACACTCTCTTCCTTTATCACCTTCGACTCCCTCTAGGAGAGGTCTCATTCATCCTCATGGCTTTAGCTAATATGGTTGTGATAATCAAAAAGCATAGACTTTCCTGAAAGTTTTGTTACTACCTGCTGTATGACCTCAGGCAAAGTTATCTTACTTCTCTGAAACTCAATTTCTTCAGTTGAAAACGGGTATGATAATGTTGTATTTACTACAGTGGACTGTTGGGAATGACTTAATGAAATATGTACCGAGCAAAATGTTTGCCATGCAGAAGGCAGGCAACAAATTCCCTTAGCTATTATTTCAAGTTTGACTTCTGCAAATGGATATCCCACAGGTATCTTTGGTAAATCCTACAATATTATCTGCCCAGCGTCTTTGTCCGAGGAATTCTCCCTTCTCTTGATCTACCTGGTTACTATAGGAGCTGCAATGTTAGTTTGTGACCCCAGCCTCCTAACCACATCTCATTTGACATTTAATGGGTACATGGCCAAAGCTAGACCAATCAAGACCTTTCCCAAATATTTTGAAATTGGAACTGAAAAGAAGAGAGTTCAGTCTCTCCCCCAGTGACTGACTCTGATAGAAACAGAGAAAGAAGGGATGAGGATCTGCAGAGAGCAAAGACTAGAGACAGGAGAGAGTCTGGGTGGTATTTGTGTCCCTTAACCTAAGCCAACAGCCTACTTCTTCTCAGATTCCTTAAGGTGTCCCAGGATTCCTGTGAGTTCCTCATTTTGCTTAAGATAACCAGCGAAGGACTCCGCTACCTGTGATGGGAGAAAAAAGTCCTAATAGTGCACCTCAAACTCACTATGTCAATAATTGAACTTACTGTTCCACAACCCCACACTCCTCTGATTCCCAATCTCTGTTCATGCTGCCACATCCCCTATACCATACAATTTTGACTGAATCAGCTCTCCAACACACATTCAATTGATTATGAATGTCTCTCAGATTTACTTCATAAGTTACCTATCATATCTCTCTTCCCCATCCCCCTGCTGCTGCCTTAATTCATGCTCTTCTTGTCTCTCACTGAGACTATTTTGTTACCTGCAAACTGGTGTTTCCGTGGCTGAATTGTCCTCCTCCCCCTCTTCTACCACAGTTTCCAGACTTATCTTTGTAAACACGGATCTAGTCAGGTCACTCCCCCCCAGTCCCTCAAAGTATGGTCTGCCAATGACCTGCACCAGAATGGCTGTTAAAAATGCTAATTCCTGGGCCTAATTCTGGCAAGACCTACTGGATCAGGGGAAGGGGTCTTCCAACAAGAAACCAATATACTTTTATAAGCATCCTAGGTGATTCTCAACACTATGAAATTTGGGGAAAGAGTGATCGACTCAATAAAAGCCGAATGCTTTAGTTTGCACTCTAACTTTCCCAGTCATATTTTTAAATATCATCCAAACACCTTATGCTCTAGGCATATGGCACACCCACTATCCATAAAGAAATCATTTTTTTTTAATGTCTTCTAGGTCTTTGCCCTTGATTTTGCTCCACTTGTCTGAAATGCTGTTCTCTCCCTCACGCAGCTATTAAACATGGCTTCTTAATTACATTCTTTGCGCATGGTTATATCTTTTATTGAACTATTCTGTATTCAACTTATTTATATGTCTCTCTTCCCATGAGGTTTTGAACTCAAAAAGTTCAAAGCTAGGACTGTGTCTTCAACTCTGTAGCTTCAATATCTATTGCATTATCTGGGAAACAATAGACAATCAATGAAAATGTGTTAAAGGAATCTGAGTTTTCCAGATAATTGTCCTTTTTTTACTCTTTATTTTTCTGTTGTTACTACAGGCCAAGTGAGGCAGAAAAGAATAGAACGTAGAAGTAGGCTTCTGTGATACAACAAGGAACTACCTTGCATGGCTCTAAGTAGCCCTCTCTGAGCCTAAGGCACCTCCAAACTGGAGAGTTCCTCATTCTAGGTGGGCTGTAGTGACCACCCAAGTTCAGTGCATGACTATGAACTATCAGGAAGCAATAGTATCCACTTGCCCATTAGGATTCACATTTGGAGCATGTCTACAACACTGCCTTTACATTGGTTTGGTAGAAAATCTCAGCGATGTTAATTTCTTTGAGTTGGACCAGGCAAATCTAGATATGCTGTTTATTAATATTGGCTTGGTGAAACGGAAGAAAATTAAAAGAAAAAATTATATAAATAATATCAAGGACGAATTAAAAATAATGTAGACAGAGAATGGGAAAGGGACCTCAAATCTTTATTTGTGAATTAAAAGTGCACTGGGATGGCTCCAACATTCTTCAGATTTAGCAAAGACATGATTGTTGGCAAATATAAATATCTCCACAATTAATAGAGAAGAGTCATACTTTTGTCATTAGTTAAATGAACTACTTCAGGAAACTATACATTTTTATTTATTCAAGCTGAAAATAGTAAAACTATTTTTACTTCTAATATATAATAAAAATAAATGAATTTGCATCTTGCTAATTTGGGTATTGTAATAAATTTGATTAAATTATTTACATCTGGAGTATTTCTGACAATAGCTCATTAAATTAATATTGCAAACATTTCAAAGGTATTAATTATATGACTTGAAAAAGTAAACTGCTTGACATATTTAAAAAGAAACCTGTTAATACTTAATATGGTAGTTATAAGTATTTCCTGTATAATCCTTTAAATAGACATCCAGAGATCTTATACTAAACTAATTAACATTAGTTAAAGGTCATGTAATTGCTTTCCCTTTGTGAATTCTACAATTACTTATTTTCATTAAAACTCACTTTCTCTTAATATGTTTAAATTTTTAAGAATTTAGTAGGCAAAATTCTAGAAGCAATTTTATACAGTATGTCAGATCTGCCCAAATCTTAGAGAGTATATTTCAATATGTCTAATTATTATACTTTTCTGTATTCATGTAGGTATATATAAAACTCCAGACGTGTATTGTATGTGTGTGCTTATCTACATCATACATGTTACTTGGAGTTTACAAAATTAAACACATGTTGTTTTAAAGCTATTATTATTCTGTGTGCATCTAACAAAGCACTCTTTTCAGGGTATAGGAGGGTGAAACTATATTTCTCCAGCCCCTTCCACATTTTCACTTGAATGATAAGAGAGAAAGAAAGTCATGCTTATTCTACCAGTGATCAGAAGCCACAAGCAAGGTGGATTCTTCGGGCCAGGGATTGATGACTAGTTTCAATGAAGACAATATCTATTCCCTAAAGGCTGCCAACCTCTCACACTTTTGGCAGTTTATAGGCAGAGTAGGGACCTTATACTACTGTGTCTGTTCCAGTAAAACACATTAGGGCTTGTTTCTCTCATGCTTCTACGGCTGTCCTTACTTACCTCCCAAGCTTTTCCTTAGAGTCACCCTCAGTATTTGAGGGGAGTGAACGTATACCTTCATGAACTTGGCAGTTTAATCCAAAGTCCCCCTCAAGACCCAACTTTCTTGTCATCTTAATTTTCAACTTCAAAATGCAAACAAATTTTGCATTATACCCTGTAACCCCAGCACCGCCACCAAAAAGCCATATCCATTTTCTAAATCAGTATTTCCCAGAATCTGACATTCTGCCAGAATGCAATAAACATCTGTTGAATGACTAAGTGATATATCCACGCTGATGCTAATAGGGAAAAAAGTATATCTTTGAGTAAAATCCATGCCTTAGGAATACGCTCCATGATTACTCTGTGGTGTCAAGCGCCCAATGCACAGATCCCAGCTTGAGAAACATGGTGATACAGTGGCCTCACAACTGATTGTTTACCAGGATAATTTCCAGAAAATACCTCTAAATACAGTTAACGTTGCTGAGTCATCGTGCCAAATACAACTCTTGGGCTACAGGAATTACAAGTTAACTTTAATCTTCATTTCCTTATTCAGTTAGCCACGAGATAACGAAATCACTATTCAAACAATCAAATCCAAACTTTCCCATTGCCCAGGTGGTTAGTGCCGCTCTTCTTTCTGCAGATTGTGTCAGCTCTTTCTCTGACCAGTCTCTGCGAAGCAGAAAGCAGAAGCAATCGGTCATCTCCATACCTTAGGTAAGAACAGAAACTGTTGGGAAATACTAACGCAGATCATTTGGCCAGAGAAGGAGTCTGAAGGGGAGGATAGAAAATCTTTTCTTTATGAGCTTGCCTGGAAGGTACAAAAATTCACTCCTTTTTTTCATGAAAAGTCACAACTGCGACAGGTAATTTGAGCAACTGCTCTGTGCCAGGCAGTAGGCCGAGCATCTTATTCAACCTCACTGTTCAATCAGCTGAGTATTTCACAATCTCTCTCTTTTTTCTTTAATTGGAGTATAGTTGCTTTACAATGCTGTGTTAGTTTCTGCTGTACAACGAAGTGAATCAGTTACATGTATACATTTATCCCCTCCCTCTTGGACCTCCCTCCCCACCCCCATTGGTGAAGAAACTAGTGAAAAGTTAATAAATGTATTTCTCCCCACGCCCACCAGAAAACTATTGGTACTGGGAATATAACCAGGATTTGACGAGCATGGAGAACACTGCAGAGGAGCAATAAGTAAACAAGCAAATGCAATATGTTTGCTCCACAATTACGTAAGGGTTAGACATAATTTTGAAGGGCAGTAGGGAAAACCCAGAATATTGTTATTGGACAGGAAACGTTTCTCCATATATTTAGGACTTCAGTAAAAATCTAAACTTTTTTTCTGAAACATATATTATTAGAGTGCACTGTAGGCATAATCAAAATGTAAACTATCCATAGTATATTCCTTCTCTTTCTCTCTTTCTCATTCCTGCACTCCTGAACTAGCCTCAGGTCCCAACTCTCTCTTTAATTGTTCAGATAACTCAGATTTAAAGTCTTGGAGGGATCTTGAACTCAATGCTCACTTTCTCTTACTCTTCCTCCCTCCAGCCTCATACAGTTATTAAATCATCCATGTTATTCTTAGCAATGACTTCCCTCCACCTCTTTCCTTTCTTTCTGTCTCCCTTGTCTCTGAGAGTCTCATTGGTTACTATATCAACCACTTAAGACTTAAAATTTAATCATGGTCTCTCTCACCCGAAAGCATTTTACACGTACATATTGTATTAATCCTCCTAAAGTGCATCTTCGTCACACTCACAAATCTCTCATGACTCACTCTGTCACTTAAGGTCCTCACAAAGCTGGCCTGATCCTGACCCCTTATATTCCAACCAAACTCTACTACTCACAGCTCCAGTACACCCCCTGCTCTAACCACCTCAATACCCTTGCTTTTGCTCATCCAACTGCCAGATGATTTCTTTTATGCTTTTCCCTCTCCAAATCCCGGACTGTTTCCCAAATACCTCATTTTTTGCATCGTTCTACTGTGGATCTCGCACAGTGTCTACCACATAGTAGATGTGAAATTGATTGCTACAGCCCTTTCTTTCTGTAACTGCAGTCATGGCACCCCCTTCAATGTGGCTTTGCAGTGTTTCTCCCCCATAGCATGGGCTCCGGTTCCAGCCAACACAGTCCTCCCCAGATCAAGCTAGCCTAGAAGGCAGCGGTCTTCGTGTCCACTACTATGTCTCTTCTCCCTTCAGGTGCAAAGCATAGATAGCCCAGAAGACAAATGAGAAAAGGCCAAACAAGTAGTCTTCTATCATCTCCTTTTTTCTTTTTTTACAGGCAAACCTTGTTTTATTGTGCTTTGCCTTATCGCGCTTTGCAGATGTGTTTTTTTACAAACTGATGGTTTGTGGCAACCCTGCATTGTCAGATGATGGTTAACACTTTTTAGCAATAAAGTATCTTTTTAATTTTATTGAAGTATAGTTGATTTACAATGTCGTGCTAGTTTAAGGTGTACAGCACAGTGATTCAGATATAGATATATAGATATATAGATATATATATATATATATTCTTTCTCAGATTCTTTTCCCTTATAGGTTATTACAAAATATTGAGTATAGTTCCCTGTGCTATACAGTAGGTCCTTGTTGGTTATCTATCTTATATATAGTAGTGTGTATATGTTAATTCCAACCTCCTAATTTATCCTTCCCCTTTCCTTTCCCCTTTGGTAACCACAAATTTGTTTTCTATGTCTGTGGGTCTATTTCTGTTTTGTAAATAAGTTCATTTGTGTGTGTGTGTGTATATATATATATATATATATATTTATTTATTTATTTATTTATTTATTTTTTCTCCCTCTAGCCCATAGCGAGCTTCATGGAGATCTTGATATTCTCCTGTCCTTAAGTCTTTTTAAAATGAGAGCAGAGATTCAAGAGGGAAGAACTGCAGAGGTGAAGAGCAGAGAGCTGTGTTCTTGGAGAAATATCAGTGAGGACACTTGCAGGTATGAGCCCAATAGGATTTTGAACCCAGTGTGTTGTTTATAAAACAATGAGCTTTGTTCTGAATCATGCTATAGTTACATGAGTTGAGCAGTAGAAACCAGAGTGCAGTTTCCCCAAAGATGGTTTGTAGGAATGAAGGCTACTCATAATGTTTATACAAAAGTAAAAGCATGAGTAAGATCTATATCTCCATAACTATGTGTCTTATAAATCTGGAAATACAGACTCAGACACATGAATATAATACTGAATATTTACAAGTTCCTGTTGAGGATGTGAATACAGATGAACTTCCTTAGGAAATACTATAAAAGGATATAAGGTTAGAGTCAGAAGAAAAAAAAAGAACCCGATGTTGTTCCTGGAATAGCAGATCACAGAGGCTAATCTGGGAAACAGATCCTGAGGGCATTTAACAAAGTCAGATAAGCACTAAGATTACATTGGCCCAGTCACGTAATAATGATTTTTTATTCTTTTGCAAATGTGAACCATCTCAAGAGTTCATTTCCCTTTTTTCATGATTCATTGGTGGGGGGGGGTGGGAAACGATATCTGTCTTAAGCAAGAGAAAGCCCAGTTCATTAGAACTTGATGAAAATGAAGCCCTGAAAATCCACAGGTTGATGTTCTTGGTTCCACAAGCCTCACAGAGCATTTGTTTCTTGAAACAAAGAGAATTAAGACTTGGATTGATTTATTCTGTCAATAAATATTTATTGATGTTCCACTGTGTGTCTCACATGTGGTAGGAAAAAACAGCATTAAACAAGAGACATGTCTTCTGTTTTTCTAGAACTTTAAGTCTAGCAAGGAAGAAAGCTGTTAAATAAATGAAAAGAAACACTGTTAAAAATAAAATCGTGATAAGTGCTATAAAGGGAAAGAACAAAGTATGATGAGAGCATGTTATCGCCAGATCAGATCTAGCCAGGGAAGTTTCCCCATGGAAATTACATTTCAGCTGTAGCTTGGAAGATGAGAAGTAAGTCAGGTGAAGGGTAAGAGAGGTCAGGGAAATTAATCATGGTGTAAGTCAAGAGAATATGTACAAAGGCCCTGTGGTGGAAGGGCCTTTGAGGCATTAATAGAAGGCCAGTGGCTGAAGTGTTTTAAGGGCAAAGAAGGGTCGGATGAGACAGGTTGGCAAAGCCTGGGAAGGTCATAAGAGAGATCTTGAATTTTATCCTAATATCAATAGGAAATCAGCTAACAGGTGAACATTTAGGTGATTTCTTCTTTTTTTCTGTTTTATATAAACCCATATAGAGATCTTCTGTACTCACCTACTGTCCTGTGTTGAATTATTTTTTGGATACATTGCTAAGAATAGGCTTACTGATTTCGGTGGTAGAAATATCTTCATTTCTTACACTATATTTTAATATATTTTATATATACATATTTCTTCGGGGGAGGACTGTCCCGTGTGTGCCTGGAATCTCTGGGCTCTGTGGTCTTAAGGTCTTAAGCAAAACTTTCATTTTAACGTTCTATTACACACTTTCAGTATTCTTAGTTAGTGTTGTATAAAGAAGACTCTGGAAAGTCCAGAAGGAACAGTTCAGGCTTTTGGGTATTTTTTACACAAGAATAAAATAAGATAAAGTGAAAATCCTTGGCAAACTGTAAAACACATAAAATCATAAGATGCTCTTATTTGGTTTTTGTTTATTATAAATACTCATTACATCGAAAAGATCCCTTCTCAAAACACAATATAGGAATATGTAACCATACTTAAGCCAGGTTCAGTTTATTTGGGGCTTTTTTGTATTTAGTCTCTAGTCAAGATTTCATGGTTTTAAACTTGGCAGGAAAAGTGAAAAGCAAAAAAAAAAAAAAAAAAAAAAAGCTAATTTCACTTAAAATATTTTCCATAATTCTCCTCCTTCCATCTCTCTCCCAATTTTTGTTTCTATGGAAAAACTCCAGGGAAAATGTCTCAAGTAATTATTTTAAAAGACAGAGAGGAAGCTAAATGGAGTGAAACCTCTCTTTTGAAATGCAGTAAATAACCAAATGGACATAATTCACCTCTGAAATCCTACCTATTAATTATAAAGACTGAGAGCTAATACCTCTCCTCATTGGAAAACAAAACAATGATGATAACTTAGTCAACGGACAGGAAAATATACAAAACTTTAAGGAAAAGATTTTCTTAAGGAGAGGCAGGAGATGAGATATAAAAATAGGAATTTTTATTGAAGGGAAAGGGAAAAAAAATGTGCAAGAAAATTTTACAGAGAAGGGAATTTCTTTTCAATAGGAAGAAGGAGAAAAAATAATGTTTCATTCGTTTTACACGTTAGTGGTAAATTCTTCTTATAAAGGAAAGGAAAAAACTTAAGAGTAAATATAACTACATCCATATAGCCCACAGTGAACATAAAATGACACCTCTGTCTTCGGAACTGTTAAGAGGATGTTTAATTGTTTTGCACAGCAATTATACGCATCCATGTTTCCATTCAATGGGGGATCTCTTTCTAGCTCAGGCCTAGACTGGAAGGATAAGAAAATAGAGGTCATAGAAGTTAACAACTTGGTCAAGTTCACATTGCTAAGTATAATAAGGCAGAGTTGAGATTCAAATCCAGAATAATCTGAATCCAAACTTGGTCTCTTTTAACAGCATCAACTTGACTTTTTGCATAAGAAAAAATTAATAATGGAGGTCCTAGGGCAGAAGGATATTTTGTTGCACAGAATATCATAACATAACTGTATAGAGCAAGGACAGTGTGAGCTACCCTTCCTGTTGGACTCTCTAGAAAGCAGATACTGAGATGAGTTGTGTGTGCAGATGGTTTATTAATGAGTATAACACCTTCAAAGGAAACAGGAGGAGGTAGGATTGGGCGGGGGGGCTGTCGGACCATGACACACACATGACAAAAGCTGTGCCAGCCCATCAGGGATCTCTGGAGCAACGATTGTCCAAAGCTAAGCCCTTGTACCACCTTGCAGCATCACTTTGCTCCATCACTGGCTGGGGGGCACGCCGAGAACTTGCTCTGTTCAAAAGCTGAGGCACATGCCAAGGGAGCCAAATGCTGGAGACTGTCAAGTCCTGCACTCCTCGTGTCTGGGTGGCAGACCATTTGGAAGGGAGATTTGAGCAGCACACCTCAGCGTCTACACGGATACTCAGAAGAGCAGCAGAGCTTGGAAGACTCGGGAAGAGAAAGCAGAGATCATTCTTCTGATCATCACCTACGTTTCCTGAATCACAGCAGTTTGGATCCAAGAAAAAGATTACAAAAACAACGTTGTTTTTTTTTTTTTCTTTTTTTAAAGCTATCTGCAATCCTACTTACTCCTCAAGAAATCTATCCCTCAGAAGATCTTCCCAAATAAATTTAAGAATATCCAGTGGGTGTCTTACATGGACCCTAATAACATTCTGTTGACTGCCATGGGGGAACCTACTGTTTGTTTGGTTTTTTTTTTAACTCTCGGTCCGGATCCCAGAGAAAATGTGTCGAATTACACCTAAGAGGGGCAGCTATGCCATTGTTACCCATTGACAGTATCACTGTCCAGACACTGTCCCACAGGAAGTACTAATGATGATGCCACGTTGCCCAGGACCAAGGATTCTGATCTCTAGGCAGGGGTTCTGATGCCTTATATGCAGGAATAGAATGCACTGAAACCAGCCCTTTACCATCATCCATATCACCATTGCAGCTGTTGTCAACACTGCTTACATTCTGTCCCTGTGTCACCAGTGCCACCAGGACTCAATGTCTCATGGAGGCTGTAGAATGACAGCTTTTTGAGGTTTTGCTTCCTTTTTCATTGCAGCTCCCTGCTCTCAGGCTGAGGATGACTGAGCTGATTGATAATTAAGTGACAAATGCAAACACACTCTCTTCTGACAATAACATTGGATTTGACCAAACTCTGTACTCATATTCACTCTTACCTTAGGAAGAATATTTTCTTGGTAGGAAAACAGTTATGTTGTCCATGCCTAATGTTCCAGACTTACAAAGATATTCTTACATGCCAGGATGCAAGCTGAGATACCCGGTACATTTGCTTAAGAGTTTCCTCCAGTTCCTGAAGAATGAAAATTGCTATCAGAAAGGAACTGAATAGCTGATAATGGTTATAGCATAATCTCAGTAAGAAACTGAATACAACTATCACCTACAGTGTAAACAGAGTTATTCTCAATGAATCCTTTTTCCGTCTTTATAGAAAGTCAAAAAACTGTTCCAGACAGAACGGCAGGCTCCACAAAGTCATGACTGTTACAAGTCTGTTGACCACACTGGGCAGAATCGTGTATAACACTCCTCATCAATAGTCTTGAACTTCTATTTGACTTTTCTGTGTGTTACACTAATACCAACCTGGAATGCTTTCAGCCCAGCTACTTGCATTTGAGAAAATCAGAATAATGCTTAATACTTTGGAACCATAGCTGAAAGTTCAGGTGCATTTGAATCATTTGTGAAAATATTTTCTTGCTGGAAACCTAAATGCTTCTCACATATCTTTATTTGGGCTGTTACTTTATAAGACAACGTTAGGAGGGGAAAGACTAGAAGGGGCAATATTGCATCAGTACTTTTAGGAAAGTACTAAAGAAAAAAAATCAGAATTCAAGACTTCAGTCCCTTTTCCCGTCATACAGTCAGCAAATGGGGATTTTTCATTTTCTTTGGATAAAATGAAAACTAAGAAAAGTTGCATTTCAGTTGTTTCTCCAGCTAGCTCAGAAACATATTATTTTTTTTAAGAAAAAGGGTATAAAAGGGAGACTTTTTTAAACCAATTATTTTCATGCTACAGAAAAAAAATACATCTGTAGGCATAGAGCACACAACTACATTCATCTCCTCTTCTGGTTATAATAGTGACGTGTTCTTCCTGTTTATCCTTCTCGAGGATATCAACTTCTCAACATTTCAGTTCCTGGAACTCTTTGATCTCTATATCCTCCCTCTAGCTTTTCTCCATCACTGAACTTAACAGTAAGGACCCATTTAGGGTCCACACAAGACGCCTAGGGTCCAAACTGAGACTAGCAGGGCAAGAATCTTACTGCCTGTTTGAATTTGAAGTTCTTTCCACATAAAACTCATCTTGAAAGAGAAGAGATAGACGATCCAAAATTGAAGGATTAAATAAGCTGAAAACCAAAAGAAAAGTAAAAAGAGCCCTCTCACAGACACAGCCAAAATCTCTATCCAGACTAGAGTGCAAACGTCTAAGGCCATTGACACCTAATTCCCTGCACTCGACAGGGTGAAGGAGAGGAGTTCATTATTTTGGTGCTAATGGCATTTAACTTTCTTTGGTCACAGTGACTCCTGCTGAATGTAGAAAAAGCCTTGAAGCTCCAGTGACATCCACTATCATTTAAATGCAGGGCCAATTGACCGAAGGGATCATACGTGGTTCAGGGCTTGCACTTAATTCAAAAAACAGTTAATGCCACAAATATTTATTCAATTCCCACCATTAAAAAGCTGACTGTAACTGAGACTTTTAGTTAAGCCAAGCACAGTCAAGGTAAAAGAACTAAGATCTGCAAAGGGAAAGGTTCATAATAGAATCAAAACAGTAACAGATTCAGTTTGACCAGAGTGCCAGTGGGGGAGGGGAGGGGGCGGGGAGGATATAAAGGAGAAGTAGAAAAGATGAAAAGGAAATAAGTTAGATCCAAATCCAGGAGAACTTTCAATGGCGGATTAGAAAAATTATTATTTTATTAGGAAATAGGAAACAGAGATTCTTAAACTAGAAAAACATATGATTAAAACTGTGTTTTAGGTAAATTAAAAGGATAGAATCTGTAGGTTGGACAATGGGAAAGAGACCTGCTAGGGGCAGAGACATCTACCAGCTGTCAGACTAGCCTGATTTTCCTGGACCAGAACGAAGAATAGAGATGTGAGGCTGAGGGGGGAGGACTCAGGGAGGTAGAATTGACATACTTGGGAGCTAAGTGACATGAAAGACCAGGAGAAAGGAGCAAAAGCTGTCTCAGGTTTTAGACCTAAATTTCTGAGATGGGGGCTATTCACAGAACAATGTATGTCTTGAAGAATCCAATTACTCCATGTGGCTATTTAGAAGACATGCTGCTGATAGAGGAGTTAAAGAGAAAGTGAAGCTATTTAGTAACATGTAGAGAGGAAGTACCAAGGCACTTTTATCTTCAAGTCATTTTTAAACTAGTGACTGAAAAATAAAAGTACTGAGTTCTTTTTCTGTAAAAGGATCTATGCCATTACCACTAATATATACCTGGGGCTATCCTTTCTCAGGTATATATTTAAACATTTTTGGTGGTCTCAAATATGGACTATTAACAAAGTAGAGTTTGTTTCCTCAAGGTAGATATTTTCTGGGCCTCTTAGTCATTTTTTGGAAAAACATTTATCAAAGGCTTACAATTTACTTGGCCCAGGTTATAGAGATCAAAAAATACAGTATCTACCCTCAGGGAAGGTATATTATATTCTTTTATTTATTTGTTTGTTTGTTTATTTAAATTGAAGAATAGTTGATGTGAGATGTTGTGTTAGTTTCTGGTGTACAGCAAGTGATTCAATTTTATATATATATATAATGTATATATAATTTTTCAGATTCTTTTCCCTCATAGGTTTTTACAAAATATCAAGTATAGTTTCCTATATTATTTATATTTTTATAATGATAACAGGCAAAAGTTACCATTTCTGTAAGATGGTAGACAAACTTATGTGAAAAATCTTCTACACCACAGTCTCCTAGAAAATCTAGATTTAAAATAAGAAAAGATTGATGCATAGCTAAGCTCTCCCAAAAGAAAAGGAAATATGTAAATGTCAGAGTCAAAGAGCTGTAAGTGCAGGACTTTACAGTTTATACTGAGCAGCCCTAAGGAGTGGTATGGGAGGGAATGGTTAGACAAGCTAGTACCTGGATTGAATTGTAATCCTTGCATAGGGCAGGAGATTAGCGTTTGGAACTGAAACCTTGCTTAAAAGCCTTCATGGAGATGTACCCTTAATGTAAAGAGGATCTAGGAAGGAAAACAGTGGCTCAGCTGCCCAGGGAGCTGACATGCAAGCTCAGCTTGGCTTGTACTTTGGGTGAAAACAAGTCTTAAATGAGAAGTCAGCTCCCTGAGCCTTCACTTTTTAGAATGGAAGCCCACATGGTATCAGAGAATCCCCAAGCTAGAAGCAAACGTAAATATTGTTCCTCAGCTAGCCGTGCTGTTAAGTGCCTGGCAGAATCCAATGCAAAAGCACCCACGGAGACACTGTAGTGGGTAATGACAATGCTTCACCCAGATCCCCTGGGCCCATTTTTTACTGTTTCTTGGGTGGGGGACTCCCTCTTTGGTGTGCTTTTGCATCCAGCACCTACTGGGTCTCCTTTTTCAGAGAATGCCCTCCAAGACACAACCACCGCCCCACGCTTTTCTCAGCTCCTCGCCTCAGCTGGAACAACTCCGTGGCGCGACCAACTCCAGAGTCCCTTGCAGGATCAGGCTGAGATCACTTTCTGTGGGACTTTGCCTGAGATCATGCCTTTGTTCGGATTCCTCCTCTTCGCTGTCCTGTTTGTCCGCCACTGCCTTGCCTGTTTCCTGGAACACTTCCTTAAGAAGCACGGCCACTGAATCCTCATCTCAAGTGTCTGGTTTGAAGGAACATGACCCAACCCACTCCCATGGAATTCTGTTGAGATACTAAACAAGCACCTCTAAAGACAAGCTCTCCAGAAAAAAATGACAAAACATATGGGGAAAAATCCATCTGAGACAGTCTGCAAAAGCAATAGCAGAAGTATTAGTGCTACTAAGGACTAATAACAGAAAAAACAACTTGACAGCATATATAAATTATCCAGGATACAGATGGCGAGAACTAAAAGTGGAAAAGATGACAGAGTCTAAGAGATACAGGGGAAGGATGAGAATGTTTGCCATAGAGCAGCAGCAGTTCCTCGGAGGAGAGAGAGTGGTGGAAAGGCAAGATATAAAACAATATGGGCTGAGCGGCTTACAGAAGTCATGGAAGAGAGGAAACAGCGCAGTTCCTATGTAGGATGAATTAAAAAGTAAATGCACCTTAAAGAGACATTATACAATGCAAAAGCAGAGAGAACATCTTAAAAGTAACCAGAGGGGGAAGACAGATTATCAATAAATAAACAATAATTAGACTACCAGGAGCGTGTAATCCACAGCAGCAAGAGAGGCCAGAAGACAGCAACAGAATGTCTTCAAAGTGAAAAATAACTGTCAACATAAACTAAACTGAAATATCGTTAAAGAAGGAGGAGAAAATAAAGACATTTCAGACAGTGACTGTGAGGTTTTATAAGTAGTAAATTTTCACTAGAGAAAAAAGTTAACCTCAGGAGGAAGTTCTGAGGTGCAAGAAACAGTGGAACAAAAAAAGAAAGAAAATAGCTAAACATTATGGACCCAGCTAAACTAGCATTGACTCTAAAAACTACCATCCATACAACAAAAATGCTTATTTGGGGAGACGCTGGCTTAAAAGCAAGATGAATTTTAACAATGATATGTGAACAGACAGCAGAGGAGATCAGAGTTAATGCATTCTGCCAATTTGATATTGTCTAAGAGGAAAGATACTGGTTATCTTTATACTTTCTACGTTAAATATGAACATTGCTAATTAATCTACTTAAAGCATAGAAAGTGAATACATTCTTGCCACATAATAATAAAAAGAGAATAAAAGAAAATTTTGAAAAAATGTGATTTATCCAATAGGAAAAGAAAAGAAAGGACACAAGTGAAATATAGAAAGTAGAAAACCAGAATGATATGGTGGTTCCAGCTAATATGGCCATATCAGTATCAGACAAAATAGACATTTGGATGGGAGGGAGCACTGTTATATTTTAAAAACATTATAATAAAAGGAGCAATTCAGCAGGAAGACACATCAATTCTGAACTTGTTCATGCACCTAACAATATATGTGAATTATGATAATATGAAAAACAAAAACCAACATGATTACAAGGAGAAGGCGACAAGACTACAGTAGTGATCCTAAACTTTAGAACAAACAGAAGAACAATTCCTAAAGACATGGGTGATTTGAACAACACAGTTAACATACTTGATATAATATATATAGACAGAGACTTGCATCTAATAATTAGAAAAAAAATCATTTTGTAGCACACGTGGGACATTTACAAAATTTGACTTCATATTAGGCTACAAAGCAAGTCTCAACAAATACCACAGAATTGACATCATACAGACTCATATTTTCTTACCATAACAAAATTAAAAACAAGATAACCAAGAGCCCATATATTTAGGGATTTAAAAATACTCATTTTAGTAATTAACTTGTCAAAGAAAACATCCAAATTGAGATAAAACCATTTATGTGTTATGAAAACACTGCATATCAAAACTACTGGGATAGAGTTAAAGCAATACTTAGATAAATTTTATAGTGCTATGTTCATACATTAGTAAAATGAGTAAAAAAAAAAAAAATGAGTAAACTAAGCATCAGAATCAAGAAGTGAAAAAAAAAAAGAGTAAACCCAAAGAAAGTAGAATAAAAGAAATAATAAAGATAGGAGCAGAAGACAATGACAAAGGGAAAAAAAACCCAGTAGGGTGGATCACAAAATTATAAAGCATTATGATAATTTATGATGAAAGTATGTCTTCCTCAAACATGCTAAGCTCATTCCTCCTGGAACACTTTGCCCTTGCATTCCAAAGAATCCATTACATTCATGTTTGCATCAAAAACAGATGTTTATGGAGGATCAATTACGTTCCTGGCACTGTCCTAGGCACCCAGGGATACAACAGTGGACAGAAGAGGCAAAAAGTCTCTGCTACTATTGAGTTTATGTCCTAGCAGCTGGCATCTTTTATCACTCAGGAAGTCTTTTCTGATCACCGATCTAAATTCCAATGTTATTCATTTTTTTGTCTTCCTATTCTATCTCTTCCCACTAGTGTGCCATTTCTTTGAGATGAGGGACCTTGTCTCTTTTGTTCATTGCTCTACTCCAAAGGCATGGAATGATACTTGAACAAATTATTTGTTCAGGAAATAGTTGTTGAAAGAATGAATGTTAAAATGAATGTTGATATAAATGAAAAATTAATGATGAAAGAATGAATTCATGGATAGTTACAATTATATTTGAAGAAAATAGAAGACGTTGTCTACAGCAAAGGGGTGTGTGTGTGTGTGTGTGTGTGTGTCTGTGTGAGTATCTCTGTGTGTGTGTGTGTCTATGATCAGGAAAAACAAAAAACTCGTGTAAAGGCAAGAGAATGGATATTATGACAGAAGAGTAAGTGTTTAGACGGGCAGGCAGGGACCAGAACTAGTCTGTGTGCCACCCAAAGGAATTAACATCTCATCTTACAAAAAGTAATGTGTGTGATAGCCATTTGTTTTCAAAACCAGATGGTAATTTTAAATCCATGCTTCGAGATTTGATTTTAAAAAGTAAAGAATGTTTCTATTTTGTTTAAATAAAACAACCTCTTCGGTTATAATTTATTTTTATGAACTCAACTTTAATCAACATGTAATATTTTATGACTGCATAAGCTATAAGAACTTTTCATTAACAACAAGTTTTAGAATTGCTAAAAGAACATTTTATTTACAACAACTTTAAATCATGCTTTATTTAAACATACACATTGAAAGAGGTGTACATCAAGCATTGGAACTCAGTTATATAAAAACTTAGAATGTATTTTCTCCTGACTGGGGTCAAGTTTCTGAGCCCACTTGTGTCTGGGTGGTGAACTTGTCATCACCATTGTCATTACATCTGACATGTATTGAGTGTTTCTTATGTTCAAGACACTGTTCTAACTCATTTAAGTTTCTCAGAAAACCTTGGTGCAGGGACAATTAATTGTTCTAGGTCACGTAGCTAGTAAATGGAGTAGCCAGGCTTCAAACATCGTAGTTTGGATTGGAGCCCAAGAACCACTGCTCCAACCTGACTCAGTCCTTCCTGATGAATTCAATCCTGCCCATTGAGTTTTGTCCTCTGCTCTGAAAACGTGTCCTGTACGTCATCTTGTCATGATGTCCTCCTCCACCTGCCTGATTTTCTCTCCAATCCTGTTTCTCCTCGCGGGCTTCTGCTGTTGATGCCATGCTCTGGTTTGGCCCCGGGAAATTGGAGCTCTTGGCCAAAGACTAAGTCACAGCCAGGTGCTTTCAGAGGGAGGAGAGAGGGTCCCTGTGCTCAGTCAGATTCAGCCAGATGTCAGTTGTCTCCACTGATGTGGGTGTCTCCATGTAAATGGCAGATGGGCATTTTCTCAGCCAATGTGCATCTCTCCAAGACCCTCACCAGTGATGCACAAGCCCTTCTGCTGAACAATGATATAAGTGGCTCCTGTCCCTCTGCTCAACTGTGGGCTCTCTCCTTGAGCACTGGCTTCCATTCCATCCAGGAACAGGGATATGGTGACCCTCACGCCTCCCCTTCAGGGTATCCTATGACACTCTCCTGCTCTGCTGACCTCCTGCTTCAGTGAACCCCCTCATCAGTGTGTTTCCTTCCTTCAGAAATCTCCAGATGAAAAGTTAACAATATTCCCCAATTTTTAGAACCCCCCAAATTTCAGAATATGCAAGTCTAGTGCCTCTTCCAATTTGGGGGTTGGGGACTGGTTAAATGCTTCAGGAACTATACTCTCCAGGGGGTGATCACTTTTCTCTTTCCTCCCAGGGTTCTATGGGAACCCACCACTTTGTAAACCCAATGGTAGGGCGTCCCATAATTTAGGATAAGGGAGCAGGGGACATTCTTTGTGCTCAAAATATGAGCTCATAGTGTCTTTTGATCTCCGCTATGAGTTAGCAAATCTGACATACCCGTCAGTAACGCCACGGGATTACTGGAAAGGATCTGAGTCGGTACATCATACCATGTTGACACATTCATAGTACGAAACCACCAAAAGAAAGTGGCATCAACACCACCTGAATCTGCATAAGGAATTACAGGGACTTTATAGGGTGTTAGTGCCTTCTGATACTAAACACACCCTATTACACGCTCAGCTCAAATGAGTTAAAATTAAAACCACCACTTTTAAAAGTCAAGAACAATGTGAGCTGAGCTTTCTCTTTTGGTAATAAGATGTATAATTTACTTTTGAAGGATTAATTTTTCCACTAAATGTCAAACGCCAAAAATTAGCTTTTCTTAGACAGTATACATTTTCAGTGTTTGCATGAAATTTCAAAATAAAGTTAACCATGTTTTGTATCGATTCTGATCATATTTATTATGTAAATATATTACAGTGTGATGATCAAGTAATTAAGTATTAGTATAATGCTTGGTTCAGATGAAGCCTATTTTCTAATTTGAAAAATGTGGTTGGCACTGCCTACCTCATTAGGGTCATAGAGAAACTTAAAGAATAACTTATGTAAAGCACAAGGACAGACACTTAGGACATGTTAGTTATTTTTTTATCCTCAGTATTGCAACATTTTTCCCCTAATTCTTTGTCCGTGATTCAAATTTTCTTGAATTTTTTTTTTAATGTTTTTAACCAAGGACAACATAGTATGTTCTCTGCATAATATAATTATCATTCAAAATCCTTTGTTTTCAGGGGTCTCCTTATTATGATAAGGTCATAACTGTATTGCTCTCAGCCAAAAACTCTTCTCTACCTAATTACTCTTACCTTATCCCAGTGAATTAGCAAAACTTGGCAGCAAAGTCCTTAAGAGTGATATGTCCTCGTTTCCTGGATACTGTTTAATGTATGGACTTTAAAAGTCCCAGTCTTGGAAAAAAATTCCCTGGAAAAGATTTTAGCTATCCAAAGCAGCTTCCTCAACTTCCACTTTCTAACCTCACTTAGAAGGTGCTTTCCTGTCTGGTTATAGAAGTTGCTCACCATACAGATTGTTAGACATTCTATTATTTCTCAGCCATTCGTTTCTGAAGTTTGGTAATTTTCAATAGTCCTTTAGTGACTGGGAAGCTCAAAGGTTCACAGCTTTTCTTCTGCAGTGTTGCGCCCCCTAGTGCTGAGTTAAGGGACTGAATATTCGTAAAACAATGTCAGCATGTTGCTAATTTACTGTAGAAAAGGTAACTGCAGAAAGAATGATAGCATTGACACATTGAAAGCATTTCTGCAAGGCAGGGATAAGGTCCTATTCTTCACCGTATCTCCAGCAATGAGTGTAACATGGACTCCTAACAAATATCCTTTGAACAAAACTGCCAAGAGAATATATTCACGGAACGGAAAAAACATGAAGACTGTCTCTATCTTAAATGTTTATTTTTATTTTTTTCGATCTTTAATTTTTTAATGTAAGATGTGTCTTTTATGGTGGCACTCAAATTTTTAGAAACATCTTACCATAAAATGGCATTATCTAACTAGCTATGAAAAAAAGAATAATTAATTCTTCCAAAATTGTTTTACATTTTTCAAAGGATGAGAAACATGACTCAAATACACTTGCAAAGAAGCAATGCAGCAGTTTCTTAGAAGTGACCCTGACCATTGGATATTGTGCCCACAGACTTTTGAGGTATCCGTTTGCCTGTCATAGCCTAGAGTCATGGAACAGCCAGGAATCCCATGATCCTTTAGGGTTGGTGGTAGCTTCTGGCAAAGCTTACTTAACCCAATGAGACCTGCCCTGTGAGAGCTCTCCTGCACTCTGTACTCAACAGTCTGCCATTTGCTTCCAAGTCTTTTATTTTTTACTTTTCACTTCTCCTTCCCAGCTCCCCTACATCTATGTAGCTCCATCCTCCAGTTGACCATACTTTGCTTTTTGACTTTTGGGTTGTTGGCCTGGATCTATGCAACTTTCACTTCAGATCTGGAGCAAGGACTTTCCATTGAAGTAACAGTGATAGTAAGGGACATATCCAGTTTGTGGCATGAAAGGTCATATACCACTCAATATATTATAAGATATCTATATTCTTGAAAAAGCATTCTATTGCTTTCATAATTCAATATACAGAAAGTAAAGCTTGACAAGATTGCCTTGGTCGATGACCCAGTGACTTTCAACTATGCCCTAGAGGGCTATGTCAGCATCCCTGGAAGTAGGGTAGTCATGACAGTTTTATGTGTATCTAAAAAAACGTGGTTTTCAATAGCTGAGAAATATGGGTCTAGTTTAGGGTAGCCCTCTCTCAAGAGTTATGAGGGTTTAAGTCCATGAACTTATTAAAGTCTCAGAGCAATAGCTCAAAATTACACAATCCATATACAAAAATAGTAATCTCAAAATAACTCAATGTTTTTGCTTTTTTTTTTCCCCACAAACATCATGGAGATTATACATGGCCCCTCTCTTTTTTCCATTTTTGCTTAATTCTACAATCTTTCATAGTATTTGTCCTGCTCCTATCACTTTCGTCCTGATTTCTTAGGAGAACCCAGCTGGGAAAGGTAGAACTGTCCTCCGAGGCTGGAGGAGGAGAGGACACGGGGCAGACAGAGTTAGTACCACTTAAGTGGGCAAAAGTAAAAGGGAGGTTAAGAACATACATGTATTAAAGGGTTTTAACCCATTTCATAAATGTGTTTATTATGGTTGGAGAAGGAAAAATAATTTAAAAAAGCATTTTAGTCCCTTACAACCCTGAGGGAACAAAATATCTCTGGTAATTTCTATTCTGGTCATTCTCTGAATGTTTACATAAGGTTTAAAACACTCTTGATGCCTCTTTAAATTACAGAAGCAAATAGCTAATTCTTAGCTTTCCCTTCAATATTTACAAAGCCTCCTTTGAGAGCAAGCCTCGGCGTTGGCAGCAGTTGGCTTGCATGGGCTACTGGTGTAAAGTCAGGGAATATCATATCAGGTTAGTCACAAGCGTATACAAAAAGATAAAGCAAGATGGGAAGGCAATAAGGGTTTCTACCTTTCAGGTTAGTAGCCAATCTAAAACAATTGGATAAGATTATTCCTTGTGTCAATGAACAAAAATTCAAAAATATCGCAGAGGTGCAAACATACAGGAATGGCACACTTCTCTGTGCCTGGACATTATATAGACAATTTATGCTTCGTCAAACATGCTTTCTGGCCTGCAAGTTTAATTTTGATTAATTAATATTAGTTAATCCCAGAGAATTTTTGTTTACTAACATTCCATTGTTTATTTTTAAATACAAAATCTTGTCTCCATATTGCTAACATAAGGAGCTCTTAGGCTTTTGCAGGATGGAAGAGACTGCTTTGGAAGGGATAATTTTTCTATTTGTAAGAATATACCAGTAAAATATAATGTAGGTGTGTCTTAGAGGATGTCTTTTCAAATGCACAGGAAAAAGACTCTTTTCCATCACTATCTTCAAGATCCTGCTTCAGAATGTAGATTCTCTTTAGCATTCTGCTGCTGGCTTCCCATGGCTTCTGATTCTTAAACTTGCTTGGCACATAACCAATAGAAGGAAATCACGTCAGTTAGGATTGGATTCAGTTGCATATGACAGAGACCCTACTAATGAAATTGAAAAGCATGTGTTCATGCTCTGGTGTGTGAGGAAGATCGGAGAGTGCAGCCCAAGCCTGGTATAGGGGCTCTCACAGGGACCCCAGAGATCCACGGAGCTCTCCCATCCACTATGCTCACAAATGCATCATTTCAGCATTTTAGGCAGCAGGACGGAAGAAATGGTAGAAGGGCCAAAAGGGGCACACCAGCTGTCTTTTGAGAAAATGTCCTAGTAGTTACACACTTTCACTTCCACACCACTAGTGGCTCTGAATAAGATCAAGGCAGAAATTGAAGATGGATATTGGGCTAAGTATCCAACAGTTGTTGCAGAAGGTGATAATGACACAGCATAAAAAGGCACCTTGAAATCCTTAGATGAGTCATGGGAAAACGTAGTAGGATGAGCACAGCAAGGATCACCTTTCTTTGGTGCAGAAAGATGAACGATGAATCCCTTTCCATTACTCCCAATAAAATACATAAAGGGCTTCCCTGGTGGCGCAGTGGTTGAGAATCTGCCTGCTAATGCAGGGGACACGGGTTCGAGCCCTGGTCTGGGAAGATCCCACATGCCGCGGAGCAAGTAGGCCCGTGAGCCACAACTACTGAGCCTTCGCGTCTGGAGCCTGTGCTCCGCAACAAGAGAGGCGACGGTAGTGAGAGGCCCACGCACCGCGATGAAGAGTGGCCCCCGCTTGCCGCAACTAGAGAAAGCCCTCGCACAGAAACGAAGACCCAACACAGCCAAAAATTAATTAATTAATTAATTAATTTTAAAAAAAAAGGATGTCACCCATGAATCTATGACAGTGTGGGCTTATGACTAGATCCTAGAACTTAGGATCTAGTTCTTCCTTCCAAGAAGCCAAGTGCTTAGTTAAAATAATGTGTTAGGAGTTTTAAAAATTTGACAGTGCACATTTTTTTCTTTGTTCTCCTTTTCCCATTTTTTCTTGGCTTTCCCATCCATTTATTTTTCCATATGCATTTTAGAGTTATTTTTGAATTTAAAAAATTAGGATTTAAAAATTGCACCTTTTTGTGAAATGGATGAATAACAAAATATTGGCTCATGATACACTCTTATTGTTTGCTCACATGGGGTCTGCTTCTATTTATTGTTAGCTAGTAATTTTTAGTAATGAAATAAGCACCTGCAAACGCCACCCCAAACAAAAGCTAGAAACTTGACAACAATCCATTCCATCCTCAGGTCTCTCCCACCCAAGGCCACCATTGCATTCTAATTACTTTCAGGTATTTTTCAACTTCGCTAAAACTTAAGTTTATTCAAATCTTATTTTATGTGCCCAAGAACAGATCTTCAATAGTTCTAAACAGTATGCATTTTTAAATGCTATTTATGGCAGAGATTGCTACTTGCCAACACTAATATCCATTCTCCTTTTCTCCTTTAATAAAATTATCTTGGCTTGATTCAAGGTGGCAAAGTGCTCAGTTAAAAGACTACATTTCTCAGTCTCCCTTGTAGCTAGGTGTGGCCTGTGGCTAATTTCTGGCCAATGGGACATAAGTGAAAGTTCTTTAGATGACACTCCTAGAAAGGTTTATTAAAGTGAGAACAGACAGCTAGGATACATGAACCATTTGACCTTCACTTTCCTGCTGTTAGGACTATGAATGTGATGGCTGGAGGTCCAGCAGCCATTATAAACATGGGGCAAACTTAATGATAGAAAAGCCATTTTCCAAGGATGACAAAGGAGAAAGAGATAAGAAGCTTGATAATTGTAGAGCCATACTAGCCCTGGACTGTCTATCTCTAGACTTCTTTTTAGTGAAAGATAAAGAGACTTCTATTTTGTTTATACAGCTTTTATTTTCGATCCCTGTTACAAGCAGCAAAATGCATTTCATAACTGATACACTATTGTAAATGGAATATCTTAAAGTTGTATATTATAGCTTGTGATATTTTATATAGAAAAATTATTTTATTTATTATTTAAAAACTAGACATCTTACCAAACTCTGTGATTAGCGACAAAATGCAACACAAATACATAACTGATATACTGGTATGAATAGAACATCTTAAAGTTGTATTTTATAACTTCTGCTTTTTAAATTTGGGAAATTAGTGGTTTCATTTGTTTTGAATTAATGTTTACTTGTATTGAAGCTGGAGAATTTACTGAGATTCTTTTGTTGTTCTAATAGTTTTGCTGTTGAATCATAGGACTTTTTAAAGTTAGCCATCTTATCATCTGTAAATAAAATTAAAGTTGTCTCTTCTTTCTAATTACTGTGCCTCATTCATTCTCAGGGTTTTAAAAATTCTTCACTGGCTCAATTTTCTATAAAGCCAATTCTGGTTTTTATTGATTTTTGGTACTATCTTTGATTCTGCTTTGTCTACTCGACTTACATTATGAACTCTCACTTTTTGTGGATGACAGGAAAAAATAAATTCTGCATTTAAGGTAATGACATTATTTCTGATTTTTAAAGTGAGCAATTCACTACTTAAAACCAATCGCTCAAAATTTTCCTTCTTACCTTTCTTCGTCTTCTTCCCTTTCCTTAGAGTAAACTTAAATTTCTAGAGAACACATTACATATTACATATATATTACTTACATAATTATTACTTACATGATACTTACACATTACTCAGTAACGAAAAAAGGGTCTTTGGCCTTTGCTATATCACATCTAGACTTTTTGTTGCCATCGTGAAACCAGTAATTACTGCCCAAATCTACATACACTAATCTTCCTCATTCCAACCTTGGGTCTCTTTAGGTCCTCCAGATTCCTGCTATTTGGAACCTCGAGAACTTTTATCTACTTACCCATTGATAGGATAGGAGAGGCTATGCAGAAGAAAGAAGGAAAGAAAGAAAGAGAAAGAAAAAAAGAAAGAAAGAAAGAAAGAAAGGGAGGGAAGGAGGGAGGAAGGAAGAGGGGAGGGAGGGATAGAGAAGGAAAGAAGGAAGGAAGGAAGAGAGAGGAAGAAAACTAACCCCAAATCTCAGCGATTGAACCTGCAAAAGTTTGTTTCTAACTCATGCTGCCTGTCCAGTGAGGTTTTCTGGACGGTTCTGCTCCATATAGTGACTCAGGGACCATGCTGAAGAAGATTTCGTTAACCATGTTGTAGCCATATTATCCAGACTGCGTGGTTCTCTGTCACCGTGGTAGGGAAGAGAGAACCTAGAGAATCAACTTGGGATTTTTCACTACTTCAGCCCCCAACTGGACACAACTTCACTTCCAATCACATTTTATCGGCCAAATTAGGAACGTGGTCCCACCTAACTGTAAGAGGACTGGGAAAAGTTTCTTTCATATGTCAGGGGGTGGGGGGAGAAAGGAGAAAGGGTATTGGATGGAATTGTAATGTCTGTCCCTTGAGCTGATTGTGGCTCTTTAAGGCCACACCCAGGCCCATCAGCCTAGTCACCTCCCTCAGTCATTGCTCATCTACCTCTAAGGTACAGTAAAGTTACACATGGAACTTCTCTATGAGGTTTGTGGTCTCATATATCACTCTCAGGAGTCCAGAGAATGGGGACCATATGTTCTCCAATACTTCCAAACCTATCTAGAATTTCAGTTCTCCTAGCCAGAAAGCAGGTAGGGAAGAACTTTTCTTAGAAACCAACTTGTTCTAAGCTCTCAATAATACTCACCTCTACTTCCTTCTTTCATCTCATCAGGCTCTTATATGTTTCCTGGGGGTAGTATAATTTAGACTTTGGTGTCATATCCTGTATCCTTTGAATCTGCTTCAAGTTATACTGGCTCAGGTAAGTCAGAATTCGCTTATCCTTTTTTCTTTCAATAGAGTCTTGCTGTTTCAAATTATAGCTTTGTTTTCAAGATTATTTGCTTCTGCTATAGATTTCCAAATCCTGTTAAGCATTTTAATTGGCTTATTTGCTGTACACTGTATCAGCCCAACTCTTCAGGACAGTGCATATAAAAAATTGTCTCTACCACTTGAATAGAGTCTAGCAATGGATACAAAAACAGGGATGGGAGGCAAATAATTTTTAAATTTTAAATATATTATGCCAATATATATGTAAAGTTTGGGACATGGCTATATAACAACTAGAGTATTTGGAAAACTTTAAACACAACTATATTCATTTCAATTAAACTCTGATTCTTTATGACTCTCCATCCTTTGAAACAATGACTTTCAGGAGAACCATAAATTCCCTAGTCAGCTTTGATTGACAAATTAGATTTTTTTTTTTTTAACTTTTTACTCTGTAGAGAGTTTACTTTGAGAGCCAGAACTGCTAAAGAGAAAAGGAATTCCTAAATTCCAAAGTTCCATTTATAAATCACAAGACAAGTCTGGTGGACTTAGACAACGGAACAATATTTACTTGACAAGTTGGAAAAAATCAAAGGCTGAACGTTATTAATTGGCAATTAAAAGTTAAGTTTGTAAGCCCAAGGGAATCTTTTGTAGCGTGCAAAAGATTTTAGTATTCTATAGCTAGTGGGCAGTGAAAGCTGAGGACCAAGCCCAACACTTAATAAGAGGAGCAGAACTCAAGGTTCTGCTCTGCCTGCTGTGCCAAGATCAGGCCTTATATGGGAAAAAGTGAGACCCTGACATATTGATGGAGTCATCCAAAATTCTCAAATCTCTAAATTCCCCTGCCGTTAGAGCCCAGAAAATGGCCTACTCCTCCCCATTAAGGGATAGAACTGCCCCCTTAATGGAAGATTATACAGAAGCCCTCCCTTGAAGCACAGTTTGAACAACAGTCAGAATCCATCCCCACTTTTCCTCCTGGCCACTAGGGCAACAATAACCCAGTTGAAATGTGTTGGACCTGATAAGGAAGAAAAGGGACTCAACCCCAACAGAGCTGTAGCATCCAGCCAACATATATTAGCAGAAGATGGGAGAATTCCCATGGAGCTGGATTCTGAACTTGCTGGATCAAGAAGGGTGGGACATAAACTTGACTAAGAAAGAGCACTTCCTGACATACAGGATTTAAAACCCTGGCAAAGACTGGAGGAGATGACGCAAACATGATGTTAGGATGGTTCCTCGAAGCATATGAAAAGTGATGGCCCGCACTGCATGAGATAGAAATAGATTTAGAAGAACTTTCTCATAGTCTGCACTGTATAAGTAGGATAGCTACCTATAAAAATAATAGATTCCATGCAACTGGAGCAATTGAAACATCAAATTGGGATTATAGAGTTATTTGCATGATAATTTTGTTTTGTCTTTCCCAGTAGATGTGAAACTCCATGAGGTCAGAGACGATGTGTTTTGCTCAGCCCTCTACACCCAGTGCCTAGAAGAGATTAATAGGCTCCCAATAAATACCTGTAGAACAGATAAATGAAGGAAGGTTATTAAGAAAAATTACATATCAAACAAGAATATACTACAGAGAGAGAGAAACTAGATACCTTGGAGGTTTTTTCCAGCTCTAAGATTCTAATGTTTTTAATTTTGATTCTACAAAGAATTTTCTGGAATGTTAGTCAACCTCGCAGGGCACTTATGTAGAATGCTTTTACTAAACCAATTCTTCCCTTTGTCTTTTTTGAAGCAAGTTTGTTTTGGGTACAATACTAAAGTATGGTGTTTAAAAGGAGCCATGATCCTTATAATAAATTTTGATAAGCATGCAGGGACTCTTGTTTGTGGAAAGTAATCAAGAGCCTGTTCTAAAAAGAACATGTTGACAAAGTTAGTTTGGTGGTACCTGCCCTCTTTCAGTACTTCTCTTGGTGATAGGAATGGGTAAAAAGGTAAAAGTTTATACCAGTGGAGATGGGAGATACATAGAGTTTTAGCCCTTGGATGGCTATAATAACAAAGACAAGTGCCCCCCTAGTTATTCAACAGTTTTTTGTTTTTGTTTTTTGTTTTTGTTTTTATTGTGAGATCTTAGTTCACTGACCAGAGATCAAACCCAGTGCAGGTTGAAAGTGCAGAGCGCTAACTACTGGACGGCCAGGGAATTCCCTCATCCAACAGTTTTTGACACCTAGGTTTTCCCTGTACTATTAAGGAAAAGGTTTTTGTCTTGCCACATTCCTCACAACAATAAAGACCCACTAATAGCAATGAAGACTAAGTCTTAAAGGCTCCTTTAATCTTGGGAAAGTCTCCAGGAAGGGCAATAAGACAGAAGAGTTAGTTGAGGCTTGTCTCAGGATAACCAAAGTGCTGCTACTACTGGTTGGTCCTCTGCAAACTTTTTGCCAAGAAGAATCTGCTGTGACTAGTGTGTCCTTCTCACAATCCTCCCCACAGAATAAAGTTTATATTCATTGATCAAAGTTTTTTTTCCCTTAATCCCAAGATTTTTCAAGTTGTTGGTTTGTTTTCCTCAATTCACATATTTTCATTACATTCTCCATATGAAAAAATCATCATAGTTTTGCTACCGTGGGAAAGTCTTGTTGCCTGAAACAGATGTTAATGACAATTTGATTAAAAGGAAACGTCAGAAAAGTCAAATGACTGTGGGAAAGTGTGTTAATACACTTTGGGATTAGAAAAATATAACTATGTGGTATTGACACACTTGGAGAACTAATATCAAAATTCTTCCCTTGGTTATTTATCCACGTGAAAAAGACTTGTAAGCCAATCCCAGAACTTTCTACACTCGAAAGACATATTTGTAAATGACTGGTTTTGAAATTTTTCTGGGGAGGGAATAGTAAAAATATTCTTCCTGGTTATTCCAGACTATTCCCTTTCCCCCCTTATATTTTACACTTAAAGTACCCAATAGTACTGTACAGTACACTGGCTATAGTCTTGGTGTGTGGAGAAAGGAAGGGGGAAAACCCAGATGGGGCTGAATGAAATACTTGCTAAGGACCTAGATTTTGCTTAATCTTCTAAGATCCCCCTTAATTATTCTATATCAGAGACCCTTCTATCCACTCAGGGGGTGACCCCTTTGGTCTGTGACTCATTTCCTCCATCTCAACTCAGTGACATGGAGCCGCAACTGAGGTCTTCTGATAGGGTGCAAGGGTCACTACTCTTGAGAGATTTTGCTTGAGCTATTCATGGGTTCTTGCCTTGCACTGTCTTCTCAGCCCCTTAACCAGCTTCTTTTCAAGTTGAAGAATCTAATTGCTTTTCTCAGGATCTTGTCTGTTCCCTTTTGCTTCTTGGATGAGGCTGCTGGGAAAGAAGTTTGGCCACCTCAGATTCTTTGGATTCTATTATTGAAAAATAAAATTTTTGAAAATTTGAAAGTATGCCCAATTTTGTTCTGTAATTGGTTTCTCCTGGTGAAGCCTTAGCTTTGCTTATCATTATTATTTTTGCCTACTTTCAATTGGGTATTGGTCTCTGCATCACTACACTATGCTAACCTGCAAATGTTCTCACTTTACCCTTCGCATGCAGGAAACCTCAATGGAGAGTTTAGGCTTTGGGGGAACAGCTTAAGTAGAGTATACAGGAGAGAAACATGAGCCAGTGATACCCTGCCTGGACCATAGTTCTTCTTGAATAAGATGATAAATTGAGGTATCTAATTCAGCCTCGGTCTCCATCATCATTACTTCTTACACAGCAGGGGAAGAGTAAAAGCAACTTCGGATGCTAGAAGGGGTAGAATTCTCCCCATCAGCAACATATTTTTGTACACTTGGGTCAAATCTACATTATGTAAACAAAGGGAAATTAAGTTATGAGCAATTATCAGTTGAATTTAGGCAATGAATGAACTATGGGCTAAATATCAGCCTTAGCTATTTCCTTTGACTAAATTCATTGGAAATTGCCCAACACAGTCATCAACTTAGCTTGTCATGGGTTTCTAAAGAATCAGAGTGTATTTATAACTTAAAGTCTGAGGTTATACACACACACACACACACACACACACACACACGCACAGAAAGACAGAGCCTGGAACTAGGAAGAAAAGTGAACCTTTATACAATACTTTTACTTCTTTAGAAGATAAATTTTGTCCTAATTCCTTGCTTAATGACATGCAAAATATAATATAGAAATAACTCAACCCGATGGTCTTCAAGATGGCAGAGGAGTGAGATGTGGAGATCACCTTCCTCCCCACAAATACATCAAAAATACATCTACATGTGGAACAACTCCTACAGAACTCCTACTGGACGCTGGCAGAAGACCACAGACTTCCAAAAAGGCAAGAAAATCCCCAAGTACCTGGGGAGGGCAAAAAAGAAAAGAAAAAACAGAGACAAAAGAATAAGGATGGGACCTGCACATCAGGGAGGGAGCTGTGAAGGAGGAAAAGTTTCTACACACTAGGAAGCCCCTTCACTGGTGGGGATGTGGGGCAGGGGAGCTTTGGAGCCACAGAGGAGAGCGCAGCAACAGGGGTGCAGAGGGCAAAGTGGAGAGATCCCCGCACAGAGGATCAGTGCCGACCAGCACTCACCAGCCTGAGAAGCTTGTCTGCTCACCCACCAGGGCGGGTGGGGCTGGGAGTTAAGGCTCGGGCTTCAGAGGTCAGACCCAAGGGAGAGGACTGGGGTTGTCTGCACGAAGACAGCCTGAAGGGGTCTAGTGCGCCACAGCTAGCCAGGAGGGAGTACTGGAAAAAGTCTGGACCTGCCGGAGAGGCAAGTGACCATTGTCTCAGGGCGCACGAGGAAAGGGGCTTCCTGCTCCATGTGCCCACAGATGACAGAGCTCCACCTAAGTGAGCTGCAGAGATGGGTGTGAGCCACGGCTATCATATCGGACCACAGAGGCAGGCATGAACTGCTACCGCTGCTGCTGCTGCCACCAAGGATCCTGTGTGCAAGCACAGGTTACTACCCACACCCTCCCAGGAGCCTGTGCAGCATGCCACTGCCAGGGTCCCGTGATCCAGAGCCAACTTCCCTGGGAGAACACACTGCACGTCTCAGGCTGGTGCAACGTCACGCCAGCCTCTGCCGCAGCAGGCACGCACTGCACTCCAGTTGTGACTACCGTACCCCTCACTCTCTCTGGCCTGAGTGAGCACGAGAGCCCTAATCAGCGGCTGCTTTAACCCCCTCCTGTATGGGCAAGGAACAGACGCCTGAGGGCGGCCTACACACAGAGGCAGGGCCAAAACCAAAGCTGAACTCCAGGAGCTGTATGAACAAAGAAGAGGAAGGGAAATTTCCCCATGCAGCCTCAAGAGCAGCGGACTAAATCCCCGCAATCGGGTTAGTAAGCCCTGTCCGTGTGAATAGCAGAATAGACAAGTGTTCCCAAAATTGAGGTGGTGGACTTTTGAGGGCAACTGTGGACTTGGAGTTTGCTTTCTGTATTTGATTTCTTTTTGGTTTTGTGTTTATCTTAGTTAACAATTTAGTGATTATTTTTAGTTGTGGGTGTGTTTATTGGTTTGGTTGCTCTCTTCCTTTCTTTTTTTTCTCTTTTTGTGAGTGTGTGTGTGTGTGTATGTTTCTTTGCGTGATTTCATCTGTTTAGTTGTGCTTTTACCACTTGTTTGGGGTTCTGTCTGTTTGTTTTTGTTTTTTCTTTTTGTGAGTGTGTATGTGTATGTTTCTTTGTGTGATTTTGTCTGTTTAGTTTTGCTTTTACCATTTGTTTCGGGGTTCTGTCTGTTTAGTTGTTTTTTTTTTTTCCTTTTCTTCTGAGCCATGCAGCTGGCAGGGCCTTGGTGCTCCGGCTGGGTGTTGGGCCTGAGCCTCCAAGATGGGAGAGCCAAGTCCAGGCGATGGACCACCAGAGAGCTACCAGCCTCAGGTAATATTAATCGGCAAGAGCTCTCCCAGAGATCTCTGTCTCAACACTAAGACACAGCTCCACCAAACGGCCAGGAAGCTCCAGTGCTGAACACCACATGCCAAAGAATTAGCAAGACAGGAACACAACCCCACCCATTAGCAGAGAGGCTGCCTAAAGTCATACTAAGTTCACATACCCCAAAACACACCACTGGATGTGGCCTTACCCACCAGAAAGACAAGATCCAGCCCCACCCACCAGAACACAGGCACCAGTCCCCACCAGGAAGCCTACACAAGACACTAAACCAACCTCACAGACTGGGGGCAGACACCAGAAATAAGAGGAAATATAAACCTGAAACCTACGAAAAGGAGACCCCAAACACAGTAAGTTAAACAAAATGAGAAGACAGAGAAATACGCAGCAGATGAAGGAGCAAGGTAAAAACACACCAGAACAAACAAATGAAGAGGAAATAAGCAGTCTATGTGAAAAAGGATTCAGAGTAATGATAGTAAAGATGATCCAAAATCTAGGAAATAGAATGGAAATAATACAAGAAATATTTAACAAGGACATACAAGAACTAAAGAGCAAACAAACAATGATGAACAACAAAATTAATGAAATTTAAAATACTCTAGAAGGAATTAATAGCAGAATAACTGAGGCAGAAGAACAGATAAGTGACCTGGAAGATAAAATAGTGGAAATAACTACCACAGAGAAGCATAAAGAAAAAAGATTGAAAAGCATTGAGGACAGTCTCAGAGACCTCTGGGACAACATTAAACACACCAACATTCGAATTATAGGGGTTCCAGAAGAAGAAGAGAAAAAGAAAGGGACTGAGAAAATATTTGAAGAGATTATAGTTGAAAACTTCCCTAATATGGGAAAGGAAAGAGTCAATCAAGTCCAGGAAGCACAGAGAGTCCAATACAGGATAAATCCAAGGAGAAACATGCCAAGACACATATTAATCAAACTATCAAAAATTAAATACAAAGAAAAAATATTAAAAGCAGCAAGGGAAAATCAACAACTAACATACAAGGGAATCCCCATTACATTAAGCTGATCTTTCAGCAGAAACTCTGCAAGCCAGAAGGGAGTGGCAGGACATATTTAAATTGATGAAAGGGAAAAACCTACAACCAAGATTACGCTACCCAGCAAGGATCTCATTCAGATTCGATGGAGAAATTAAAACCTTTACAGACAAGCAAAAGCTAAGAGAATTCAGCACCACCAAACCAGCTTTACAACAAATGCTAAAGGAAATTCTCTAGGCAGGAAACATGAGAAAAGGAAAAGACCTACAAAAACAAACCCAAAACAATTAAAAAATGGTAATAGGAATATACATATAGATAATTACCTTAAATGTAAATGGTTTAAATGCTCCAACCAAAAGACACAGACTGGCTGAATGGATACAAAAACAAGACCCATATATGTGCTGTCTACAAGAGACCCACTTCAGACCTAGGGACACATACAGACTGAAAGCGAGGGGATGGAAAAAGATATTCCATGCAAATGGAAATCAAAAGAAAGCTGGAGTAACAATTCTCATATCAGACAAAATAGACTTTAAAACAAAGACTATTACAAGAGACAAAGAAGGACACTACATAATGATCAAGGGATCAATCCAAGAAGAAGATATAACGATTGTAAATACTTATGCACCCAACATAGACCACCTCAATACATAAGGCAAATGCTAACAGCCATAAAAGGGGAAATTGACAGTAACACAATGATAGTAGGGGACATTAACACCCCACATTCACCAATGGACAGATCATCCAAAATGAAAATAAGCAAGGAAACACAAGCTTTAAATGACACATTAAACAGATGGACTTAATCGATATTTATAGGACATTCCATCCAAAAACAACAGAATACACTTTCTTCTCAAGTACTCATGGAACATTCTCCAGGATAGATCATATCTTGGGTCACAAATCAAGCCTTGATAAATTTAAGAAAGTTGAAATCATATCAGGTATCATTTCTGACCACAGCATTATAAGACTAGATATCAATTATAGGAAAAATACTGTAAAAAGTACAAATACATGGAGGCTAAATATTACACTACTAAATAAGCAAGAGATCCCTAAAGAAATCAAAGCGGAAATCAAAAAATACCAAGAAACAAATGACAATGAAAACACAACGATCCAAAACCTATGGGATACAGCAAAAGCAGTTCTAAGAGGCAAGTTTATAACAATACAATCCTACCTCAAGAAACAAGAATAATAGCAAATGAACAACCTAACCATACACCTAAAACAATTAGAGAAAGAAGAATAAGAAAACCCCACAGTTAGCAGAAGGAAAGAAATCATAAAGATCAGATCAGAAATAAATGAAAAAGAAATGAAGGAAACAATAGCAAAGATCAATAAAACTAAAAGCTGGTTCTTTGAGAAGACAAACAAAATTGATAAACCATTAGCCAGACTCATCAAGAGAAAAAGGGAGAAGACAAATCAATAGAATTAGAAATGAAAAAGGAAAAGTAACAATTGACACTGAAGAAATACACAGGGTCATGAGAGATTACTACAAGCAAGTATACGTCAATAAAGTAGACATCCTGGAAGAAATGGACAAATCCTTAGAAAAGCACAACATTCTGAGACTGAAACAGGAAGAAATAGAAATATAAACAGACCAATCACAAGCACTGAAATTGAAACTGTGATTAAAAAGCTTCCAACAAACAAAAGCCCAGGACCAGATGGCTTCACAGGCGAATTCTGTCAAACATTTAGAGAAGAGCCAACACCTATCCTTCTCAAACTCTTCCAAAATATAGCAGAGGGAAGAACACTCCCAAATGCATTCTATGAGGCCACCATCACCCTGATACCAAAACGAGACAATGATGTCACAAGAAAAGAAAACTACAGGCCAATATCACTGATGAACATAGATGCAAAAATCCTCAACAAAATACTAGCAAACAGAATCCAACAGCACATTAAAAGGATCATGCACCATGGTCAAGCGAGGTCTATCCCAGGAATGCAAGGATTCTTCAATATATGAAAAGCAATCATTGTGATACACCATATTAACAAATTGAAGGAGAAAAACCAAATGATCATCTCAATAGATGTAGAAAAAGCTTTTGACAAAATTTAACACCCATTTATGATAAAAACCCTCCCGAAAGAAGGCATAGAGGGAACTTACCTGAACATAATAAAGGCCACATATGACAAACCCACAGCCAACATTGTTCTCAATGGTGAAAACTGAAACCATTTCCACTAAGATCAGTAACACGACAAGGTTGCCCACTCTCACCACTATTATTCAACATAGTTTTGGAAATTTTAGCCACAGCAATCAGAGAAGAAAACGAAATAAAACGAAATAAAAGGATTGCAAATTGGAAAAGAAGAAGTAAAACTGTCACTGTTTGCAGATGACATAATATCATACATAGAAAATCCTAAAGATGCTCCCAGAAAACTGCTAGAACTAATCAGTGAATTTGGTAAAGTAGCAGGATACAAAACTAATGCACAGAAATCTCTTGCATTCCTATATACACCAATGATAAAAAAGCTGAAATAGAAATTAAGGAAACACTCCTGTTTACCATTACAATGAAAAGAATAAAATACCTTACCTACCTGAGGAGACAAAAGACCTGTATGCAGAAAACTATAAGACACTGATGAAAGAAATCAAAGATGATACCAACAGATGGAGAGATATACCATGTTCTTGGATTGGAAGAATCAACATTGTGAAAATGATTATACTACCTAAACCAATCTACAGGTTCCATGCAATCCCTATCAAATTACCAATGGCATTTTTCACAGAACTAGAACAAGAAATTTTACAATTTGTATGGAAACAAAAAAGACGCTGAATAGCCAAAGCAATCTTGAGAAAGAAAAACGGAGCTGGAGGAATCAGGCTCCCTGACTTCAGAGTATACTACAAAGCTACAGTAATCAATACAGTATGGTACTAGAACAAAAACAGAAATATAGATCAATGGAACAGGATAGAAAGCCTGGAGATAAACCCACGCACATATGGTCACCTTTTCTTTGACAAAGGAGGCAAGAATGTACAAAGGAGAAAAGACAGTCTCTTCAATAAGTGGTGCTGGGAAAACTGGACAGCTACATGTAAAAGAATGAAATTGGAACACTCCCTAACACCATACACAAAAATAAACTCAAAATGGATTAAAGACCTAAGTGTAAGGCCAGACACAGTAAAACTCTTAAAGGAAAACATAGGCAGAACACTCTATGCTATAAATCACAGCAAGATCCTTTTTGACCCACCTCCTAGAGTAATGGAAATAAAAACAAAAATAAACAAATGGGACCTAATGAAATTTAAAAGCTTTTGCGTAGCAAAGGAAACCATAAACAAGATGCATAGACAACCCTCAGAATTTGAGAAAATATTTGCAAATGAAGCAACTGACAAAAGATTAATCTCCAAAATATACAAGCAGCTCATGCAGCTCTACATCAAAAAAAGGAAACAACCCAATCCAAAAATGGGCAGGAGACCTAAACAGACATTTCTCCAAAGAAGATATACAGATTGCCCACAAACACATGAAAGAATGCTCAACATCACTAATCATTAGAGAAATGCAAATCAAAACCACAATGAGGTATCACCTCACACCAGTCAGAATGGCCATCATCAAAATATCTACAAGCAATAAATGCTGGAGAGGGTGTGGAGAAAAGGGAAACCTCTTGCACTGTTGGTGGGAAAGTAAACTGATACAGTCACTATGCAGAACAGTATAGAGGTTCATTTAAAAACTAAAAACAGAACTACCATATCACCCAGCAATCCCACTACTGAGCATATACCCTGAGAAAACCATAATTCAAAAAGAGACATGTACCACAGTGTTCATTTCAACACTATTTACAATAGCCAGGGCAAGGGAGCAACCTAAGTGTCCATCAAAAGATGAATGGATAAAGAAGGTATGGCACATATATACAATGGAATATTACTCAGCCATAAAACGAAACGAAATTGAGTTATCTGTAGTGAGGTGGATGGCCCAAGTCTGTCATACAGAGTGAAGTAAATCAGAAGGAGAGAAACAAATACCTTATGCTAACGAATATGTATGGAAACTAAAAAAAAAAAAAAAAAAAGGTTCTCATGAACCTAGGGGCAGGACAGTAATAAAGACGCAGATATAGAGAATGGACTTGAGGATACAGGGGTTAGGGGAGTGGAAGGTGGGACGAAGTGAGAGAGTAGCATTGACATACATACACTACCAAAAAGTAAAATAGATAGCTAGTGGGAAGCAGCCGCATAGCACAGGGAGATCAGCTCGGTGCTTTGTGACCACCTAGAGGGGTGAGATAGGGAGGGTGAGAGGGAGGCTCAAGAGGGAGGGGATATGGGGATATAAGTATACATACAGCTGATTCACTTTGTTGTACAGTAGAGACTAACACAACATTGTAAAGGAATTATACTCCAATAAAGAGTAAAAAAAATAAAATTTAATTTAAAAAAATAAAGAAAAAGGAATAACTCAGTGCATAAAGCTATTAAATTAGGAAATTATTAGCATGATAAAAGCCTTGTTGAATTTCTATAAGAATTCTAAAGATCTTTTCAGCATGTAATTTTTTATTTGCAGGTCAATAATAGGAGAGAATTGACAGAGAAAGTTCAAAGAATTAGCATTGTATTTTAAAGACCTATTAAAAAGTTAGATTTTTAGCTAATTCTTTGAGAAATCTGGTAAAGTGAAATATAGTCATAATTATGGGCAAAATACCACCCAGGAATCTCTTGAAATGGTAGCCCCATACAGAAAACGATTCCTAAATTTAACCAAGAGTTTGGCCAACTGCTGTGTGTTATTTTTTTTAACTTGCCAGTAGCCATTGCAAAATTATCTGTATCAGCAAAAGAAACTGCTGCAGTTATATCTAGGATCTAGGTAGTGAAACCTCTTAGCTTGCATGTATTAATGACTCCAACATTATTTGCTGCACAAGTTGATGAAAGGACTGGCAATCTTTGAAATTGGTAAGTAGAGTGCAATGCCCTTTGAAAGATATTGAACATCTATCTAGTGACCTGTGGAAACCTGCCCTATTTGGTCCACAAGTATTTACTAAACACTTATTACATAGCAGGTACTTAAGATTTGGTCTCTCCAATGATACCTCCATTTACTTATCTTATATGAATATTCTGTTCTGTTCTGAATTGTCCAACAAATAATTCATTTCACTAAAAAATATAGTTTTTAGTACCTACTCTCTTTTTTCCAACATGCACAACCAAACTTGGAAACTGATAACATGACAAAACGTTAATTAAGAAAAGTTATTTGACCTAAGTGAGTGATATACAATACACATATTACAGTTGACTTTATAAAATGGTTGTCTTCAGGCACATTTTTCTTAAATTAAGTCAGATTTGAGGTAACTGTTGATTCCCCTTCAGTGGGATTGTGTCTTTTGGTTTTCATATAGTCAGTGATGGTAAATGCCAACAAACATTTTCTGCAAATTACATATTCTTCATGAATTTTTCTTGATAATTAGAAATTAAGTATTTAACACTTCAGTGAATATGGACTTTTGTCTTTTGGAGCTCACCATTGTCTAGAGAGTTTATTGCAAAATACTAAAGGGCTACCAAACAATAAAATATAAATAAGTAGCTGCAGATTTCCATCATACAATAAATGACAAAACCACTGGAGGAAGGGTTCAGACTGTACTCTTTGTGACCTATGTGAGGACTGCTCTGCCTATAGTTGCCTGCCTGTATTTCATGTAAATCTAACCTACAATTTCCTCCAGTTCACTCTAACTCTGGTACCCTAACCTGTGGTCTGGCAGCTTCCTGCCTCTTACAGGCAATGGCATGGCCCAGGACATAACTGTCAGGTCCTTTAAGTGGTTGGTGAGGGCAGTAAGTTTGAACATTTCTCAACCGCCCACAGAGACTGGAAATAGTTTGCTGTTTCAGATGCACCTTTAATCATTCTGCATTCTGCCATTTCGAGAGAAGTGTGAGTCACACTGCATGTGGGTCGGGTTAGGAAAAGAGAGACAGGCTGTTGCTGGATGTCTTTCATTCTCATCATATGTGAAAAAGAATCTTCTCGGCACACAAGTCTCACACACTACCTGATAAGCCAGGTACTGCAGAAGCTAAAAATGAAAAGTGGTACTCTACCAAACCGGTGCTGGATGATTTTAATGCAACAATCAATAACAATGTTGAATTTAGAAAATAAATCTCTGAGACAAATGCTAAACCAGGCAGGAGACCAAGACAATTGGTATAAACTTGGACTTTCCAGGAAAACCACTTTACCTCCTATTTAGCACTATTATCATGGACCTTATTCAGCACAATTACCATGGACTCTTCCAAACCTTTTGATGTTCAGCCCCTGAAGACTTTTTCATTGGCTGGGGCAATAGCCAGTGTGATCCTTTGCTTCTTGGTCACAGAACCTCTGGGAGTTCAGATTATACCTCAGCCCGTGTGATGAAAATATTCCTCTATGTATCAGGACTTTTGGTTGCAGATGAGAGAAACTCAAGCTAAACTAGCTTAAGCAAGAATAACAACAAAAACAGCAGCAGCAATAACAACAATGAATGATATTTAGTGGAAAGCTATTGGTGCCGTTTGCAGAAATAAAGCTGTAAAGCCAAGCATAAGGAAACCACGAGTCAGAGTAGCTTCAGGGCTGTCAGGGATTGGAACCAGGAATCTAGTGCCACCAGGAGTGTGTGTGTGTTTGTGTCTCTCTCGCCTTCCCATTTTTGCATCTTTCTGTGTGTTGGGTTCATTTCCCCCAATGTGAACCAGCTCCTTACACATGGCTGGGGTTCTGGCCTGTGACAGCTGCAGGTTCACATCTTCCCAGCATTACTACCAAAGGAAAGAACCTTCTTAATTTAAATATCACAACTAAATCTCCTTTAAAGATAAAACACCTAATTATATTAAAAGTCAATGTTACCATTATCACTAAAATGACAATAAACATCCACTGTTCCGGTATCTTGGAAATCACAGATGCTCATCATTATAGAACCTCAGAGATTCAATTTCCTTCAAGTGTTATGGAAGGAGTGAAATGAGATAATAAACTAAGTGAGGTACAACTAAACAGATCTCCAGAACCAGAGTTCAGAGACTGAGCTGGTTTCTAGCCATTCTCATTGAACTTTAGTAGGTATTTTTTTTAACTTTTTATTTTACATTGGAGTATAGTTGATTAACAATGCTGTGCTAGCCTCAGGTATACAGCAAAGTGATTCAGCCACACACATACATACATCCATTCTTTCTCCAACTCCCCTTTCATCTAGGCTGCCATATAATATTGAGCAGAGTTCCCTGTGCTACACAGTAAGTTCCTGCTGGCCATCCATTCCAAATATAGCAGTGTGTACATGTCAATCTCAAACTCCCCAACTGTCCCCCCAACTCTTTGTCCTGGTAACTATAAGTTCATTCTCTAAGTCTGTGAGTCTGTTTCTGTTTTGTAAATAAGTTCATTTGAATCATTTTTTTAGGTTCTGCATATAAGCAATATCATACAACATTTCTCTTTCTCTGAATTACTTCACTCAGTATGACAGTCTCTAGGTCCATCCATGTTGCTGGAAATGGCATTATTTCATTCTTTTTAATGGCTGAGTAATATTCCATTGTATATATGTGCCACATCTTCTTTATCTAATCCTATGTCGATGGAAATTTAGGTTGCTTCCACGTCTTGGCTATTGTAAACAGTGCTGCAATGAACATTGGGGTGCATGTATCCTTTCGAACCATGTTTTTCTCTGGACATATGCCCAGGAGTGGGATTGCTGGATCATTTGGTAGCTCTATTTTTAGTTTTTTAAGGAACCTCCATACTGTTCTCCACAGTGGCTATACCAATTTACATTCCCACCAACAGTGTAGGAGGGTTCCCTTCTCTCCACATCCTCTCCAGCATTTATTGTTTGGGCATTTTTTTGATGACAGCCATTCTGATTGGTGTGAGGTGATATCGCATTGTAGTTTTGATTTGCATTTCTCTAATAATTAGCAATGTTGAACATCTTTTCGTTTGTCTCATGGCCATCTGTATGTCTTCTCTGGAGAAATGTCTGCTTAGGTTTTCTGCCCATTTTTTGATTGGGTCGTTTGTTTTGATGACATTAAGCCGCATGTGTTGTTTGTAAATTTTGGAGACTAATGCCTTGTCGGTCGCTTCATTTGCAAATATTTTCTCCCATTCTGTGGGTTGTCTTTTCATTTTGTTTATGGTTTCCTTTGCTATGCAAAAGTTTTTAAGTTTGGTTAGGTCCTATTTGTTTATTTTTGTTTTTATTTCCATTACTCTAGGAGACTCAAAAATGATATTGCTCAAAAATGATATTGCTGAGGTTTATGTCAGACAGTGTTCTGCCTATGCTTTCCTCTAAGAGTTTTACACTGTCTGGCCTTACATTTAGGTCTTTAATCCATTTTGAGTTTATTTTTGTGTATGGTGTTAAAGAATGTGCTAATTTCATTTTTTTACATGTAGCTGTCCAGTTTTCCCAGCACTATTTATTGAAGAGAGTGTCTTTCCTCCATTGTATAGTCTTGCCTCCTTTGTCATAGATTAATTGACCATAGGTGCATGGGTTTATTTCTGGGCTTTCTCTCCTGCTCCATTGATCTATATTTCTATTTTTGTGCCAGTACCATACTGATTTCATGACTATAGCTTTGTAGTATAGTCTGAAGTCTGAGAGCCTGATTCCTCAAGCTCCATTATTCTTTCTCAAGATTGCTTTGGCTCTTTGGGGTACTTTGTGTCTTCATACAAATTTAAAACTTTTTCTGTTCTAGTTCTGTGAAAAATGCTGTTGGTAATTTGATAGGGATTGCATTGAATCTGTGCACTGCTTTGGGTAGTATAGTCATTTTGACAATATTAATTCTTCCAATCCAAGAACGTGGTATATTTATGCATTTGTTTGTGTCATCTTTGATTTCTTTCACCAGTGTCTTATAGTTTCCGAAATACAGGTCTTTTGTCTCCTTAGGTAGGTTTATTCCTAGGTATTTTATTCTTTTTGATGCAGTGGTAAATGGGATTGTTTCTTTAATTTCTCTTTCTGATCTTTCATTGTTAGTGTATAGAAATGCGATAGATTTCTATGCATTAATTTTGTAACCTGCAACTTTACCAAATTTACTGATGAGCTCTAGTGGTTTTCTGGTAGCATTTTTAGAATTTTTGTGTATAATATGATGTCATCTGCAAACAGTGACAGTTTAACTTTTTCTTCTCCAATTTGGATTCCTTTTATTTATTTTTCTTCTGTGATTTCTGTGGCTAGGACTTCCAAAACTATGTTGAATAAAAGTGGCAAGAGGGGACATCTTCTTCTTGTTCCTGATCTTAGAGGAAACGCTTTCAGCGTTTCACCACTGAGTATGATGTTAGCTGTAAGTTTGTCATATATGGCCTTTACTATGTTGAGGTACGGTCCTTCTATGCCCACTTTGTGGAGAGTTTTTATCATAAATGGGTGTTGAAATTTGTCAAAAGCTTTTTCTGCATCTATTGAGGTAATCATATGGTTTTTATTCTTCACTTTGTTGATGTGGTGTATCACACTGATTGATTTGCGGATATTGAAAAATCCTTGCATCCCTGGGATAAATCCCACTTGATCATGGTGTATGACCCTTTTCATATATTGTTGGATTCAGAGTGCTAGTATTTTGTTGAGGATTTTTGCGTCTATGTTCATCAGTGATATTGGCCTGTAATTTTGTGTGTGTGTGTGTGCTGTCTTTGTTTGATTTTGGTAACACAGTGATGGTGGCCTCATAGAATGAGTTTGGGAGTTTTCCTTCTTCTTCAATTTTTTGTAACAGTTTTGGAAGGATATGTGATAGCTCTTCTCTAAATGTTTGATAGAATTCACCTGTGAAGCCATCTGGTCCTGGACTTTTGTTTGTTGGAAGGTTTTAGATCACAGTTTCAATTTCAGTACTTGTGATGATTGGTCTGTTCATATTTTCTATTTCTTCCTGGTTCAGTCTTGGGAGATTGTACCTTTCTAAAAATTTGTCCATTTCTTCTAGGTTATCCATTTTATTGGCTTATAGCTGCTTGTAGTAGTCTCTTGTGATCCTGTGTATTTCTGTGGTGTCAGTTGTAACTTCTTTTTCATTTCTAATTTTATTAATTTCAGTCTTCTCCTTTTTTGTCTTGAGGAGTCTGGCTAAGGATTTATCAGTTTTGTTTATCTTTTCAAAGAACCAGCTTTTAGTTTCATTGATCTTTGTTATTGTTTTCTTTGTCTCTATTTCATTTATTTCTGCTCTGATCTTTATAATTTCTTTCCTTCTACCAACTTTGGGTTTTGTTTGGTCTTCTTTCTCTAGTTGCTTTAGGTGTAAGGTTAGGTTGTTTATTTGAGATTTTCTTGTTTCCTGAAGTAAGATTTTATTGCTATAAACTTCCGTCTTAGAACTGCTTTTGCTGCATCCCATAGGTTTTGGTTCATTGTGTTTTCATTTTCATTTTTCTCTAGTTATTTTTTTATTTCCTCTTTGATTTTTTCAGTGATCCATTGGTTGTTTAGTAGCATATTCTTTGTGTTTGTGTTTTTTATAGTTTTTTTTTCTTGTAATTTATTTCTAATCTCATAGCATTGTGGTCAGAAAAGATGCTTGATATGATTTCAATTTTCTTAAATTTACTGAGGCTCACTTTGTGGCCCAGCATGTGGTCCATCCTGGAGAATGTTCTATGTGCACATGGGAAAAATGTGTATTCTGCAGCTTTTGGATAGACTGCTCTATAAATATCAATTAAGTCCATCTGGTCTAATGTGTCATTTAAGGCCTGTGTTTCCTTATTAATTTTCTGTCTGGATGATCTGTCCATTGATGAAAGTGGGGTGTTAAAGTCCCCTACTATTATTGTGTTACTGTCGATTTCTCCTTTTATGGCTGTTAGTATTTGCCTTATATATTGAGGCGTTCCTATGTTGGGTGCATATATATTTACAGTTGTTGTATCCTCTTCTTGGATTTATCCCTTGATCATTATGTAGCGTCCTTCTTTGTCTCTTATAACAGTCTTTATTTTAAAGTCTATTTTGTCTGATAGGAGTATTGTGACTCCAACTTTCTTTTGATTTCCATTTGCATGGAATATGTTTCTTCATCACCTCACTTTCAGTCTGTATGTGTGCCTGGGTCTGAAGTGGGTCTCTTGTAGACAGCATATATATGGGTCTTGTTTTTGTATCCATTCATCCATTCTATATTTTCTGGTTGGAGCATTTAATCCATTTACATTGAAGGTAATTATCAATATGTATGTTCTTATTGTCATTTTCTTAATTGTTTTGGGTTTGTTTTTGTAGGTCTTTTTTCCTCCCTTCCTCTCTTGTTCTCTTCTCTTGTGGTTTGATGACCATCTTTAGTGTTGTGTTTGGGTTGCTTTTTCTTTTTTGTGTGTGTATCTATTGTAGCTTTTGGGTTTGCTGTTTCCATGAGGTTTTGATATAGCAGTCTATATATTACAAGGTTGTTTTAGGTTTCTGGTTTTAGGTTTCTGGTCTCTTTCTTGTCTAGAGAAGTTCCTTTAGCATTTGTTGCAAAGCTGGTCTGGTAGTGCTGAATTCTCTTAGATTTTGCTTGTCTGTAAAGCTTTTGATTTCTCTGTCAAATCTAAATGAGAACCTTGCTGGGTAGAGTATTTTTGGTTGTAGGTTCTTCCCTTTCATCACTTTGAATATATCCTGCCACTTCCTTCTGGCCTGCAGAAGTTTCTGCTGAGACATCAGGTGATAACCTTATGGGAGTTCCCTTGTATGTTATTTGTTGTTTTTCCCTTTTTGCTTTTAATATTTTTTCTTTGTCTTTAATTTTTATCAATTTGATTACTATGTGTCTCAGTGTGTTCCTCCCTGGGTTTATCCTGCCTGGGATTCTCTGTGCTCCCTGGACTTAGGTGACTGTTTCATTTCCCATGTTAAGGAATTTTTCAGCAATTATCTCTTTGAATATTTTCTCAGGTCCTTTCTCTCTCTATTCTCTTTCTGGGAGCCCTATAATGAGGATGTTGGTGCATTAAATGTTGTCCCAGAGGTCTCTTAGGCTGCCTTCATTTCTTTTCATTCTTTTTTCTTTAGTCTGTTCTGCAGCAGTGAATTCCACCATTCTGTCTTTCCAGGTCACTTATCCGTTCTTCTGCCTCAGTTATTCTGCTATTGATTCCTTCTAGTGTATTTTTCATTTCAGTTATTGTATTGTTCATCTCTGTTTGTTTGTTCTTTAGTTCTTCTAGGTCTTTGTTAAACATTTCTTGCATCTTCTTGATCCTTACCTCCATCTCCATCCTTACCTTCTTTCTCCAAGATCCTGAATCATCTTCGCTATTATTATTCTGAATTCTTTTTCTGGAAAGTTGCGTATCTTCACTTCACTTAGTTGTTTTTTCTGGGATTTTATCTTGTTCCTTCATCTGGGACATATTCCTCTCTGTTTAATTTTATCTAACTTTCTGTGGCTGTGGTTTCCATTCCACATGCTGCAGGATTGTAATTCTTCTTGCTTCTGCTCTCTGCCCTCTGGTGGATGAGGCTATCTAAGAGGCTTGGGCAAGCTTCCTAATGGGTGGGACTTGTGGTGGGTGGAGCTGGGTCTTGTCCCTCTTGGGGGGTAGGGCTGTACTCAGTAAAACTTTAATTCACTTGTCTGCTGATGGGTGGGGCTGTGTTCCCACCCTATTGGTTGTTTGGCCTGAGGCAACCCAGCACTGGAGCCTACAGGCTGTTTGGTGGGGCTAATGGTGGCCTCTGGGAGGGCTCATGCCAATGAATACTTCCCAGAACTGCTGTCAGTGTCTTTGAGCCACAGCTGCCACCCCCCCACCACCTCTGCAGGAGACACTCAAATAATACGAGGTAGGTCTGGCCTAGTCTCTCATGAGGTCACTGCTTTTTTTCCCCATGGTCCTGGTGTGCACACAAGAGTTTGTGTGAGCCCTCCAAGAGTGGAGTTTCTGTTTCCCCCAGTCCCGTGGAAGTCCTGTGATCAAACACTGCTGGCTTTCAAAGTCAGATTCTCTGGGGACTCCTCCTCCCATTGCTGGACCTCCAGGCTGAGAAGCCTGAAGTGGGCTCAGAACTTTCACTCCTGTATAATTGTTTTCCAGTTTGTGGGTTGCCCACCCAGTGAGTATGGGATTTGATTTTATTGTGATTGAGCCCCTCCTACAGTCTCATTGTGGCTTCTTCCTTGTCTTTGGGTGTAGGGTATCTTTTTTTTGGTGGGTTCCAGTGGTTTTTTTTTGTTGATGGTTGTTCAACAGTTAGTTGTGATTTTGGTGTTTTCATAAGAAGGGGATGAGCTCACGTCCTTCTATTCCACCATCTTGAGTTACGTCAATCCCCAACTTAGGTAGGTATTAAAAGCAGAAAAGATAATGATGATCCAGGACAGGCATAAAGCTGATTTGTTTTTATATTCTCTGTCTTTCTAAGAAATGTATATATATATATATGCATATGTGTGTATATTTTTTAATGAATTTTGTGCTCTGTAGGATTTTATTGCTGTATTAAAAATTAATTCTCACCTACACTTTTACTAAACAAATACTTTCTTCATAGGGCAAAAGCAATTTATGCACTGGAAAAAGAATAAAGAAGGCTATTAAGACAGCAAAAGAAAAAGCATGTTTTAGGCTTTGAGGCCAATTGAATCATATAATCTAACTCTATTTTTAAGCCTAGTTTCCTGTTTCCCATTCAAGCAACACTACTAAATTACTCCCTTTCCCTATCTGTTCTATAAAGCATATATATTCCAGATATATGGTACTTTTAATGATCTAGGCAGAAATTCTGTCAACAGGAAAGCACTGGCTGATTTCGTAGTAAAGATTAAAACACACACAGAGATTTTTCTTAAATTTGCAGTTTTCTTCCCCAAATAATTCGTTTGTTTGAGAAAAGTATGTGACCTTAATTAGTTATATTGATAAAACTTTGTTCTTTCAAGTTGGATTAAAGCTCTGTGAAGTTCAAGGCTACTCTGGAAAATGCACAGATATTCTCAAGGAGCAATCACATATAAAGCAACAGTGGTTTTTAATAATAAATTATAATTGTAGTGAAATTTTTTTAAAAATCTGAGCACAATTTCTTTATTTCATCATATTCACAAATACAGTGTCACTATTTATGACACCTTGGCTCTGAATCCTGCTGCTACCATTTAGTAGGTGAGTAACCTTGGGCAAGTTAGTTAATCTCTAACAATTTCCTCCTCTGAATAAAAGGAGTAATATTAGCTTCTTTAGAGAGTTTTTACAAAGAGGAAATAAGATGATATATGGACAAGCAATTAACATAGAGCCTGGCATGAAGTAATATTCAATAAATTGCTTTGTTTTTAGGTTTTGTTGTAGGTGGAAGTCTGTAGCTCAAAAGGAAGTTATCAAGATTTTATGTAAAGTAAGTCCTTATAGCATAAGAGGAATCAGCTCTTCCTCATTCTTAGAGATAAGAGGATTGTGGGACCCTAAAGGGCTATGATGGTATAATGATTAAAAGAACGGCAACAAAGTTTTTCAAAGAAACAGAATAACTCCCTAAACCTTTTCAATTTTATCCATACTCCAAATATTTTTCTGTTTAGAAGGGAGCATAATTTGAGTTTCATAAGAATATGATAGGGTTACATAAAAATATAAATTATCTCCTGGAACTACATAAACTGCTTCTCTATTTCAATTTGCTTTGGATGGTTCACTCATCTAGCTAGTTCATTAGCTGAAACTGCTAATTATTTTCATCCCTGTGATGGACAGTGGCCCACAGGAGTCCATCAGTGATACAGTGGTATCATTGTGTTGAAAGGGATTGTAAGGTAATTAATCATATCTACCTGCTCTATGGTTCCTGCTTTTGGTTTGTAGGTACTATATATAAATTCCAGCTCTTTCTTTCTGCTTGGATGGTAAATTCATGGCAAGGACTGAATGTAACTCAACTTTGACTCTTCAACAAGTAGACCAGTTCCTAGAATATGGATTTAGGTATGTGGTTGTTGATCTAACCTTATAGCATGTCTGAGTTCTCCTTTTCTTTTTTCTTGTGTCACCAGGCTTTTGTGTTGGTGTAGTCAAACATGGCATGAAGACAACGCTAAACCCGATACTATGGAGGACAATTTTTAATCAGCTTACAGAGATTTGGCGTTTATCATTCTTCCCTTCCCTCCCCCCACTTAATGGCATATAAGGACTTCAATGGTTAAAATATAGCCTTAAGTTGGCCCCTCAGCCACCAGAGAATTGGATTGTATCTCTTATAAGCAAGGAAGCTGTCCATGTGGGAAGCATCACTCCCATGGGATATTTGTATGACTGTTCAAATTTAAACAATATATCTGGGGAAAAGAAAGAATGCGGGAAAAATATAATAAAATTTTCTTATGTGTTTGTATAATTTCTACTTTTTGGCCAAAAGGAGTAATACATAACAATGGTTTCACGTTTTTCAGCACTTGGTCCCAAGCCAAGTTGAAAAATATCTCCTCTCCCTCTGAGGATCATCTGAGGCTTTAGTGTCTCCTTTTTGTTGTGAGAACCACATCCCAGGATGTTTCCCTTGTTTTGAAACGAGAGAGTGGACGTGCAGACCTGAGCGCAGTGGCCTGGTCATTAACACTCACCAGCTGTCTCAAGACATGGGATCCCAAAATAAAAGTGACGTGAAACATCCCAGGCCTAAAAGTCACTCTACTAACACCAGGGCATGAGAGAGGAAAGAACTCTCTGTGACTCCAAACTGTAGCTTACGTGCCAGGGGAAGAACACTTTTCCTGGTGGTATTGCTACAAAACAGGTGTGGGGAGAACACGGGCTCTGCCTGACCATCAGCAGTCTCCAGAGACCCAGGTGTGGGGAGCAGATGGGGGAGCTGGGTGATTTCATTGCACTTCTACACAGCATGTGATCTTTGCATGCACTTTGTCTGTGTTCTGCCCTTTGACTCATTATCAGCCAGAGTCTGGGACCGGAAGGAGAATCTACTTCAGACAAAAGTATTTTGTTCTATTATTATTTTCCCATCCAAATTTAGGTCAAGAGCTAGGTTAATGTTCTATGGGAATCAAAACAAATCTAGATTGGTTGTTAGAGTGGTTGAGGTAAACAGACTAACTGTATCCTTGTCAGGATAACTTTATTGTGTGTATTAAAATGTTTTCTTCTTTACGAAAAGACTAAAGCATTCAATGTGCAACAAGATTTGAAATATTCTACCTCCACTTGTCCAAATCTAGGGTATATATATATAAATAGGGACCTAATACCAGTGGGTTTTTTTTTAAATCGATTCTTATCTAAATTAAAATCGAATAAAATCAAGTTCATTCTGGACCAGGTTGGAATTAGAGGTGAGTCTAGAAGCTGAGGCATCTCTGAGATATAAAATTTCAAAAATCATTGGATTATTTGTTTGTTAACATGCCTGGTCTTGGTATAATACATATGTAAGTATATTTCCACTTTAAAAACTAAGGGAGGCAGGGTAGTGAGTGCCATGAAAAGATCATGAGCTTAGGAATCAAAAGTGGGTTCGAATCCCAGCTGTGCTATCAGCTATAGTATGTGACGTTAGTCAAGTAATTTTATTTTCCCCAAGCCAAAACCTCTGAGTCGGCAAAATTAGGGCAATACCTACTTCGCGGAGTTGCAAAAAGTAAATGATAATGTATATGTGAAAGGCCTATTGTGTCATATATATATATATATATAAAATACATATCATGTTATATATTATATTCATATATATTATATATATGTTATATATTATGTATATACATACATATGTTAGCAGTCTGATTAATGTCCATTTCCTTCCTTACTAGGACATCTAGATATTCAAGATATTAAACATTCCTCAAATATTAGCGCCTACTTTCTACACCTTAAATTGTGTGAATTATAGTTTTCATTAGGCCAGCTGTCTAATATTTTGGAATTTCATTCTAGTGAGTCCACCATTGGTTCACTCAGACTTAAAAGAAAAAAATCGACAGTATTACAGCAGGAAGTTATCCTTCGAAATGAGTGATACTTTCTAAGTGAAAACTAAGTAATATTTAGAGACCCTAAATATTGCAAAGATTATGGTGTCCCATCCTCCTTATCATTTATTCACTTGTTCATTTGTCATTTAACACATACTTATTGATTACCTACAATTGTCAGGCACTGACAGAAAAGTGATCCCAAATGATAATAACCTCTGCTTATAAGAAGTTTATATATTAGTGCAGGAGATAATATAATAAATATTATATCAAAGGTGATGTGTGCTTTGGAGAAAAATAGAGAGTAGAGTAATAGAGATGGGATGCTGGGGCAAGGGAAAAGGTTCAAAATTGTAAACAGGACCCTCCATATACTTGTCAATGTGAGCGGTGCAGAAAGCAAGGAGGTGAGAGAGTAAGCCAAGTAAACACTGAGGGGAGAGTCTTTCAGGCAAAGGGAATGGCCAATGCAAAGGCCCTGAGGTAGGGGTGGACCAGCTGTGTTTGAGGAAAAAAAGGAGGTCAGTATGGCTAGAGTGGAGTGAGAGAGAAAAAGAGCAGTAAGAGATGAACTCAAGGATGTGATAAGGACCAGATCTTATTTGACCTTGTAGTTCATTGTAAGGACTTGGATTTTATTGTGAGTGAAATGTGGAGCCATTGCAGAGTTTTGAGCAGAAGAGTAACATAAACAGGACCACTCTGGCTGCTGTGCTAAAAATAGACTGTAAAGCAGTCAAAGTGGAGGCTGAGAGATGGGTTGGAAAGCTGTTGCTGTAATTCATATGAGAGATGATAATGGATTGAACCAGGGCAGGAACTGTAGAGTAATGAGAGAGGGTTGGGTTCTGGGCATATGTTGAAGTTACAGGAGCCAACAGGACTTCATGACAGGTTGGAAATGACAAGTCAGGAATACTTTCAATGTTTTTAGCCCCATCAACTGAAAAGGTATGGAGCTGCCATCAACAGATAAACAAGACTATGGCAGAGGAGATTTGGAGGTGGGAAAAAAATTGGGGCACCTTTGAGATTTTTATTAGACATCCAAGTAGAATTGCCAGATAAACAGTTGAATACAGGTCTGGAATTCAGAGAGGAGGTCCAGGCTAGAGATATAAATTTGAGCATTGTCACCAAAGAGATGGTCACTGAACTCAGATGGTCCACAACAACACATCTCATGATTTTGTGGAATTTAAATATAACTTGATTAGCAACCACTACTCTGTCGCATCAGGTTAGCCTTAAAATGATGCAGCAATTCTTTTTACACAATGGAATCTTTTGGACTCTACTTAAAATGTGGACATTTTACTTGTATTTAAAACTGTAAACCTAGATGATATCAATAAGGAAGTGAGTGTAGATAAGATAAAGGATTGACCAATGTTGGCGCACTCCAACATTAAAAGATTAGAAGATTCGGGAGAAGTGGGAAGAGCTAAGAGAGGCAAACAGCCAGCTAGGGGGAAGGAAAACCAAGAGAATGTGGTGTCCTGAAAGCCAAGCACAAAAGATGGTTTCAAAAGAAAAGAGTGATCTGCTGTGTGAAATGCTGTTCACAGGGCAAACAAAACGAGGCCTGAGAATAAGAACTGGATTTAGCAACATGGAGGCCATTGGCAACTTTTCAAAAGCACCATAAAAATTTCAAAGTAAAAAAAAAATCATAATATAAGTTAAGGAAGACCCACAAAATTCTGATTTCGATATTAAGATTACTTTGATTTCTTTTTTAAAGTATCAGAGTCTTTTAAAAATGGGCAATGTGTAGTCCATTCTTTAGTAGCTAAGGAATATATATATATACTCAGTCTGTGTTTTACATAATCTAGCACTGGAATGATTAACCCAACAAAATTACTCATCAAACCGAATTAAAATGTGAAGTGTAAACTTTACATCAGTCTTATCTATATCAACTTTATCTACACAAAAGCCCTTAGTAGTTACAACTAATGGTAATTTCAAATACATTTTTAATAAAAATTCTGAATATATGAGGAATATATTTCCAGACCTCGGGCGATGGTCCATCCCTTTTTGAACACTGGGTACAACAACCTCAAATATTAAAATATAAATTACGTGTTGCAGTTTAGTAGAAATCAATTTGGCCTCTAATGAGTACATACTTATAGTGCCATCTACTGTTTGGTAGTAAGATCATAACATACTAGTGAATTAGGATAAAGAAATAAAATACAGGTACCTTCTTATTATCAGCAACTCCTTTCTGGAAATCAGACACCTTGTGCCATAACTCTAACCTGAAGAAAACATCCTTTTATTTCCATGAGGAAAAATTACAACTAACACATTACACATCAAGGCAAAATCCTTACCAATTTTATAAAATGTAACAAAAGCTCACCAAACCGTGTGTGTGTGTGTGTGTGTGTGTGTATATATGTATATGAATGCGTACATATGTATGAAATAAACTATATTTGGATGTAAATGCTTAAAACATTACTTTCTGATTATCAAACAATTGATATGGTTATTTCATAAACAACTGTTTTATATCCAGTAACATTAGTTGCCCATTGACATATTTTTCAAAAGTCTACAAGTAATTTCAATTTTCTTTGAAATGTAACTCAGTTTTTCTTCTAATCATTTGTTTAGCATGTTATAGTTACCATAGAATTATCTCTAGGGTATACTGTTAGATGGAAAAGTAGAGAAAATTTTGTAAAATCTATCATTTATCTAAGAAAGGGGAGAGGCTATTATATATTATAAACAATGTTTAAAATCTATATATAAACGTATACATATAACATATATGTATATAACATATGTGTTATTTTTAAAACAGGCAGATAAATTATTAAAAAATTAAAAGCAGTATCCTGTATAAGGAGGAAGAGATTAGAGCAAGGGAACAGGAATAGAAGCAAAGCTTCCTTAAATATACTTTGTTTAATAGATTCAACCGCATAATTATAAAGCACTATTAAATATGAAAAGGAATTCCAATAAATAAGGTGAAAGGAATGAAAAGTTATATTGAGTTTTAGTAGTGTGAATAAAAAATATTCTTATAAAAAAACATTCTAATGAGGGATAAATACATTCTATGAAGTTGAAGTATAAAAAACAAAAGTCATTTTTAACGGGAAAACATTAAAAAGGGGAGAGTTTGCGGCGGGGGGGGGGTCTGTCTGTACACTTTGACACACTGAAAAGACTAAGGACCACATGTCTGTAGCTAGTGTGTGTTACACAGACTCTTCTCATCTTTAACAGACCTGAGTTCAAGTATTATCATTTAATTGCAAATATTCATGGGCCTTAACAAAATTTTATACTCAATATCTTCTCTCCTTATTTTTACTCCCTTTGGAATCAACACAAAAGTATTTTATTCGTTTGATAAGATTAATTTATAGACTCCACTAGGATGTAGGTCTTTGTGTTTTTATGATGGTGGAAGGTCACTGTTTACTGTTTTGTTTTCTTTTCTCTGTGCTTGAAGCACTCTGCATCTATAAGGAAATCAAGTTGTCATCTTCACCTGTCAACACTTTAATTATTCTACAGAATAATTTATAGAATGGTAAATAGTAAAATTTAAAGGTAAGGTTAGTAAAATCAAATGAAGAAATTACAGTGCTTCCTCCCTTCCTTCCCTCTATCTTTCTATTTGTTCTGTCACTCAGCAAATATTTACTGAATTCCTGCTACCTGCAGGCTCTGGGTATACAGTGGTAAGCAAACGTTGGCCTCACGAAGCTGAGGGTGAATCATAGGAACAGGAACAGCAAGGAGGAAACAGAGACAAAAGTATAAGGGGAAGGTCCTGGTCATTTTTATTTCATTTTTACTTCAGCCAGCTCTTCTTCAGCCCACATTAATACTCTATTGTGTTAAAGAAATTTGAGCTCTCAAACTCACCTGTGTCCTCTTAGTAGGGAAAGAGAAAGAGGACTGGGAGGAGGACCAGGGGAAGAGAAAGGTAGTGATGACAGTGAAATGAGAACACGTGTTGCATCTGATTGCTGGACTGTCCCATCCCGTCCCTCTGTAGGGCTCATTCCAAGAGTCCACGACCTCCTTGAAGTCTTTCCTGATGCTCTGAACTGGAGGTAATTTGTTTCCCCTTTAAATACCAAGCTGTATTATTAATCATTTGGTACTCACATTTCTCCACCCACCTTCTGTTAACTCTACTTGTGTAGCACCCTTCAATAATTCCTTAAGGACAAAAGCTGTCTCTTAATCATTCTAGTGTCTTCTACATAGTAAGAACTTAATAAATATTGATCAGATTGAACCTTAAAAAGTCATAATGAATCTGCCTACAACCAAATGTTACACAAATCAAACTGACTTTTTTTTTTAACCACCTATTGCCTTTTTTTTTTTTTAGGCTGCAAGCAAAGCAATCCTTTAATGCAGAGGGTGACATTATTATCATTATACTGGATATTTGCTTCTGTTTCAGAGGGAGACACTATCTTCCAATTCCAAGCCTGTTTACTATACAAACATTCTTTTTTTTTTTTTTTTAATCAGTCATCAATTTTATACACATCACTGTATACATGTCAATCCCAATAGCCCAATCACCTATTGCCTTTTAAAAGCTTGGAATATAAATGCACTCAATTCAAAATTCTGTGTGCGTGTGCACACATACACATAATACAATCATTTACATTTTATACAACTATATACATTTCATACGATGAAATGTAGTCTATAAACTATTCTATCATAGTACACAAGGGATCACTTTAAATTTAAAAAGTCACTTCTTGAGTGCTCTCAAACAGATCCCATTGAGTGAAACAAAATCCTTTTCCAGGTTGCTAAGCCATCTTTCATCTTCAATTCATAAACTTTTATGAGAAAAATAAAAATTGTGATAAAAATTCTTTGGCTAGCTGAAACCTAGTAGGAGATAACCACACCTCCACCTTCCCAAATGGTGTGAGGCATACAAAAGAGTACCTGTATTTGAAAGACCAAATCAAAAGCAGACAAAAAGATAGAAAACTGAACAATATTAGAAAATCTGTCATACCATCCAGAAGTTTAATATATGCAATAGTCATATTTTCTGGTCATCTCTGAGAAAGGTTTCTTAGCAAATATTTTGCCAACAATGTCTGTGGATTAAGGTTAGCAAAAACTCAAAGGAAAGTGGCAGGTTGCCATGTAGGTAGTCAGAGAAATAGTCCAGACTATTAGAACTGCCATAAAAGTGCTTAGTGCTTGAACCCAATGGGTTCAAAATGGATTTAGAATTTCAATCACAGTGACTCAGATACTGGCCATGTAGAACAGGACCCAAAATAAATGCTTCCTATAGGTGCTCCCTTGACTTACATCTGTAGTGAAGCAGTAAATATCTAGTCAAGCAGTACTTCTGGTTAGGATTTTAAATTTTCATTAAAAGATTGCAACAAATAACTTATAACTGCGGTTTAGGATTTAGGTAATAAACTAAGGCAAAATAGGAGTTTATTTCATTCAGAGAGAAGGAATGATGAAGACATCCAAGAGTATGTGAGATGAGATTTGTAATATTTTCTGAGTACTGCAGGAGGAAAAATCCTGGGTTAAGATTTTCAGGACTTTATTCTTAGGTAAACTAATTGACTTTTCTCTCTCATTTCACTCAATTCTGTCTTCTTTATGCAAGAATGAATGTTATTGCTGTTTCTTAGGAATTCAAGGCATTCTACTAAACAGTTTTTAAATGTAGAATCCTTGGTTGTCTTTGTATCACTTGAGTTTCTTCTGTATTAATCTGACCCTCTAGTAGCAAATAAAAGTAAGTCACTAGTAAACAACCTTCCATGGCGGTGGTAGGATATGACATAATAAAATATAACTTCTATATATAAGTACATTTACATATAATTTATAAATATAAATAGCTTAGTAATTTGATTTAGGTAACATGTAAATTAAAATGACTTTTTCTATCAGCTTGTTAATCAGACTCTAAGAACTTTCTCATCTTTATACTGCTTAGATATCTTATATATGTCCTAAGTACACATTGAATTAAACTGTTTTCTATTTAAACTTTAAGCAAACAAGACTCCTAATTTGTCACCTTTTCTTATATTTGATAATCAGATAATTCACGCATATTTTTGGCAGGGGTTGTAAGAAAGGTATGATCTGGCTATGGGATTAAGTTCTATATTCCTCCAAGTTTATATTATTCTATGAATAATATACGGAATGAATCAATTTTGCTCAATTTACTTTTTATTGTGTATCCCATAAAAGTGTTATAGCCAACCACATGAGAATTTTATGATATTCAAGATCTTGACACTATGTGTCATAAAAAAAGAATATACAGACATGGTCATTAAACCCCAATCTTTGGAGTTTTGACCTTTATCCTGGAATTTTATAAAGACAACACAAAATACCTTTTGAAAACACAAACGTGATACTAAAATATATTAACATTAAAAAATAGGCAATAAAGATTGGTTTTGATGCATCTTTCTGGTATAATGACGAGCAATTATTAAAGTTATTAGCATTATTCATTATTTGCATATTCAATTAAAGAGGATATTTCATTATCATGGATCTAAGTAAGTCAAGATTAAATAGATCAGGCAGAATAAACTTTTTCAAGTAATTCAATGCTTTTCTATGCCCCACCAACTTTGGAGAGCCTTAAAACTTTGGAACAAGCAGTTATTTTATATCTACCCAAACACATGAGGCAACTTGTATTCAAATAGATTAAGAGGCAACCAAGTTATCAACACTGGATAAGTTAAGAGCCATAACAAAGTATTGAATTGATGTTAAAGTGATGAAGCTAAAAATAAGGGCCAAAAGACCTAGATATTATGCCTCTCACTAATATCTTGGAAAATTCGAGAGAAATTAAAAATCTAAAAATTATAATAGGAGCAAAACATGTCATTTAATAGCTAATTGCTGCAATATGAGCTGACGAGCCTAAGAAGGCAGAATTCCTCACAAAACAAAATAAGCAACAAAAACCTGGACTTCTTTTAAGAGAAGATACCTCAAAATGTTGGTGTGATCATAAAGGTGAGTTTACCCCATCAACCTTTTCAGATGGAAAAAATTTAAAGAAAACATGTTAAATTGTAATGCATAATAGAGTACTCAAGCACTATTTGTCACTTATACAAAGTTAATTCCCTACTTCTTTCCTACAGACAAAATCCTGATTATTCAAATCTCTACCTCCATGCCAGGGTGGGCATATTCCTAACTCAGGGGTAAATCTTGACCATCCAAGCCAGTAATGGCTGAGAGATATGTGAGGGGTTCTGCTTGAAGGCTTCTGGGAGAGGTTTCTTTGCTCTTAAAAAGAAGAGGCAATCTCTCTCTACTTCTGGATGTTGGGTTTTAATTATGATGCCTAGGGGACTCCCTGGTGGTCCACTGGGCAATACTCCATGCTCCCAATGCAGGGGGCCTGGGTAGATCCCTGGTCAGGGAACTAGATCCCACGTGCATGACACAACTAAGAGTCCACATGCTGCAACTAAAAGATCCCGCATGCCACAACTAAAGATCCCACATGCCGCAACAAAGATCCCACATGTTGCAACTAAGACCTGGCACAGCCTAAATAAATAAATAAATAAATAAATATTTAATTACGATGCCTAGAACTGTTGCCATGCTTTACGAAGAGAGGTCGTCTGAGAAAGAAGGCAACGTACTAAGAACTGCAGAGAAGAAAACCAAACCAGAAAGAAACAGGGTACCTGATGGCATCATTGAACCCTTAACAGTGTCTGGAGCCTCCCTACCTCTGGACTTCAGGTGTGAGATAATAAACATCCTTATGGGACTTCCTTGGTGGCACAGTGGTTAAGAATCCACCTGCCAATGCAGGGGACATGGGTTCAAGCCCTGGTCCAGGAAGATCCCACATGCCGCAGATCAACTAAGCCTGTGTGCCACAACTACTGAGCCCATGTGCCACAACTATTGAAGCCCACGCACCTAGAGCCTGTACTCCACAACAAGAGAAGCCACCGCAATGAGAAGTCCAGGCACCGCAACAAGTAGCCCCGGCTCGCCGCAACTAGAGAAAGCTCGCACGCGGCAACAAAGACCCAACACAGCCAAAAATAAAAAAAAACAACAACAAACAAATAAATACATAAATAAAAATAAATTTTAAAAAATAAACATCTTTATGATCTAAGCCACTTTGAATGGGGTTTTTCATACTCACCAGAAGCATCCTGATACATAAAGCAACAAGAATTTGGAATCTTTCCCTGGCAGGTAGAATAAACAACCATTTTGGGAGTGATGGAATTATGGAGAAGGGTCTTGTGAAATAGTTGGGGGTTGGGGAGGGACAGATGAGCAGAGGAATCAGCAAGCAGGACCCTAAGGAAGACGTCCAGTGATGACTTCCACATGGCAGCAGTGGCTGGGAAATTTTATGCTGAGTGCTCTAACAACTCTGTACTGTGCCAAATAGTCAGTGAAACTCAGCAAATCTACAACAAACTTGTGTTATTGCTGCTTTGGGAAATAAAGGGAGAGAGTACCTAACAAGTAATACTATGTCGTAGAGAAAGTACAGGAACCACCCCAACAAGTTAAGAATTTTAAAATCTGCTGATAACCTGATCACCAGTAGAAATATACCCTACCATGCACATTTTTCAAGAAACTGGAATGGTAGATCTAGGAGCTTAAAAAAATTATTGTAAAATGAAAGTAGGAGAAATACTAAAAGATATTACATTAGTACCTCAAAATATGTGTTTAAATATGTATACTATGTATTATATAATATTATTATAATATAATATTTATAAATAAATAATAATGTGTAATATATTGTATGTCATATAATATTTAATACATTATTTAACATTATTACCCAAGAGATGGGATCCCCTTTCCCAAACCCCTCCCAAAGGCTTTGCTCCCCTGCCCTGCTTCCCCTCCACCACCATTGTCTTCTCAGCCATGGAAACCTTTTCCTAAGCCAGCTGCCCCAGAAGCCACAGTCCACCCCTGTGGAAATGGGGATTTCTTAGAACTAAAACCAGTTTACTGGAGACTTGGGAATGGGCTGAAGGTGCAACATTTTCTCCCTGGATTTTTACCAGTTTCACATGATTCCAACCATCACCTTGGCCACCAAGCCTTGATTGGTGTTGTCAATTGTCCTCCTTTCAGAGAGGGACTTTGCAGCTCTTCGGCTCAGTGGAAGCCTGAATGGAAGCTGTTCGTGTGTGTGTGTGTGTGTGTGTGTGTGTGTGTGTGTGTATGTGAGAGAGACAGAGACAGAGAAAGAGAGAGAGAAAGAGAGATCTCCATCCATTAGAATATACTACAAATGTCTATTAGCATACCTTATTTAAATTCAAATCAAGGAACAATGTCCACTATGCAGGGAGAGAAGCCAGGGATAAAGATGAAAATTTAATTGTAATTCATTCAGATGAAACTGTGAGCACAGATCAACTACAAAAAAAGAAGAATGTAAAGTGAAGAAGGGGGGAAAAAAAAGGCAAGTATAAAAAAGTATCCAAATTTAAGATAGAAATATCTTGTTTCCAAAGCTGGCACTTCTGCCTTTTCTTTCTGGAAATCATCCAAAAACAATGAGGAAAAAGAGAAACACAAACACTGAAGTTGTTTTTGGCAAAACTAGAAGACAGTTGAAACTCCAAACCAGAAAATAGGTGGAAGGGCTTTCAAAAGCAATGAGAATCAAGCAGGCAAATGCACCCCCCCCCCAAAAAAAACCCACAGAGGGGGAAAAAAAATGCTGCAGCTGTAGAGCCTCGAAAGATCCAGAAAAAAAGTACAAACAGAGGTGCACATCCTAAGGTACAAAATCTTATATCCCTGGTCTACAAGAGTAGGAAGAAGGAGCATGCTTCTACTGTTGGAATTCAGTTTGGTTCCAAATATTGGTGCAGGCAAAGCCAAATAAGGAATCACACAAAGGCGCCATTTTTAATGAAGCAGTTTGTGTCTGGAATAGTGGAAGAGAGACTTTCCCTTGTTAAACAAACAAACTTTGTGTTTGTCTATCCAACTATTCTGCCCCAAAACCTTGGTCCTTCCTCACTCTCCCAAATTTCTGTAAATAGCTAGAGGAGATGACCTGTTTCACTGATAAATTTTAAAAAGGAAATCTGTTTAGGAGCCATATAAAGATACTAGAAGGAGAGGGAGAGGAGGGAGAAGAAGAAAGAAATGGGAAAAAATCAACTGACAAGTGAGGGACACTCACTAGAATAATATTACCCAGGAATAAATTTAAATTATCACCAGATATTTAAGATAAACAAGAAAATCTTAAGTAAGCAGTTGCCTCATGAAACAAGAATAAGGAGCAGAGATCTAGCAGCTCAACAAAGATTTTGTGAGGAAATGGAAAGAGAAAACAAGCAGGGAGAAATCGGAAGGGAAAACATAAAATCAGTCACAGAACAAAAGCGAGCTGGAGGAAGTGCAAGGGAAAACAGGTACTGATGAAAATACAGTAAGGAGCATAGAAGATAAAAGTAAGGTGAGCCCACAAAATGAAATAAAATGAAGAGTTAAAATGATGGGAGAACAATCATGGAAATGGACAGTAGTCAGACAGGCAACATACATACCATTGAAATTCCCATCTAAAACAAAACTTTGAGAACATAATATATAACTGAAGCTATATTATTCAAGAAAAAGGTCCTGAAATAACAGACATGAATCTTTTCTGGGAAATTTGATCCACAGCAGTCTACATCATGAAATAGCCAGATAAAGTTTGCAGATTTCAAATAATCTTTAGGAATGCAGATATATATAAAAGAAGAATGAATACCAGTCCTGCAAAAATATTTCAAAAAAGTAGTATAAGAGGGAACACTTCCCAACTCATTCCATGTAGCCAGTTTTACTCTGATACCAAAGCCAGATAAAGATATCACAAGAAAAGAAAACTAAAGACCGATATACCTTATGAATATAGAGTCACAACAGTCTTCAACAAAATACTAGTATGTTGGTTTTCTCTGGCTACTATAACAAATTACCCAAATTTGGTGCCTTAAAACAATAGAAATTTATTCTTTCAGAGTTCTGAAAGCCAAGGAATGTGGTCATTGTCACTCCAATCTCTTTCTCCATGGTCACATTGCTTTCTTTTATTCTGTCTTTAATTTCCTTCTGCCACCCTCTTAAAGGACACTTGTGATTGCATGTAGGGCCTGCTTAGATAACCCAAGATAATCTCCCCATTTCAAGATCCTTAACTTAATCTCATCTGCAAAGTCTTTGCCATATAAGGTAACAATCACAGGTTCCACCCAGGAATTATGACAAGCGTATCTTTTGGAAAGCCATTATTTAGCCTACCACAACTAGGACCACAAGTCTAGCAACATGTAAAAAGGATTATACACCACAACCTAGTGAGATTTATCTTAGAAATGCAAGGTTGGTTTGACATTCCCCCCCAAAATCAATCAACGTAATATGCCATATTTATAGTATAAGGGACAAAAAACACATGATCATCTCTATAGATGCAGAAAAGGTATTTGAGGAAAATCCAGCACACTTTCATGATAAAAACACACAACAAACTAGGAACAGAAGGGGTCTTCCTTAACCTGATAATGGGCATCTATGAAAAAGACACAGCTAACATCATACTTAATAATGAAAGAGTGAAATCGGGCTTCCCTGGTGGTGCAGTGGTTAAGAATCCATCTGCCAATGCAGGGGATGTGGGTTCAAGCCCTGGTCTGTGAAGATCCCACATGTTGCAGAGCAACTAAGCCCATGCGTCACAACTACTGTGCCTGCACTCTAGAGCCCGTGAGCCACAACTACTCAGCCCGCATGCCTAGAGACTGTGCTCTGCAACAAGAGAAGCCACTGCAATGAGAAGCCTGCACACCACAATGAAGAGTAGCCCCCACTCGCCACAACTAGAGAAGGCCCGCATGCAGCAATGAAGACCCAACACAGCCAAAAACAAAATAAATAAAATAAATAAATAAATTTATAAAAGAAAAAAAGAAAAGAGAGAAAGAGTGAAATCTTTCCCACTAAGGTCAGAGAAGAATATTCACTCTCACCACTTCTATTCACTCTGGAAGTTCTAGCCAGGACAATTAGTCAAGTAAAGAAAAGAAAAGTCACCAGATTGGAAAGGAAGTAATAAAACTATTAGCAGATGACAGAATCATGTATTTAGAAAATCCAAAGGAATCCACTAAAAAACTATTAGAGCTAATAAATAAGTTCAATAAGTTTGCTTGAGGGTAAAAACTATGACTTTACTCTGAAGTTTCGATGTAATTCTTCTTTCAGGTGCTATAATCCTGTGCTGCTCTTCAAAAGGGAGAGCTCAGATGCAATTCAAGGACATTTTCTTCTACTTGTTCCATCACACATGTTTTCATCACTGCTCACCAACCATCTCCTGCAGCTACAAAGTATAAAGAAGAAAATCTCAGTCCATTGCATGGCCTACTCCACCCCTGTAGTAAATGTCAACATTCTGGAGTGCTTATGCAATGTCAAAAAATAAGAGTGAAACATCTGGTCTTGGCCATTATTGTCAGTCTATTTTAGCAGCTGCTGCCATGATCTGCATTTCAATCGGTCTTTGGTGGTGCATCTATGCAGGTCACCACTGTATTCTCTTTGTCATGACTATAAGAACAATGGGCTGGAAGCCTGTCTAAGTCTGAAACATACAAACTCTCTCTTTGCTACTTCTGTTCTTCCTCTCTAGAGACACAAAAGACTTGGTGACGTCAAAGTCCTTCCTCTCCAGTTTACTGTCCAGTACACAGAAGATCACTTGGCTGTGCCCCCTATTATGCTGGGAGTAAAACTCTATGTTGGTCTCTCAGGGTCCTCTGCCTAAACATACATCCTGTAGATGTTGTCTGTCCCTCCTATACCATGCACTGGCAGGGGCCAGCTGAGGGGGTCTTACCTTTTTCCCAGTCTCTGCCTAGGAAGAGGGCACTGGTCCTTTCTGTTTTATTTTATTTATTTATTTTTAATTTATTTTTAATTGAGATGTAATGGACATAAAACATTATGTAAGCTTAAGGCATAAAACATGTTGACTTGATACATTTATATATCACAATATGATCACCACCATAGCTTAGCCAGCACCTCTATCATGTCACATGATTATAATTTCTTTTTTATGGTTAGAATATTTAAGATCCAGTCCCTTAGCAATTTAAGCATATAATAGAGTATTATTAATTATAATCACTGTGCTGGGCATTAGATCTCCAGAACTTACTCATTTTCTAGTTGCAAGTTTATACCATTTCATAGCATCGCCCCAATTCCCCCACCCAATACTATCTGCTTTTAGAGTCTTCAAGCTTAGCTGGTGTTTTTGCTTCCCTCTCTGTTCTGGTAGAGCCATTCTGGATGAAATTAAGTAGGTGAAAAAAAGAAGAAACTCTTGGATGCAACTAGAGATTATCATACTAAGTGAAGTAAGTCAGAAAGAGAGAGACAAATACTGTATGATATCACTTATATGTGGAATCTAAAATATGACACAAATGAAACAGAAACAGAATCAGGGACATAGAGAATACGCTGGTGGTTGCCAAGGGATGGGGGGTAGGAGAGGGATGGATTGGGAGTTTGGGATTAGCAGATGCAAACTAGTATATATAGAATGGATAAAAAACAAGGTCCTACTGTATAGCACAGGGAACTATATTCAATATCCTGTGATACACCAAAATGGAAAAGAATATGAAAAAGAATGTATATATATGTATAGCTGAGTCACTTTGCTGTACAGCAGTGATTAACGCAACATTGTAATTCAACTATACATCAATAAAAAATAAATTTAATAAAAAGAAGAAACTCTTTCACATAGCACATTTAAAATACATACACACAGGGCGGAGTCAAGTTGGCAGACTAGGAGGATGCAGAATTCGCATCTCCGCACAACTAGAGCACATACCAGGCACCGGTGGGGGACCACTGACACTGAAGGGGATGGGAGGAACCCCCAGTGACTGGATAGGATGTGGGGTGTTGGGGGTAGTGAAGGGGGAGGAGAAGTGGAGGCGGGATGGGACTGGCATCCCTGAGGGGTGGCTGGGGGAGGGGAAGGGATCCCACGCCTGAAGGGGGAAATTGGGGGACCATTGGGAAGGCTGAGGATTAAAAGGGAGCATGGCCAGGTTTCCTCTGCCCACTAGGGCCCCCAGGAGCCTGCTGAGATCCCTGGCCTGATCTTCTGCCCACTGAGACCCCGTCCAGTGACACAGGTCCTGAGGGAGTGGGAGGGAGGGAAGGTGGAGCAAAAGTAAAGGCCAGACCTACAGGACTGGCACCCCTGAGGGGTGGCTGGGGGAGGGGAGGAGTTCCTACACCCAGCAGGACCCACCCACGGTTAGGGGTCCAGCAGGGACCAGGGAGACCCTGGCGGAGACCGGGGGGGTGAGGAAGAACAGAAGGGATCGAAGCCAGTGCTTTCCCTGTCCACTTAGGCATCAGGGAGCCTGTTGGTCTCTGGGGCCTAATCCTCTGCCCTCAGAGCCTCCCTCCTGCCATGCAGAGCCCAAGCCCCACCCCTACACCCCCAGCCAGGGCTCTACCTCTACACTTGGAGGCCCCCTCTGAGATCCGCTCCAAACTTGCTGGGCCTAAACCCCACCCACACACCCTCACCCAGAGCCTTATCTCCAGACTCTGGAACTCCACACTCCAGAGGACCCCCTTTGGACGTGCTGCCTCTCCCCGTCTGTGCAAGTCCTAAGCAAAGGCCCCACCCCATGCTTGAACGTCACCCTGCCTAGGCTCTGCCCCCAGGCCTTTTCTGGCTGTGGGGGTCCTGAGCCTGGGCCCTGTCCCACACTCAAACATCACCCCCCACCTGCCAAGGTCCTGCCCCACCCTAAACCCCACCCCTGCCTAAGTTCCACCCCCACATAAACTCCACCCCCCCATAGCCAAAGCTTTCTCTTTTTTTCCTGTTTTAGATTGGCGCTCTGTTTTACCTTGTTGGTTCATTGTTGTTGATTCATTTATATTTTTCTTTTTTCTAATAAATCTTTTATTTTTCTAGTTTTATTTTATTCTTTATACTTTGTTATTGTTCTGCTCCTTTTGGCTTGTTCCCCTTTTCTTTTTCCTGTTGTGGTTTTATTTTACCTTGTTGCAGTTGTTTCAATTATATTTTTATTTTTCCTAATATATTTTTTATCTTTCTAACTTTACTTTGTTTTTTATTCTTTGTCATTGTACTGCTCCTTTTATTCTTTCTTTTTTTTTTTGCCATGCCACATGACTTGCGGGATCTTGGTTCTGAGGCCGGAGGTCGAGCCCAAGCTCCTGTGGTGGGAGCTCCAAGTCCAAACCGCTGGACTAACAGAGAACATCAGACCCCAGGGAATATTAATCAGAGTGAGGCCTCCCGGAGGTTCTCATCTTGGCACCAAGACTTGGCACTATCCAACTGCCTGAAAACTCCAGTGCTGGTTGCCTCAGGCCAAACAACCAGTAAGACAGGAATACAGCCCCACCCATCAAAAAAAAGAAATGAAACAACAAAAAAATATGTTGCAGACAAAGGAGCAAGGTAAAAACCTGCAACACCAAATAAATGAAGATGAAATAGGAAACCTACCTGAAAAAGAATTCAGAATAATGATAGTAAAGATGATCCAAAATCTCGGAAACAGAATGGAGAAAAGACAAAAAACATTTAACAAGGATCTAGAAGAACTAAAGAGCAAACAAACAGCGATGAACAACATAATAACTGAAATTAAAAATACTCTAGAAGGAATCAATAGCAGAATAACTGAGGCAGAAAAACAGATAAGTGAGCTGGAAGATAAAAAGTTGGAAATAACTGCCAGGGAGCAGAATAAAGAAAAAAGAATGAAAAGAATTGAGGACAGTCTCAGAGACTACTGGGACAACATTAAACACACCAACATGCAAATTATAGGGGTTCCAGAAGAGCAGAAAAAGAAAGAGGATGAGAAAATATTTGAAGAGATTATAGTCAAAAACTTCCCTAACATGGGAAAGGAAATAGTCAGTCAATACCAGAAGTGCAGAGAGTACCATACAGGATAAACCCAAAGAGAAACAGGCTGAGACACATATTAATCAAACTGTCAAAAATTAAATACAAAGAAAAAATATTAAAAGCAGCAAGGGAAAAGCAACAAATAGCATACAAGGGAATCCCCATATGGTTAACAGCTGGTATTTCAGCAGAAACTTCGCAAGCCAGAAGGGAGTGGCAGGACATATTTAAAGTGATGAAAGGGAAAAACCTACAACTAAGATTACTCTACCCAGCAAGGATCTCCTTCAGATTCAATGGAGAAATCAAAAGCTTTATAGACACCCAAAAGCTACAAGAATTCAGCACCACCAAACCAGCTTTACAACAAATGCTAAAGGAACTTCTCTAAGCGGGAAGCACAAGAGAAGAAAAAGACCCACAAGAACAAACCCAAATCAATTAAGAAAATGGTAATAGAAACATACATATTGATAATCACCTTGAATGTAAATGGATTAAATGCTCCAACCAAAAGACACAGACTGGCTGAATGGATACAAAAACAAGACCCTTATATACGCTGTCTACAAGAAACCCACTTCAGACCTAGGGACACATACAGACTGAAAGTGAGGGGATGGAAAAAGATATTCCATGCAAATGGAAATCACAAGAAAGCTGGAGTAGCAGTACTCATATCAGATAAAGTAGACTTTAAAATAAAGACTGTTACAAGAGATAAGGAAGGACACTATATAATGATCAAGGGATCAATCCAAGAAGAAAACATAACAATTATAATTATTTATGCACCCAACATAGGAGCACCTCAATACATAAGGCAAATGCTAACAGCCATAAAAGTAGAAATAGACAGTAACACATTAATAGTAGGGGACTTTAACACCCCACTTACACAAATAGACAGATCATCCAGACAGAAAATAAATAAGGAAACACAAGCTTTAAATGACACAATAGACCAGATAGACTTAATTGATATTTTTAGGACATTCCACCCGAAAGTGGAAGAACACACTACACCTTCTTCTCAAGTGCACACAGAACGTTCTCCAGAATAGATCACATCTTGGGTCAAAAATCAAACCTTGCAAAATTTAAGAAAATTGAAATCATCTCAAGCATCTTTTCCGACCACAGCGCTATGAGATTAGAAATCAAGTACAGGAAAAAAATAGTAAAAAACACAAATACGTGGAGGCTAAACAGTGCACTGCTAAATAACCAAGGGATCAGTGAAGAAATCAAAGACGAAATCAAAAACTACCTAGAAAAAAATGACAATGAAAACACAACGTTCCAAAACCTATGGGATGCAGCAAAGGCAGTTCTAAGAGGGAAGTCCATAACAATTCAAGCTCACCTCAAGAAACAAGAAAAATTTCAAATAAACAATCTAACCTTACAACTAAAGCAACTAGAAAAAGAACAGAGAAAACCCAAAATTAGTAGAAGGAAAAATATCATAAACACCAGAGCAGAAATAAATGAAATAGAAACAAATAAAACAATAGCAAAGATCAATAAAACTAAAAGATGGTTCTTTGAGAAGACAAACAAAATTGATAAACATTTAACCAGACTCATCAAGAAAAGGAGGGAGAGGACTCAATTCAATAAAATTAGAAATGAAAGAGGAGAAATTACAACTGACACCGCAGAAATACAAAAGATCATAAGAGACTACTACAAGCAACTATATGCCAATAAAATGGACAACCTGGAAGAAATGGATAAATTATTAGAAAAGCACAACCTTCCGAGAGTGAACCAGGAAGAAATAGAAAATATAAACAGACCAATCACAGGTAATGAAATTAAAACTGTAATTAAAAATCTGCCAACAAACAAAAGTCCAGGACCAGATGGCTTCACAGGTGAATTCTGTCAAACATTTAGAGAAGAGTTAAGACCTATCCTTCTCAAACTCTTCCAAAAAATTGCAGAGGGAGGAACACTCCCAAACTCGTTCTACAAGGCCACCATCACCCTGATACCAAAACCAGACAAAGATATCACAAAAAAGAAAATTATAGACCAATATCACTGATGAACATAGATGCAAAAGTCCTCAACAAAATACTAGCAAACAGAACCCAACAACACATTGAAAGGATCATACACCATGATCAAGTGGCATTTATCCCAGGGATGCAAGGATTCTACAATATACACAAAACAATCAATGTGATACACCATATTAAGAAATTGAAGAAGAAAAACCATATGATCATCTGAATAGATGTAGAAAAAGCTTTTGACAAAATTCAATACCCATTTATGGTAAAACTCTCCAGAAAGCGGGCATAGAGGGAACCTACCTCAACATAATAAAAGTCATATATGACAAACCCACAGCAAACATCATTCTTAATGGTGAAAAACTGAAAGCATTTCCTCTAAGATCAGGAACAAGACAAGGATGTCCACTTTTGCCACTATTATTCAACATAGTATTGGAAGTCCTAGCCATGGCAATCAGAGAAAAAAAAGAAATAAAAGGAATACAAATTGGAAAAGAAGAAGTAAAACTGTCACTGTTTGCAGAAGACATGCTACCGTACATAGAAAATCCTAAAGATGCCACCAGAAAACTACTAGAACTAATCAAAGAATTTGGTAAGGTTGCAGGTTACAAAATTAATGCACAGAAATCTCTTGCATTCCTATACACTAACAACGAAAGATCAGGAGGAGAAATTAAGGAAACAATCCCATTCACCACTGCAACAAAAAGAATAAAATACCTAGGAATAAACCTACCTGAGGAGACAAAAGACCTGTACTCAGAAAACTATAAAACACTGATTAAAGAAATCAAAGGTAACATAAACAGATGGAGAGATATACCATGCTCCTGGATTGGAAGAATCAATATTGTGAAAATGAGTATACTACCTAAAGCAATCTACAAGTTCAAAGCATCCCTATCAAACTACCAATGGCATTTTTCACAGAACTAGAGCAAAAATTTTCACAATTTGTATGGAAACACAAGAGACCCCGAATAGACAAATAAATCTTGAGAAAGAAAAACAGAGCTGGAGGAATCAGATTCCCTGACTTCAGACTATACTACAAAGCTACAGTAATCAAGACAGTATGGTACTGGCACAAAAACAGAAATATAGATCAATGGAACAGGATAGAAAGCCCAGAGATAAACCCATGCACATATGGTCAACTTATCTTTGACAAAGGAAGCAAGAGAATGCAATGGAGAAAAGACAGCCTCTTCAATAAATGGTGCTAGGAAAACTGGACAGCTACATGTAAAAGAATGAAATTAGAACACTCCCTAACACCATACACAAAAATAAACTCAAAATGGATTAAAGACCTAAATGTAAGGCCAGACACTATCAAACTCTTAGAGGAAAACATAGGCAGAACACTCTATGACATAAACCAGCAAGATCCTTTTTGACCTACCTCCTAGAGAAATGGAAATAAAAACAAAAATAAACAAATGGGACCTAATGAAACTTAAAAGCTTTTGCGCAGCAAAGGAAACCATAAACAAGATAAAAAGACAACCCTCAGAATGGGAGAAAATATTTGCAAATGAAGCAACTGACAAAGGATTAATCTCCAAAATATACAAGTAGCTCATGCAGGTCAATATCAAAAAAACAAACAACCTAATCCAAAAATGGGCAGAAGACCTAAATAGACATTTCTCCAAAGAAGACACACAGATGGCCAACAAGTGCATGAAAAGATGCTCAACATCACTAATCATTAGAGAAATGCAAATCAAAACCACAGTGAGGTATCACCTCCCACCAGTCAGAATGGCCATCATCAAAAAATCTACAAACAATAAATGCTGGCAAGGGTTTGGTGAAAAGGGAACCCTCTTGCACTGCTGGTGGGAATGTAAATTGATGCAGCCACTATGGAGAACAGTATGGAGCTTCCTTAAAAAACTAAAAACAGAGCTACCATATGACCCAGCAATCCCACTACTGGTCATATACCCTGAGAAAACCAGAATTCAAAAACATACATGTCCCACAATGTTCACTGCAGCACTATTTACGATAGCCAGGACATGGAAGCAACCTAAACGTCCATCAACAGAGGAATGGGTAAAGAAGATGTGGCACATATACACAAAGGAATATTACTCAGCCATAAAAAGTGCCGAAATTGAGTTATTTGTAGTGAGGTGGGTGGACCTAGAGTCTGTCATACAGAGTGAAGTAAGTCAGAAAGAGAAAAACAAATATCATATGCTAATGCATATATATGGAATTTTAAAAAGTGGTACTGATGAACCTAGTGACAGGGCAGGAATAAAGACACAGATGTAGAGAATGGACTTGAGGGCCCGGAAGGGGAAGGGGAAGCTGGGATGAAGCGAGAGAGTAGCATTGACGTATATACACTGCCAAATGTAAAATAGCTAGTGGGAAGCAGCCGCATAGCACAGGGAGATCAGCTCTGTGCTTTGTGACGACCTAGAGGGATGTTATAGGGAGTGTGGGAGGGAAGCTCAAGAGGGAGGGGATATGGGGATATATGTATACATTTAGCTGATTCACTTTGTTGTATAGCAGAAACTAACACAACATTGTAAAGCAATTATACTCCAATAAAGATGTGAAAAATAAAATAAAATACATACGCAAAGGAAAGCTACATTTACACTTGCGTACATAGCCAAGGACATGTATGAAACGTATTAGAATAAGTGTCTGTGAGAAGGAGGAAGAGAGTGAATGGGGAAAAAATGAGAGAGGGGCATCTCATAGACCAACCATAATAGAAAATAATGAATAGAAGACATCTCAAATATCAACACCTGAATTTAGGAAACAAAATATCCTCTGCCCAAAGGTGGTAAGGACAATCAAGTAAAACACGTCAGTATTTTTCAAATATTTCCAGTATTTTAAAAATAGTATCTTGCTCCAGAAATTTTAATTTATTTCCACATATTTTTTGTTGGGCTTTAAGAGAACACTGTAAAATTTTCTGTTTTCCCCATTTCCTGGACTTTCCAATGTATTTCAGATCAATCTTATAGATACCTGTCATTCCTCTTTATGTTTGAAAATACGAATACTGAGTTTAAAACGGCTGTGTTTCAAGATTTCATTTTTCTTCAGCTGTTAGAACTCAAACACATTTTCCTAGTATAATAATATTATAAATACTGGTGAAAGGAAGTGGCAAGGTATTACGTGTGAAAATAAATGCACAAACATGATGACTGAATGCGTGAAGATAGACGATACTTTATATTATATACTTTATTCCCCATATGTGATATTTAATAATTTACCTCTCTGTTCTCCTCCATAAAATGTTAAGGTTTTCTACAATTGGAGCCCTGTGGGTTTTTTAGAGTTATATAACCCACTGCGATGCTTAGGAAATTGATTCTACTCAGAATACGCCCTCAGCAAATGTTTGTTGGGTGCAGAGATGGATGGCTCATGAATGTTGTGCTGCCCACAACATATAAAGTGAATAACTGAGTTAAGTCCTTGTATAGTCTGTCCTCCCATCAAAAGGAAAAAGAAGCTAAATCTTCAAAAAAAAATGAATTTCAGTGCCATTCCCCTTTTCTTGTCCACATCTCAAGTCTACTGGGTAACACAGAAGTATATGACTTCATAGGTAAGGAGACCGTGTTTGTTGGTGCAGGTGACAGAACATTTGTAAGTAAAAAAGGAGAGTGAAAAAAGAAGCTTCTGTATTAATATAACTCTGTAAGCCAAAAAAGAAAAAAAAAAAATAGTACCCAGAGTCTGTAGTACCCAAGTTACTGAACGGGCAAATCATTTTAATGTGTTTCAAGCCCTTGGGGTCAGAGGTCACTAAACAAATTCTCCACTCCATGGAAATGGGGCCACCTAGTGGTCAGCGACCTTTAATTTTGTGGTGTCTGAAAGCATTTCACAGCCTGAAGCACAAGCCTTGCTTTCATCCCTGGGAGCAGTATAGATAAATCCTGGAAAGGAACTGGACTATATGTATTAGGGTTCCTAAAACTGCTGTCGTCCAAGTTTCTCCAGGCCGTATAGGTGAAGTAACAGAAATGACAGTAATTCAAACTGTCTGGCTTTCCCTGCTGATGTAACAGATCATCCTTCCATCAGTGTTCCCTCAAGTCTTTTGAGGAGTCATCAGGGATATCTAATATTTCTCCAAACAAGTCCTAACCCATCAGTGACACTGCTGGTTCTCCTGGCACCGTCTCACCCAGCCCCTACACCGCCTCCCAACATGGATTCTGAAGCTTCTCTCTTCTCTGCCCAGAATAGCCCCTAACAAATCCACTGGAAGCTTCTCCGCCTAAGAACGGTGCTAGCCCGCACTTTCCCTGCTCTGTGTCATACTGTCTCACCCAGAGCCCTAAGCATTGCTGCTTCTGCCCTCATCCCTCAAACTCTCCACGAGGACAGCTCCTTCATTTTCTACCTATAACTCTTCCTTTTGTAGGACCCAGATGCCAACCCAGAGGGCCTGGCAGAGGACAGACCACTACACTGTCCTCTACTTTTCCACTCTTGCCCAAATAGTCAAATCTCCTCCTCTATATTAGTTTCCTTTGGGTACCTCAATAAATTACTTCAAATTTAGTGCCTGAAAACAATTGAATGTATTATCTTACAGTTCTAGAGGTCAGAAGTCCAAAATCAGTTTCACTGGGATAAAGTCAAGGCATCTGGAGGTCCTCAGTCCTTCTGGAGGCTCTAGGGGAGAACTCTTGTCTTGCCTTTTCCAGGCTCAAGAGGCTGTCTGCTTTCCTTGGCTCGCGGACCCTTGGTCTTCAAAGACAGCAATGAAACATCTTTTCTCCTCTCTGACTTTGGCTTCTGTTCTTACATCTTCTCACTCTGACTCTGACATGCCTGTCTTCCTCTTGTAAGGACTCTCCTGGTTGCATTGGCACCACCTGAATAATCCAAGATAATCTCCTCATTTCAAAATTCTTCACTTAATTGCACCTGCAAGTCCCCTTTTACCATGTAGACTGTTCACAGGATCTGGGGATTAGGATTGGGACATCTTTGCAGAGCAGCCACCTTTACCCTCCTTCAAAAAACATAAAAGATAATTGAGCCCTTTAAGACCCATCACCATTTTTGCCAACCATTCACCTAGATGATTAAGTGTGGAATCAAACTAGTAATAATTGTAACACAACTATCACTGTTGCTTCTTGGCCTTTTGGCTGAGATCAAGTGAAGTATCACTTGTTTACAGGTCTCAAATTCCTTGTACTTCAAGAGTTCAATAAAATTTGCTCATACTCCCATACTACATATAGCTGGATATCAATTATCCCTCTGTGTTTCTCTGCAGGCTCCTGGGAGTCTTCCATTTTTCCTTCTCATCTCTACTTCTTCTTTTTTTTTGAAGTATAGTTGATTTGCAATGTTATGTTAGTTTCAGGTGTACAGCACAGTGATTCAAATATATATATATATATATATATATATATATATATATATATTCTTTTTCAGATTCTTTTCTCTTATAGGTTATTACAAAATATTGAGTATAGTTCCCTGTGCTATATAAGTAGGCCCTTGCTGGTTTTCTATTTTATATATAGTAGTGTGTATATGTTAATCCCAACCTCCTAATTTATCCCTCCCCCAGTCCTTTCCCCTTTGGTAACCATAAGTTTGTTTTCTATGTCTGTGGGTCTATTTCTGTTTTGTAAATAATTTCATTTGTATCTTCTCATCCCTACTTCTGATTTCTTGCTTTTGCTGCATTCTCAATCCCACTCTACATCTCATCTCTTGGGCATTCTCTCCTGCTTTAAGGACTGCACTCCCCTAACCTTTACCCTGAGCCTTGACAGAGGCTGTGTGGGAAGCCAACTCCAGCTGAAGACAGGAAGGCACAAAATGTGTTTACAGCACAGCATAGCACAGACAACATCTTTAGAATGCTCTAAATCCAGCATATCCAGGTCATGCTCTCCACTCTTCCACCCCAAATTTTACCTTTTCTACCCAAAGAGCCTCTCAAGGCATTAAAAAATAAAAGGCTCAGTTATCTTCTGATAAAATATGAAACATTGTGCCCACTCATAAACTAACATTTCTTTCTCTAATATATAAATATTTCAATAACTCCATTTATTGGTCCCTTATACGATATGCTATTCACTGTGCTAAATCTGAATATGTGGTCATTATGAGACAGATGAGAAAATTTAGACTCATAGAGGCTAAGTTATTTTTCAAGGTAAATCAACTAAAATGTGATAAAAGGAAAATCTGAACACGTAGACAGTTGAGTACAAGGCATGCATAGGAGACAAACTTTGTCCTCTTTCAACCCCATGCAAAGATCTTCTTTGCATCACATTGTGGCAGTTGGATAAATGGGCAGCATGTTAACTGGGGTACTCTGGTACTTCTGGCTTCCTGCCTGGGTCACAGACTCCCATATGCTTAAAAGGAGCAGTGCATGTGATCAGGACACTGGACAACTTTGTGACATCCTCTGTAGATTACTCACCTCCATCCACAGCCTCCTTTTCCCCATCACAGACTCCTTCAAGAAAGGGGCTGGTGCTTCATGCTGGGCCCTGTTTATTTGGCACTGTGTGACCTGGGTCTAGGAACTGTCTTCTGCTCAAGACAATATCTGGGGACAAAGATCCAATCAGATGGTCCACCCTTCTTATCCTCTGATCAAGGTGACACCCTTGTGTCTCTACTTGCTAAGTGGTTCTTTTTTGGGATACCTCCTTCCTACCCTTTAACAGTCTTAAGGCCTCTATACAAGTGAACAGTGGAATTCTCTATTTGCCCCCTTTTGGGGAAGTAGTTTATGAGGGCACCTGATGTTATCAGCACTGCTCGCTCCTAAGGTCTCACGGTTTCCATAGCTCTTCCACCATCTTGGCCAAGAACTCCATTTGTACCAGAGGACTGAGCACACTACAGAAGCATATGTTACCAGATCCTATTTTTTCTGAATCTGGGTGTTTTCTCTATTCTTTCCTCTCCTCATCAGATCAAAATATAACTACTAAATCATTCAAGACGGGTTCTCATAGCCTAAGGGTTCAGAACCCAGATTCTAGAGTTGGAGACTTTGCATTTGAATCTCACCTTGATCACTTGCCAGCTGTGGGATTTTGAACAGGAGTTAAAGTTCCTTAAAGAGCCAGGTGGGGCTCAGTCTTCTTATCTACCATTGGGGATGGTGTTAAGGGTTAGGGTTGTCATGAAAATGAAATGAGATAATACATGTGAAGACTCAGCAGTCTGCATGGCACCAAGTTCTCAGGAAAGGTTAGCTACAATTATGAATACATCCTTCTAAAAAGTGATCATTCTCCATTAACATCAACATAGTGGTGGGCATTTTTCATTCACCACATTGCAGAGTATTGTTCCAGAAACATTCTCCTTTGAGGGCTAGGCAGAATCTTCTCTGATTTTATTGGCCTTAAATCTTGTCTTTGAGGGGTTGCTTCCACAGTTTTATGGAACACGAAGTCTTGGTGTCTTCCTGACTCTTCCTTGGCATCCTCAGTAACAGAGGATGGCTCTCTGTTTTACAATTTACCTGCTTCCCTCCACCTTTCAGTCTCCCAAACCTGTCACAGAACAATGGTTGTGTTTGCCTTAAAGACCTGATATTTTGCCCAGAAGTTCTCTAATTGCAGACAGTCCTTATCAGATGTTTTTAATACCAGGAGCAACTCCCCCACCTTCAGGCCTGGCTCTTATCAACATCTCCCATGGAGTTCAAAGTCTGAGATAGCTGGAGGCCGGACTGGCTCTGAGCTCAGTGGTTCTAAGGCTCATCTCTTTCCTTCTCCTTCTAAATAAGGATCCAGGGAGTCCTTCAGGTCTTCCAAATAATCTGAGCTTCCACAGTACCATTTCTCTGCAGGTTAACCCTTCCTTCACTTGCTCCATGCAAGTTTTCAAGTTTATTTTCTATAGATTCTTTCCAACGTGCTTTTTGGAATAATTTCCCTAGCATTAATATATCCATGTTTTAAAAAACTCATTTATCTTGATATAGATTGAAAAATTCATCTGTTCATCCCAAGTATATTAAATGCCAATTCAAATCTTAATAAATATAAGGTCACAAACACCAAACCATTAGCAACTTTGTGGCAGTGGAAGTCCTCTTAATCAGGAATCTTTCACTCCATTTATTATTTCTGCTTGAGGGATGTGCATCTTGGGTTACGCCCCAGTAATAGGGTCTGGCCACATTTGAAATTTCTCCCACACAGGTGCTGTCATCACACCTTCTGGGAATACCTATGATTTGGCAGCCATATGGGCTCTGTCATGGGCTGTAAAAAAAAAAAAAAAAAATTCTACCTCCTGGGGATACTTCCCAGGAATCTGGGGTCAGGGTAGACCTCCTCCTTCCTTCTACAGCTGATAAAAAAAGAAAGGAAGGGAAGGGAGGAAAGAGGAGGCCCAACTCCTAGGTTACAGTGATTTTAAAAATATGTCCATAAATTCTTTGACACTCTCCCCTTCAAAAGTAGAGCCAATTTCCCTTCCCTTGAGAGTGGGCTGGACTTAGTGACTCACCTGAAACAAATAGAGTGAAACAAAAGCGACAGTGTGTGACTTTGGAGACTGGGCCTTTATATTTTGTGTGTTTTGGGGATTTGGGTTTTTTTAAACTTATTTTTAATTTTTAAAAAATTTTAAATTAAAAAATTTTTTTTAAAGACTGGGTCTTTAAAAGATACTGTGGCTTCCATCTTGGTTGCTCTGTCTTTCACTCTTTCTTGAATCACTTGCTCGGGGGATGCAGCTTGCTATACTGTGAGCTGCCTCGTGGAAAGGCCCATGTGGCAAGGAGCTGAGGGAAGCTTCTGGACACACAAACAGCCAGCAAGGAACTGAGACCTGCCAACAGCCAGGTGGATGAGCCACCTTAGAAGTGGATTCTCTAGCTCGGTTAGGCCCTGAGGTGATCATGGCCCCTACTTGAGAGCCTGACTGAAACCACATGAGAAACCCTGAGCCAGAATCACTCCTCTAAATGCCTCTCTGCCCCTCAGAAACTGTGAGATGGAAATGTCTGTTGGTTTAAGTTGCTAAGTTTCAGGGTAATTTATTATGTGGCAAGAGATAACTTATACACCGTTGCCAACATACCCAGATAGCACTGAATCTTAATTTGGATTCAAAGGAAGATAATCACTACATTTTAATCGGGTAATTTCATTTATAGAAATCTGTTTCAGGAACCATCACCTACATCATTACAAATTTATACACAAAGTTATTAGGGATTATTACCTTACATAAAAATGTTCAGCAATAAGGAATTGCTGAATATAGTATGGTCTGTCCATTGAAAGTAATTTTAAACAACTTTTACCAGTAAGTTTAAAGACTTTATAATGACACAAACAACAAAAAAAGAATATAAAATTGTGTGTGTGTGTATATGTATATATATACATACAATATACATATGTATATACATATATATAGTACTTCAACTCAGTAAATATGTATATACATATATATAGTACTTACAAATCAGTAAAATATATATATATATATATACATATATATATACACATATATGTAGTACTTACAACTCAGTAAAAATCTATGTGTTAAAAAACCAATAAGAAAGTCTTAGCTTAGCTCCAGAGAGAGAAATAGGTCTGTGGTGCTCTAGCAACTGCAGCCACTATAAGTCACAGCCAGGACGTTCATTTTCATGGGCACATGTAAGACACCCTTGAGAACTCGCAGAAATACTCAAGGAAAGGGGGCTTTCTCCAGAGCTGGGATTCTTGCATCACCAGAGACTGACTGATCCTTAGATTCAGATGTTGGTATGGCTTCATTCCTACCCACTTGTTGGTGAGAGTCACCAACATTAAAAAATTATAATGGTCAGGCCAAAGATCCTGCCACCACTCTTATCTCCCTCTTTCTCTCACACCCCTCATCTGGCTTGTCAGCAAATCCTATTAGCTATACTTCTAAGATACATCCAGAAATTGAGCACTTTCTAACACCTTCAATGTATTTCCAGGGGCCAGCAAAGTACCTAACACACAGTAGTCATGCAATAATGCTTTGCTGAAAGAATGAAGTGAATTGTGTCCTATCCCTGCTCTTCATAACTTCCTTGACAAGGCTTGGCTCCTAATACCTTTATGTGCTGTAATCTGGCCCACATGTTCCCCTCTATTCTCATCTTTTGCCATGAACCCACAAGTATCATATGCTCCGATTATAGTGACCTACTTCAAGTTTCCCAGTTGCTCTTTGGAAAGCTATTTCATTCTTCTGTGCCTTCCCCAGTGTTGTTCCCTCAGCAGAGAAGATTCTCATACTTGAACAGTATTGCAAGAGTCATCTCAGCCAATAAAAATCTCACTCTAACCTAAATACTTCTCCCCCATTCTTGCCCACCCCAGAACACACATTTCTATCAAAGCACAAACGACACTCTACTGAGGTTTGCCTGTCTCCCCATCAGAATGCTAAGCTCTGGGTCTAGGCCATCTTGCTTTGGCATTCCTGAAGTGTCACACAAGGCCTGGCTTGTGGAATGCAATAAATGTGAGCAAATCAATGAATGAAAGGACTCCTCTGTGTATTGAGTGTGTTCATATACAGAATCATAAAACAAGAGGTCCTACAAAGATATATTCTCTCACTATGGATACAAATGAATTATTCTTTAGCAGCAATACTTCACACGCATCTTTAAAGAAAGGATGAGTCCGAATATTTGTTTTGAGAGCAGTTTATTTTTAACTCCTTCAGAGTAACCCAAAGACAAGCTAACATTTCCTCTTCCTGGCACAGTTATTGTCTCTCTCTTTTTTCAAAATTTTATTTACTGTGATATGAATATGTAACATGAGATCTGCCATCTCAAATTTTAAGTGTGCAATACATTATTGTTGACGATAGGTACAATGTTGTACAGCAAATCTCTAGAGTTTATCCATCTTGTTTACCGGAAACTTTATGCCCGTTGACCACACAGAAGAAAAATATATTAAATGAGTATATTCTAATTTCATTGAAAAAAAAATTATCAAACTTCCATGTGTCATATATTGAAATAGATGAATCACCTTCCACTTTTTCTAACCTTTCCCCCGCCTCTCTCTCTTTCTTTCTCAGGACTGGAATCAGCCAGTTGTCAAGTCTAACCAAAACTGTACTGTAAAAATACAAAGAATACAAGACGCTTTATTATTGTAAGACTGCAACCATATAAAAAAGTATGTGTGGCAGTATACCACTTTGTGGTTGGTTTGGGGGAGAGAGTTTTCATCAGCTAAAAGTATGACTCTTGGTTTGTTTGTTTTGTTTTTGTGTTCTTATTGTTGCTTTGTATGGAGTTGGTTTAATTTTTCGCTATTCCTGGGCATTTAACACATCATATGAATGCCCAATTCAGCCAGGATATGGATGTACAGTTTCTTTTAAATAAATGAGTTTATGGTAATGTTGGAGAGTGAAAAAAAAAAAAGAAAAAAGTATGTGTGGGCAGAGACTGGAAAAGTAACATCAGACGTAGTTCACTGCCGTTTACTAAGCAGATGCTGTGACCCACATATTGTTCTGAATGTGATTACAAAGAAGGAACAGTCCCTCTCCTGGAGGAGTCCATAGTCTCACAGCTTTTACGCAAATTGCTATAATCTCCTTTGATAAGAAACAGTGGTGCCACTTGCTGTGTCCCCAGCTTGGAGGACACCAATGCCAGAGAAGTTAAACTACTCAGATGTCAGTGGCCCACTAGGGTTTGTGGGTCCCTAGGGAATTACTGTGGAGAATGGTAACTATCTTATTAGTGGGAACTAAGATTGTTATTGGGGTGGAAAGGAGAAAAGAGGTTTTGGTGTGTGAGAAGCAGTAGATGTCCTCCTCACCTGGTTGCCAAAAAATCAGTGCTGCTCTCTCTCAAGCAAAATAACTGTGAAGGTGCCAGTCAAAGAGCCAGTACGTTGGGGGCAGAGTGGTCACTTGGCCTGGAGTGCTGGGATGGTTCTTGGGGTCTGGCCCCCTTCTTCAGGCACTGCACTGATGTCTGTTTACAGCCACACTGCCCCACATCCAGCACCTTCTCCCAGAACCAGTCCCAGTAAGGGCTGAGCTACTTCACAGGCAAACAGATGAGACGTGAAGTTTCCAGTGCCTCTCCAGGACCCAAAACACTAAAGGCTTATTCTGTCTCCTTCAGAAAGAGCCAAGACCTGAGAAGCACAAAGGCTTTCTGTCACTTCTTGAGAAGAAGAGGCAGTACTACTGGATGTACTAGCCTTTACCCAGGACAGACAAGGAGACTCTCTACTTCCAGATACAAGCTTGCAAAAGTGGCAAAAAACAAAATGCATGCTAGGTAGGAGATTCCTTCCTTAAAAAACCACCCCAAAAAAGAGATATATGTATGCATGTGTGTGCGTGTGTGTGTGTGTGCACGTGCACCTTTGAACCTCTTGGCTGGATCAAGAGGTTTAAATGACGCCATCGGGGCTCTTTCTCTCTTCTCCCTGCATGTCTGGGCCCTGTTTTCTTCTGTGTGAACATCAGCCTCCCAGCCAATTTCAGAACAGAAACTCCCACCACACCCCTTCCCTCATCCTGCCCTCAGGATTCAGGTTTACAGGGTCCTTAGCACCCAAATATTCAGCAAGAAAAAGATCCTTTCTTTCCCAGAGTCTCTGGAAAGGACGCCAAAAGGCTCTGCTTGGTCATACGCCTGTCCCTAGACCACAGCTGTGTTCAGGAAGATGAGGTACTTAGATTGATCAGCTTGGGTCACACACCCACCGCTACACTGTTGAGGGTGGCGTGAAACGCCCACCAGGTAAGAGAGGTAACAATTCCTGAAAGGGAAAGGTTTTCAGTAGTCCAAAAACAAAAAAACAAGAAAACTAACAGGTGTCTACTACACTTAGAAGGGAGTAGACAAGGTTGACTTCCAAGTTTTTCCACCAGACGGATGGTGATATTTGATAGAAAATGCAGACAGATATGTTGAAAGGTTAACTAAACCTATTGTGGTGATCATTTCCCAATACATACAAATATCGAATAGTTACATTGTACACCTGAAACTAACATGTTATATGTCAGTTACACCTCAATTGAAAAAAAAGAAAGAAAGAAAAAGAAAATGCAGAGGTAGAAGCAGTTTGAGCTTCTCCTCACATGGTTACCAAAAACACAGGGTTGCTCTGGGAGAGTTGTTTTTAAAACGTTGAATTTAAGGTGCTTGGAGGACATTCGAATGAGGTCATCTCTTGGAAACAATGAGTCAGAAGCATAGCAGAAAGACAGACGTTTAAAATATAAATTTTAAAATATAAAATTGATTAGTGTTCGGGTGCACCAGGGTGTGCCGTGGAAAACCCACAATTCCTAAATGGGGAAGTTCTTCAGCAAAAGATCGGTAACCTGTGTTGCCTACTTTATTAATCTCCATACAATATCAAGCCCCCCAGAAGCTACACTTCCTTCCAGGCATTTCTGGCCTTTCCGTGCCGGGCTTGGACTTGGGGGTCGCCTGGGCAGAACCCACTGGGCCTCCGGGACCCTGCGAGCGACCCGTGGACTACAATTCCCGGCGTGCCCCGCGAGGGCGCGGGGACGTGGCGGTGGGCGGGGTCGGGAACAGCCACCCCCGCGAGCGGTCGGGCGGGGAGATCGGGCGGCGCCGAGCTGAGGTGGCGAGACAAGAGCTCCCGGATGTGGAGAAGCTGGGGAGAAGGCGTGGGAGGAAGATGGACTCGGTGGAGAAGGGGGCAGCCACCTCCGTCTCCAACCCGCGGGGGCGGCCCTCCCGGGGTCGGCCGCCAAAGCTGCAGCGCAACTCCCGCGGCGGCCAGGGCCGAGGTGTGGAGAAGCCCCCGCACCTGGCGGCCCTAATCCTGGCCCGCGGCGGCAGCAAGGGCATCCCCCTGAAGAACATTAAGCACCTGGCGGGGGTCCCGCTCATTGGCTGGGTCCTGCGTGCGGCCCTGGACTCGGGGGTCTTCCAGAGGTGCGCATGTGCGAGAGTGGGCGGTGCGGCCTGGGCGGGGGTCGTGAGGGGGAGCGGGGCCGCCGGAGGGGCAGGGGCTCCGGGGGGCAATCGCCCCCGGAAGGGGTGTGCAAGATCCGGGGTGTCTGGGCCCCGGCTGGCAGCCGGGGGAGGAGGGGCTCCAGCTTCTTCCTTGTTCCGTAGCTGCTAATAGCCATGAACTTGGGACCGTTCCTGTCTCCGCCCTTGAGAATAACATCCGTAAAGGGGGAGATTTCCTCTTCTCTACCGTCTGCGCTGCCCGGGTTGACGTCGCAGGGTAAAGGAAAGGAGTCCACCCTTGTGAAACGTCTGCGATAATCTGTGAACTCCTTTAGGCAGTGGCCGTTGGCTTTCCCCTGTTGCCCGGCGTCTGACACCCACCTGGTGCTGAACGATTAAGGAGGCATCGGGTTCATGAATGGAGTGGGCTGTCAAGGCTTTTCTCATTTCAAGTTCAGCTTGGAGATCCTTTCCTGACCTTTGGAAAATACTCTAAGCTATCTGCCTGTGAGTCAGCACAATCTAGAAAGCTCCCCACATTTGTATCTAGGTGCGAGAGAGTGGAAAACCGCACCGCTGGACTGTTTGATGAAATGCTTATAAATGGTTTGATCATACCTTTGGAACCTCGTTTGTCCTAAGGGCAGTTTTAATTGTGCATCATTTAGAGACATGGCCATATGCCGTATCGGTTGGGAGTTACAAGCTTATGTCGTTCATAAAAGAAGGGAGGTAGAATTCTGTGTCAAGAATGCATTTACACATGGTAATTTCAACCTAATTATGCTTGAATTTGTTACCGTGGAAAGTAAATTATTTTCACCTTTTGATGTTTGGGTTTTGGTTTTTAAAGAGATGGCTGGTTTTGGAGCATATTAATTACCTACATTAATATATGGATAAATGATTTTCATTTAACTGTTCTTGTTTACAAAGGAGGTACCAAAAAAGTATAAATTTACTAATTTTCTTAATGTTTTAATCTAAAGGAAGTCCTGGGTGGTGCAAGGTAAATAAGAGCTGGCGCACAGAATATAACAGTAATGTAACAGGAAGTGTGCAAAGGAGTGATAAAGAAAGACTGGGGGAATTGGTTCAGTTCAGTAAACACTGAGCCCTAATTTCTGCCATGCACATCCAAGGGAACAGCAAGATGTGTGTGACATGGTTCTTTCCGTGTTAAGCTCACAGACTTTTGGACATGTTTACCTCCTTACAAAGGGTACACACTGGGAAAAAAAAAGGACCGAGAGAAGGTGCATCCAGTTAGTAGTGATGTAGTAAAATCCTATTTTTGTAACATAAACTAGAGAGGAAAATCACATTCATAATAGATTGAGAACAGAACCGATTTACAACTCCAGTTGCATATGTCAAGAAACCCCTTTCAAACTGGCTAAACAAAAAAAGGTAGGGCTTGTTTGAGATACAGATTCAAGGGCAAAAATGATTCATTCATTCAGCAAACATTTATTGACTACCTACTATGTGACAGGCACTGTTATGTGTCCTTAACCAAGGGTTATAGCAGTAGGGTCCATCCCTAGGCTGGTGGAGCTTGCATTATAATAGGGAGAAGACAGTTAATATATAGACAGTGTATACTGTATCAGGTGATAATACATATTTTTAAGAAAAGGAAAGTAAGGGGATAGTGCACTTGGTCACCATAATCCTCTATTTCTTGGTTCCTCTAGATAGGCTCTCCCTTTATGGTATGGGGGTAGTTTTGCTGAGAACTGCAAAACTTTCCACACATAACAAACAACTCCATCCAAACCTCTGTGTTCAACCAAACTCTGTCATGGTTTCTAGCAGCTTAAGGCCTTGTTCTTAGGATGATCCCAGCCCCCGAAAATGCGTGCTCAATGCTGCCGGGAGAATTTACCTGTGTTCTGGCAGATAGCCCCTGATGCCCTCTTAAAACAGTTAATTTAGAAAGCTTGCAATTATACATCCCTCTCTGCCCTTTGAGTTCTAATCTACCACCCAAAAGGGGTAGATTTGAATTTAATTGACTTATTCTGAAGCTGCAGTCAGTTTGGAGCAGCCTTCCTGCTTCTCCCCTTCTGCCTCCTTCAACAAATATGTACCCTATGAAGGAATTGGGGAAGACTGTAGCTTGCCTGATTTGTGTTTTTCACACCTGGAGATTATTCTGTTCAAAATCATTTTGACTTAATTGAGTTTCTGGCCTGCTTAGAATCAAAGCTAACGACACTTTCAAGGTTGCTAACTTCGCACACTAACTTGAAGAGTTAACAGTCAAGAAAAATGCTGAGATAATATTTTCATTTAGTAAAAAGCTATTGTTTGAGCTGAGTTTTTAAGAGCTTGGTTTAAACAGTGGTTGAGTGCTGTGTAAGTGAATCTCAGAGTAAATTGATTTTTTAAAATGTTGCCTAACGTGAAAAATAAATGTAAGTTTTGGTTTCATTTCTAGGGTGTGGATTTATGATTAATGAAAGGCCATGCTATGTTGTCCTTGAAATGGCAGTTTATGATTTGAAGTTTCTGTCGTAGGGATCGTGGTTGATACTCCTGTTCATCCTGTTAGATGTGGTATGACTTCATCTGAGGCTAAAGCCATTGGCGTTGAACTTGGACATTTACTTTATACTTGATTTAAAATTTTATTAGCCCTGTTTGTTCATTTGCTCATTCTTTCTCTTTTGCCCTCTCTCATCTGATGCCCCTAAACCAAGGGAGAATGATTGACTGACTTAGTCCTTCTAATAAATGATGATCATTGTATTTTAAGTGTACCTATAAGATGCTATTTTCATATTCATGATGCCATTGCCTTACATAATACATACAAATTAGACATTTGGACCTTTGAAGGTCTAAACTTCAGTTTTCCTTGCAACAAACTCTGTGTGAGGATTAAATGAGACTGTGTAGCTGTTCCTTTATTACCATTGCTATTTTATTATTTTCAATAGCTAACACTTATTAAACGTTTATTCTGTATTGTGGTTTATGTTGAATTCTCATAACAATCATATTAGGTAATTACTACTAATATTACCTCCGTTTTACTGACAATTGAGGCTTAGGGAGATTTGACCTAGAGTCATATAGCTAGCTTGTGGTAGAGCCGGGATTTGAAGCCCTTCCTTCAGAGCCCATGCTCTTAACCATCTACTGTTTCATTCATTCAACAAACTGAGCACCTGTTATGTAGCAGGCACTATAAAAATACCTTGTAAAAAGTAAAGCATTGTAGAAAGGTTAGTTATTGCTTCCTGACCTCTCGCTGTCTCTACCAGTTGGCTGAGAGTTTCTCAAGAAAATGGATTATATATCCCGGTGTCCAGAGTAGGGCCTGAAACAGAATAGGCAGTCAGGAATCATTTCATGAATGAAGGAATGAATGAATAATAAAAGGGAGGAAAGAAGAAACACAGGCAAACCTCTTCCCAACCTCTATTATTTCTTATTTACTGTTTAGCATTTCCAAAAGATCACTGAATCCTGAGGTGTTGGATATTTATTACAGTAAAGATCAGGCTAATAAAGTAAATGGCTTCAGTAATTTATTTCAATTAGTAATGGAAAACAGATGTCAAAAGACTCATCTCTTTCTTTTACTGTTTACTTTTTACTGTGTTATTATCACCACCCTCCTTTTATCCTCTCTTTAAAAAATTCACTACATTTTTGTTGATACTTCACTTTGTTGTATAACTTTGTGACATTTTCCAGTGAAAAACTTATCCCAAAATTATTTCAGATTTTGAGATGGAGGAAAATGAGGGCTCCTATGTTCTGCCGTACGCAGAATGACATGAGTAGATATGACACACTTGACTCCTAGCCAATGGCTCATCTTGTTTACTAGGTTTTCTCTGAAAAAAAAATTGGGGGCACTATGGGGGTTTATTGACTTTATCTCTAAATTAAATCATCTGCCAATAGTAAAGGCAATAAATGAAATTAAATTCATAAATGAAAGCCAGAGATGTTAGAAATTTTTCTTTAGTTTCTCTCTTTTCACTCTTGACAATTGAGCATAGACGTTTGAAACATGCACGTTCTCATTCGTTCAGTAGATATTGAATGAAAAGGGTAAAAGAAATACAGTTGACCCTTGAACAATGTGGGGTCAGGGGTGTTGACTCCCCTCCCCACCCTGGGCAGTCAAAAATCCCAGATTAGCTTTTGATCCACCAAAACTTAACTACTAATAAGCCTACTGTTGACTAAAGCCTTACCAGTAACATAAACACATTATGTTTTTGTTCGTTTGTTTTTAATTATTTAATTATTTATTTATTTATGGCTGTGTTGGGTCTTCGTTTCTGTGCGAGGGCTTTTCTTTCTAGTTGCGGCAAGTGGGGGCCACTCTTCATCGCGGTGCGCGGGCCTCTCACTATTGTGGCCTCTCTTGTTGCGGAGCACAGGCTCCAGATGCGCAGGCTCAGTAGTTGTGGCTCACGGGCCTAGTTGCTCCGCGGCATGTGGGATCCTCCCAGACCAGGGCTCGAACCCGTGTCCCCTGCATTGGCAGGCAGACTCTCAACCACTGCGCCACCAAGGAAGCCCCTAAACACATTATGTTTTTAAAATTTAATTGATTTTTTTAATTGACGGAAAGATTCTTTAAATTCTGTAGTGCTTTACAATTTTCAGAAGTTTCGCACATGATTTTATGTAATCCCATAATAACCCTTTTTTTTCTCCTACCCCTAATTGGCCCTCCCCCTTTCCCTCTCCCCACGGGTAACTGTGAGTTTTCTATATCTGAAACACATTATGTTTTATTTAGTTTTATGTTTTATTTTATGTTTTATTTATTTTTTATTATTGATTAACACATTTTATAATATATATGTATTGTATAGTATATTACAATAAAGTAAGCTAGAGAAAAGAAAATCATAAGACAAAATACATTTACAGTACTGCACTATATCAATATCATAAGTTTACTTTGTTTACAAGGTGAATCACCTATCAGTATCAATATTGTCTTATATGATACAAAACACTGTAGATGTTACACATATTACTAACACTGAACATCAAAAATGAAAAGATAATGTGAAAAAGAAATTCATATTTATTTACAGGTATAATGATTCAGGCATTGGTAACAAAGAAGCAACAGTATGATTGCTTCACGGTAGCCTAGCCTATACACTAATGAATGAATCATTATAAAATTTTTATGGCATACAGTATTACAGTCATATTCATAATAACAGTGTCAGAAACATTGTTCCATTTTTTAAAAAAACCACTTACCTGTGATGATGGGCAGAGTTAAAAAACAGAAAAGTAAAACATTATTAACTTTATATTAAATATCACTCATGTCTGTGTAAGGATAGACTATTATCTACATATGTTGTATGTGTTCATGGCATACCTTTTTTTTTTTTTGCATTTTTGTGGTATTATACTTAGTCATCTTGGCTGGTTTAATCACATCGTTGTTGTTTATTTTTTGGCCATGCCTCACAGCATGTGTGATCTTAGTTCCCCAACCAGGGATCGAACCCACACCCCCTGCATTGGAAGCACGGAGTCGTAACCACTGGACCGCGAGGGAAGTCCCACCTAACTTTTCCTTATTTTTTCCAATGTTACTAGGCTACACAGTTTGCAATTTTTTTCAAATTGTAGCAGACCTTCTAAAATTTTTCCAGTGCATTTATTGAAAAACATTCACACAGTTCAAACCAGTGCTGTTCAAGGGTCAACTGTATATGCATATACCAAAGAAGTCATTCAGATTTCTTTGTGTAATGTCACTATAAAAACATTGTGGCTAGAGTAATACTCACATCTTCTGTTTCTAGCAGTGGGGATTTGTAAAGGTCAAGGAAACAATTCAGTACAGACTAGTACACACCCCCAAAATAATGTTTTATATTTTACTCTTAGTTGTCGTCTTATAAAGTCCAAATGGTCAGCTCTGTAAGCTGTGGTTAATAGAGCTGTTCAACTAAGCTCTCCTGAGCCAATCAAGTCATGTTCTCCACATCTTTAGTTGTTATCGGTGGCTTTACCCACTTGATTCTGTGTTCAGATATTTATGTACCCATTGTTAGTTGGCAAAAAAAAAAAAAAAAAAAAAAAAGAGTTGGCTTGTCTGATTGTTTTGGGCATTTAATCTCTACTAAGCTTGAAACTCTTTCAGTGTTGTGGTTTGGCTAAGCCAAATCCATTTTTTTCTTAGCAAGTATATTAAATACACAATATTTTGGATTTTGATGGGGAATGAGAAGCAGTATCTTCTTTATTTCCTTTAGATTTGAACTTCTAGTGTTACTAGTGTCTTTAATATACCAGTAGCTTTAAAAATACCAATTATCATTTTTTTCTAATTTTATAAAACTATATCTAGGGCTATGTAAATAATATGTATATAAATAATATGTTATATATAATATAAATATATATGTAAATATAAATATTACATCTAGGACCACATTTTTGATTCAGACATTTTAAAATGTGGTTTACATAGAAAATACTTTATTTTTCTTTAAATTTCATATTACTTTCTATCTGTAACATTATTTTGCTGGTACAAAAACTATTCTAACATTATGTAAGCTGTATTTTTGGGGTTGCAGAGCTCCTTTTTATCTTTAATGATTTTTTTTTTAGTGATTTGGCTTTTTATTTTTTTATTTTTTAATATCTGTACAGTGTTTGGGTTTCAACAGACCATGATGAAATTGAGAATGTGGCCAAACAATTTGGTGCACAAGTTCATCGAAGAAGTTCTGAAGCTTCAAAAGACAGTTCTACCTCACTAGATGCCATCATAGAATTTCTTAATTATCACAATGGTATGAGTTTGACTAATAGTTTATTCAAAAATTTTACATAATTTCCAACTTGCCTATCATTTCACAAGACTTGTTTTAACATTTGAATTTAGATCTTAGTATTACTTGCTTGCAAAGAACTTTATTTTGATGTTCTTTTCATTTGTTTTGTCTTTTTAAGAGGTTGACATTGTAGGAAATATTCAAGCTACTTCTCCGTGTTTACATCCTACTGATCTTCAGAAAGTTGCAGAAATGATTCGAGAAGAAGGATATGATTCTGTTTTCTCTGTTGTGAGACGCCATCAGTTTCGATGGGGTGAAATTCAGAAAGGAGGTAATCTGTTGTATCAATCTTTATTTTAGCTCATTTTATGGAGAATTAATTTTTCATATGTAAATATTCTTTAGGAGTGGGGAGAGTAAAAAGGGAGCAGTAAAATAGAACATGGGATTCTTAACTCTAGTAGGCAATAACATAATGTGTTCTAAATCTTGTGATTATTGAGGCAAAACAATGAGACCAAATTAATTCTCTACCAAATTACTTTTTACAAAGGATTATTTTAACCCTCTATTTGTATTTTGAGGAAGACATGTCATTTTTCTAGAGCAAATACTTTTATGTTGTTCTAGACTTGTTTGATAAACTCCCTATAAATCATAGAATTGTGGGACTAGAAATCTTCTACCAAAAAGTTTTGGAGAACCTCAAGAATGAATTTGTGGAATTGCTTCCCAAAATTTGTAACTTCTTGTGCAAAAAGAGTTCCATAATGTTTAGCTAGAGCCTGATTTCTAGCCAGATAAAGTAGCAAAATCTGTAATAAAGAATAGAATCACCAACAAATAGGTAAATGTAACATACGTGAAGAAAGGCAGTGTGATTACTCTTCAGTGCCCTGACATTTGTTGAATGTAGGAAAGCTGGCCCATTTGTCTCTAACCTATGTTTGACTTAAAGGAGAGGGGAAGATGCAGTAAAAATGGAGAAGGTCCACAAAAGAGCAGTTAAGATAGGAAGATAAAGTTATAGACAGAAAATGATGATTTTTCAGCCTCTAAATATGAATGCTATCAAAATCAATGCAGTACATCAATGACTACATTTATTGATTTCATTCAGTAAGCATTTATTGTCTTCTCTGTAGCAAGTTCTATGTTAAGTTTTATATATATAATATTTTGAACTTATTCACTAAATATCAGAAATAAGATATAGGAAGGATTAAAGCTTGAAAAACACATTTTTGAACAAATCAAGGAAGCCCAGTGTTAAACTGAATATTGAGCTTTATATGATATATGATTAAGTTAAAAAAGTTCAAAAAGTATCTATACACATCCACAAACACAAATTTGGCAAAAATTTAGTGGAAAGCCAAGGGAATTCCTATATACCAATACTGAAGGCTTCATTTATTGTATCATGTTATAATCATTAATGTTGGTATTGCTCAGCCTTCATTATTACCAACAATAATAATAAGTAAACATAATTTATTTATTGTTATGTATATTTTATATTAGTATTTTTTTTAACTACTGGTAAGAATGTATCATACATTATATAAGCAGTTCTATCAATATGAAAGTTTCAATAATTTAATGGGGAAGTATTCATTTTTCTGTAATAATTCCATGAAAGTAATTTCTCAACCACATTAGATAAATAACACATACATTGTATTTCTATAGAAGCACATAGTGAGCAGTAGATTTAAAGGGCTCAAATATTGAATTATGGGTACTTTATAACAAATTCAGTTCTTTTGAAACTATTTTAAGGTTGCCTTTATGTCCTCCCAAAGCATCATATTTGTATAAATAGCTTAAAACTTTAATTACTCAGAATTTCTCTATAAGATACTTTATTTTTCTCTTATTATTGTTATTGAAAAACAAAGATAAATCATCAGAATTATTAGAGGTTTTGTTTCTTTAAAAAATCTTTTAAATTGTTTATTTAGATACAGAAATATTCTACCTTCTGAGTTCATTTTTATTTGCTTTTTAAAAAAATTACTGAATGAACATTTTCAGTGTTGAAAGCACCTGGGACTTACTGTAGCTTTTTGCTTTTAGTTCGTGAAATGACTGAGCCTCTGAATTTGAATCCAGCTAAACGACCTCGTCGACAAGACTGGGATGGAGAATTATATGAAAATGGCTCGTTTTATTTTGCTAAAAGACATTTGATAGAGATGGGTTACTTACAGGTTTGTGCCCTCATTTTGCAAAAACCTTTCAAACCCTTTTATCTATATACTTTGAGTTCTAAGAAAGAAGTATGGCACGTAAAGGAAAGTATTAACCCCTAGGGGAAAAGCAGTAACTGACAAGATTTATCATCTGAGGCATTTATCCTGCACACTTACCCCAAAATGATCTTTGGGGTTCATTCAGTGAGTATGGGAAGGATTCTGCTACAATTGTAACATTAAGATAAGAAATGAAACAAGTATTGAATGTTCTATATGTGTCCTGGTATTCATATTATTTCATTCAAAACTCTGTTTTTAATCCATAGTTGTATTACTGTCAAGTTGTGGTTGTACAGTTGAATAACCTTTATTACTTTGAAAAGAGACAAAAAAACACAACAGTATAGTAGAGGTGAAAGAGCACCAACCTGGACATCAGGAAAACCGGAATATATTGTAGTAAAATCTCTATCTATAACTATTTAACCTTGAATATATCATTTTATCTGTTCTGAGTCTTAATGCTCTCATTTTACAGTAAGGGAGTTGGATGTCTCTCTCATCTTTAGAGCCTGTGTGGTTACATCATATACTATTTGTTCATTTTGGTTATAGCTATTCTTTATTCAGCACTTACTATGGACCCAGGACTATATGAAATACTACATAGGTTATCTTATGTAACGGAATAAAATGGATGTTCCTAGTTCTGTTTCAGAGGAGGAAACGGCAGCTCTGAAAAATGAAGCAATTGGCTCAAAGCAAAAACAAGTTGTAAATGGCACTGTTAGGATTTGGATTCAAGTCCTTATGTTACTCAAAAAATAGCATTTAAGAAGCCCTGAACTCCACTCTTTATAGTAAAAATTCTAATGTGACTCATTCTCTAAGGGGAAGGAATTTTTCCAATCTTCTGGTCAGTAGGCAAACTGTAGGCTGGCTGTTCAGTTAAGTTTGAGTATTCAGGAAAATTAGATTTGACATCTACAGATACCACCCTCCATAAGCTCTTTGCTAAGGGGAACTGTGATTTGACCCTTTCCTAAAGTGCGGAGAAAAATAGCTTTCTCCTTGTAACAAGATTTGTAAAGAGACTGACAATTCTGAAAAATGAAAATTTCTAGTGATTGATATTGACCTTCAAATGATTACAATCAGGAAAGGCCTCACTCCTCTTGAGCCATACCCCAGGATCATGACACTGTTCCTACCTTTGCCCACGTATGACCCAGACAATTATTGTCCACTCCCATCTGTGGCTCAGGGATCTAAGACAATTCTGTACCGTAGATACTACAGTTCCTTTTCCTCCCCAATCTTACCCCTATTGCAAATAGGAACAGAAGTTCCAAAAACATTTATACTACTGCTTTTGGATGATGATGGGAGAGACTACCAGAACAAAGGGGATACAATTAGGGATTCCCAGAAAATTCCTTGTGGTCAGAATACTGGAGGATGCGTATTATTTCTACTCTGTTTCAATCTTAAAAATCTATTTAAAGAAAGATGGGAACTTGCACTGTGTAGACAGAATTTGGAAAATGTCAAGGTTATTTGTTTTATGTGGTTTGAATATATGGAAAACAATAAGCTCTCCCCTCCAAAAAAAATTATTTGTTGTATGTCTGGTATTACTGCTTATTCATTTTTCTTAGTACTGTAGAAGTGGATTCATTGTTCTGTATTGTAATTTTTTGATACGTGTGAATGCATGTTGACAACAGTCCTCATGGCACCTGTGCTATCTTTAGGGTGGGAAAATGGCGTACTACGAGATGCGAGCCGAGCACAGTGTGGACATAGATGTGGACATTGACTGGCCTATTGCAGAACAAAGAGTATTAAGGTAAAAACAAGATTGTATAGCCTTTGCACTACACCATAATGAATGATTTTTAGTAGATACATTTAAATTCACTTGTGGACAACTGATTTTTGATCCTCCAATCTTAGGATCTTTTGTAATTATTTTGCTTATGTGAGGAAGACATATACATAAAATATGCCTATAGATGGCTTATTCAATAACTTGAGAAGCACATAATCTGGTTAGACCACACTTAAAATCCTTGCATTGTAAGTTGAAGTGTATATGTGACGTTACTTGGAAAGGTAATGTTTGAGTAATTAAATGGAAACGGGTTATCAAGTTTACTGGTGTTAGCTAGATGAGAGGGAGTGATTAGTATCACACTTGGATTCAAAAGTCTATTTTGGTTTCTTTTAGATTTGGCTATTTTGGCAAAGAGAAGCTGAAGGAGATAAAACTTTTCGTTTGCAATATTGATGGATGTCTAACCAATGGCCACATTTATGTATCAGGAGACCAAAAAGAAATAATATCTTATGATGTAAAAGATGCTATTGGGATAAGTTTATTAAAGAAAAGTGGTATTGAGGTATGTGCCCCCTGAACATAGCAATGCTTTTTAAGATTGTGATTTAAGGTCAAGGAACATGTGAGGGAAATAAGAGATATACATTTTTAGTATTATCAATTAAAATATCTGAAATTTGGCTTTCACATGCCTAGAAAATTGTGGTGTTTACTTCTGGATGAGTAGAATTAGTAATTTGTCTATCAATAAATAATATTTCTTATTTATTTAATGAGTATGGTAGTAGGTGCTATCTAGTATTTCCGATAGGATCTTGCAACCCGAAAGATTTCACAGAAAATAGGTGTCAGCATTTGGAAAAAAGCAAATCTCAGGTGAATTTTTTAAATGTAGCTTATTCTTATGATTGAAAATTTTAATTCAAAATAACAATACTTATGTGTATTTTCAAAAATGAAGTTTAAGATGATTTTTTAGAATTCACTAGAAATCTTAAATACGTGTTTCTGAGCAGCATGAGAGACAAGTTAGACTTTCCTCTGAATAAACTGAATTATTGGAGAATCTTAGATTGTTATCAGACAATGTATATTTTATTTTTTACCTGTAGATAGACTCCTTTCCACTGTAGAAAACAGTCTTTCGCCTTTATTGGACTACTAGCAATCAAATGTGTTAAAGCTTCATCATTTTAAAATAAATTAGTTGATTTTACTTAATTAGTCCTTCAGACTACTCACTTGTGATTTGTATTATTTAAAAGGTGTTATTTTATTATGAGAGATTTCTGTTTTCTCATTTTGCCCTTTGTTTTTTGTTTCTTAAGGTGAGGTTAATCTCAGAAAGGGCCTGTTCAAAGCAGACTCTCTCCTCCTTAAAACTGGATTGCAAAATGGAAGTCAGTGTACCAGACAAGCTTGCAGTTGTAGATGAATGGAGAAAAGAAATGGGCCTGTGCTGGAAAGAAGTGGCATATCTTGGTTGGTATCCTTCTATTCAGCCATAATAATGGATTAAAGATGTCTGATATATAGGAAGTACATTCTGAATATTTTTTGCTATTATTAAAATGTACATAGATTTGACTCCCCAGATTCCATTTCCAGGAAAGAAATTGAACAAATATGCCAATCATGGAGGGATAAAAAGAACCCACCTAAATATCCTGCAAAAATATATTTATGCAATCATTAAAAACAATGCTGTAATATGTATTCCTTGACATGGTCACATGTCATAAGTTTTTCACTTTAGCATTAAGCAAGTATATTTATCAGGTGTCTCCTCTATGCATACTTGGAACTGGTTGCTGGGACTTATTGCTTACAGAGTTTACAGTCTAATGATGTCAACATTTTTGAATATCAGTAATGAAAAGTTATTAAAATACATAATAACTATAAACGTGTATGAGATAAATATTTACAAGGACAATGTGGGCCTCAAAAGAAGAAGCACAGGGATGCTTTGGGAGCACGTGATCTGGGGACTTCAGGAATAGCCTTTGAATCACATGTGAAGATTCAGTGGAGAAAAATACTATAGAACCTTTGATAGAAAATGATCCAATTTTTGCAAGAAGAAAACAATTTTAATGGAACATATAACAAATCCCAGCTGTACTTATTATTACCTGTGCAACCTTAAGCAGCTTCTCTAAGCCTTAGTTTTCCTATTTATAGTATAAACACAAATCAAACTTCATAAGGCTATTGGGAAAGAAATTGAAGATAATATAAGATTCCTTAAAATAGTGTATGCATTTAGTAATAAGTGCATATCATTTATATAAGTAAAACTGTAAAATATATATGCCAAAGTGTAGTGATTATCCATACATAATGATAATTAGGCTAATTTTGATTTTTTTTGCCTTCGTTTATTTTTTTAAAAAGTTTCTACCAAGAATATGCATTACTTATATCACATAAGGAAAAAACTATAAAAAGTAGAGGTTAGAAAAGCAAGAAAATAGAGAATAAACTCCAAATTTTTATTTTAAAAATCAGAGCAGTATTTTGTATCAGCCACATAAATGTATAAAAGTGTATTCCTTTAAAATGTTGACACTATTTTTTTCTTCCAATTTTATTGAGATATAACTGACTTACAGAACTGTAGAAGTTTAAGGTCTACAGCACAGTGATTTAACTTACATACATCATGCAGTGATTATCACAGTAAATTTAGTGAATATCCATCATCTCATATAGATACATATGTGATAATAAAAATATGTTTTCCCTGCGATGAGAACTCTTAGGATTAATCTCTTAACATACTGCTTTAATGAGTATAGCTTTTGAAAACAGGGAACATGATTCCTTCAGCTCTGTTCTTCTTTCTCAAGATTGTTTTGGCTACTTGGGGTCTTTTGTTTCCATACAAATTTTAGATTTATTCTAGTTCTGTGAAAAATGCCTTTGGTATTTTGGTAGGGATTGCACTGACTCTGCAGATTGCCTTTGGTGTAGTTATGATCATTTTAACAACATTAATTCTTCTAATCCATGAGCACAGTATATCTTTCCATCTGTTTGTGTCATCTTCAGTTTCTTTTGCCAGTGTCTTAAAGAGTTTTCTGAGTACAGGTCTTTTACCTCCTTAGCTTTATTCCTAGGTATTTTATTCTTTTTGATGAAATAGTAAATGGGATTGTTTTCTTAATTTCTCATTCTGAGAGTTCATTATTAGTATGTATAGAAACGCAATAGACTTCTATGTATTAATTTTGTATCCTGCAACTTTACTGAATTCATTTATTAGTTCTAATAAACACTTTTATAAATAAAATTTAATAAAGTTTAGTCTCGGGTGGGTTATACAAAGAAATACTTTAATTTTTATCATCTTTCATTGAAAACAATTCAAATTTCAATACATTTAATAATAAAAGAAAAATTTCAGTAGATAAATGTAGAACAGATTTAAAACAAACACTCTTAACCAACATTTATTAGTAGTATTTGGTCTATATTATAGTAATAGTTATATGCAGAATGGTGAATGTTAGATCCTGGGAGCTTCTGAAATTCATCCTACCAAAAAAAATAAATAAATAAATAAGAGGGGGAGGTGGAGAAACTGATAAGCAAGGCAGGGAGAGAAAGGATGTAGTTATGTCAGTGTGATGGTAATTTTTCAACAAGCAGCACACAAATCAGAGAGAACTGTTAGAGACTTAAGATGTATAGCAACAAAATGCAGTATGTGGACCTTTTTTGGTTTCTGATTCAAATGAATCAACTATAAAAAGACAATTTTGAGACAGCTGAGGATATTTGAGCATGTACTAGGTTATTAGATGATATTAAGGAATTAGTGTTGATTTTGTTGGTTGGGTGATATTGTGTCAGTTTCTTAAAAATATATGTATTATAGACAGATGGCAAAGAGTTTATGGGTGAAGTATGTCGTCTGGGAATTCCTTCTTCTCCCTTTCCTCCAAAAAACTTGAGGGCAGGGAATGGACAAAAATATTGATAAATAATGCAAAACATTAATAATTACTTTACATAAATTTGGGATTCTTGCATGTTTGAAATTTTCCTTAATAAAAAGTTTAAATAATTATAGTTTATATTAGATTTCTAGTAATTGTAATATGCATGGCAAGCAGAAAGTACACTCCATTCTCCTCTAATTGATAAGCGTTTATTATGAATTACTTAGGAGAAACCCTAGACCTTAAGTATTTATTATACTTGGAAATACTTTTATTTTTGTTCCATCTAATCTGTAGTATTCTAATATACAGTGTCTGAAGTTGCCAGAATTACTTACTGATTGCTGTTTGCATTATTTAGGAAGAAAATTCCTTCTCTCTTTAAATATTCAACCAGTGTTTCTTTAACTTGATAGGAAATGAAGTGTCTGATGAGGAGTGCTTGAAGAAAGCGGGCCTCAGTGGCGTTCCTGCTGATGCCTGTGCCGCTGCCCAGAAGGCTGTTGGATATATTTGCAAAAGCAATGGTGGCCGTGGTGCCCTCCGAGAGTTTGCAGAGCACGTTTTCCTACTAATGGAAAAGGTTATTAATTCATGCCAAAAATAGAAATTAGTGTTATGTTGGAAAAGAAAGTATACAGCCTTCTTCAGCCACTTTACTTTTATTTTTGATTAAGTACAATTCCATGCTGTAATGTTAACAGAGAGTGTGATTGGATTTGTGATATATCTTAATATCTTTTAAAGCAGAGTCTTCTCAAACTGTCACTCCAAAACCTTCTATGAAATAACTGTGCTGTACTTTTCTCTTTATGCAGGATCATTATTTAGAGATTGATTACAGTCTCTCTCAGATTTTTAGTAAATGCAAGTAAGAGCACCATCAAAATTGACTTTGTATTTTACCCTGTAAAATTGTGTGTTTGTGTGCTTTTAATGATGCTGAAACTTTATTTATTTTGGGACACTTTGTCTGGTAAGACATGCCCTTCTATTAATTAATAAAATTACATTTCACAAACTTGATGCAAACTGTCTTGTTGCTGTAGAAGAGATGTACCAAACATTGCCTGATTTCCTTTCAACACTGACCACGCGGTCAGCGTGAGAAACAAGCCACTAAATACCAGCTGTGGAGCATCCGCTTGTACTCCATATATGGATACATACAGCACATTAATACAAATACAGATGTCTGAAGAAATTCATGTATTGTGAAGGTTGTATATTGGTTTGTAGTAAATCGTTTGCGGTTACCTCGGAGATCATGGTAATTTTGTTTACTAAATTTGGGTATTATCACAATTTTACAGCCAGCACAAATCTCTCTCCTACCTGGTTAGATTCCAAGAATGGGACATTAGCTCATAAATGTGGATGCTTACCTAATAAAAACACTAACCATTTCCTGTGGAACATTTTCATCTATTTCCACTATAAAAAGAGTTCATGTAAAACTCTAGCAAGAAGCAAGCCATTCACGCCGTGCTATATAGGAAGCTGTTTTCCAGTCAAGACTGGGTGGATCTGTACAGTTCAGAGTCTGCCCCTATAGGCCAGACATAAGTTGGAAGAAAAAAGGATCATCTACCTTAATTTCCTTTACATCTTGTCCTGGTTTTACTCCCATCATCTTTCTTGCTTTTCCACTGCTAACTCTATGTTCTCCCATCCCCTTAAATTTACACATTCCCAAAGGTTCTAAACGCAGCTCTTGTTCTTCCCGAAGACCACATCTCTATTCAGTATTTCAGCTCTAACCTCCATGCGGATGACTCCAAAATCTCACGACTCCAAAATCTAATCTCTGTTGTGAGATCTGGTTGCATTTCAAGTTCTTTGTATTATAGGCCAGACTCCTGTACCTCATCTCTCAAATGTCTGATTTTATCATTGGGACATCACAGCCTTCCTCAGTTTCTCCTTTTCATTTCTAGTCAGACACTAAATCTTGAGCTTGACACTACTAGCCCAGTGTCCCTTCAGTTTATCTAATACTATTGCTATATTAATTATGTATTTGCTGTTATCCTTTACAAAATCTGTAGTGACTCCATGCTGACCACAGAATGTAATCAAACATTTCCCAGTCTAAATGTACTCTGGACACAATACTTCCAGCTTCGGTTCCTACTGATTCTTGTGCGGTTCTCCACCCCAATCAAGCTATTCTGTGTAATTCTCCAACCATGACTCTATTAGCCTATTCTCAAGTCTTATATTTAATCAGCACATGAGTCACTCATTCCTAAAAAACGTCGTGACAAAATACCTCCCGTAATTACCATGCATAAGTATAGATTATACTGGAGTCCTTGTTTCATTCCCCTCACCCAAAACAAAATACAAAGAGACAGTTCAGACCGCCTTGTGACTCCCAGTTCCTGTGTGCCCAGTAGTAGGGAAACAACCAAGAAAATATATGTTCAGCTCTGACATGTAAAGAACTTAGAAGTTGCCAACCCCTTCCTTACAAAACAAACTGGCCAAAATCAATGACAATCACATCCAGAGATACAGCACCTGATACTGGTTTGCCTAGAGCAAAACCTGCTGGATGCCATAAACTGACAGGAACATTTAGTAATTTTGCAAATTGCCAGAAGTTGTGTGGAACTAATGTGAGAGTGAGAAACTCCTAGAAACTGCAGTCATGGGAGGTGGGAGTGGGACACACTTTCCCTCCAGAAATGCCAGCAGGTTATCACAGAACGGGTCTGAGGATTCAAGAAAAATCACCTTATGGTCCTGATAGGAGAAACCCTATCTCCCTAAGAAAGGACTACTCCAGTAGGAAGGACATCTCCCCAGAGGGCAATACAGAAGACTTACCCCAACAGGGAGAAAGGAACTCTGCTCCACTCCAACCTCTCTGTCTCACCTAAGGTGGGAAATTCCCCCTTATTCAACAGGGGAGATGACATCAAGGAAATAGAGAATGCTGCAGGCAGGAAAAACAGTAGCAGCAGGAAGAAGAAAACTATACGTTGTAGGAGAGACAGAAACACTTGTGAAGGCATATTCCCAAGACAAGCCCACTAAGAGACCAAGTCTTAGAAGACTTTAGAATGCTCCCCATCTTCTACATCCTATGCTACACCAATATGTTGCTAGTATGATAACAGTGGACTACAGCTTAAAAGACTACAAGACACAGACTTTCTCTGAGGAGAAATAAAAAAGGAAGTCCCAAAATCAAAAACAAGGACATTGGAGGAATTTGAATTCTCTGGTCCCTATAGCTACAGGAAACAGTAAATACAGCCCAACTCCTAGAAAGATTAACATAAATCTTCATACTAGAGACTTTGTGTCTTGGTACCCATTACCCAGTAACATACATGGCTTTCAACAACAAAATTGTAAAGCACACAAAAGGCAGGAAAAAGCAGTCTGAAGAGAAAAAGCAATCATCAGATCCAGACTCAGATATGACACACTTGTTAGTATTATCAAATAGGCAATTTAAATAGCTATAATTAATATCTAAAAGGATGTAATGAGAAAAGTACTCAACATGAAAGACCAGATAAGTAACGTCAGTAGAGAGATGAAAACTATAAGAAAGAATCAGAAGGAAATGCTAGAAATCAGATACAGGAACAGAAATGAAGAATGCCTTTGAGAGTGGGTGAGTAGACTTGAAACAGCTGAGGAAAGAATGGGTGAACTTAAATATTAGCCGATTTTATTTTGTTTTTTCTCTATACATCTGAATTACATGTTTATTTTATTACATTTCTTTTTTTCCAGATTTATTGAGCTATACTTGACATATAACATTTTGTAAGTTTAATGTGTACAATGTGATGATTTGAAATATGTATATATTGCAAATGATTATCACACTAATGTTAGTCAGCACATCCATTACCTCACACAGCTACCATTCCGTGTGTGTGTGTGCGCGTGTGTGTGTGTGTGTGTGTGTGTGTGTGGTGAGAACATTTAAGATCTACTCTCTTAGCAGCTTTCAAGTGTACAACACAGTATTGTTAACTACAGTCACCATACTGGACATTAGTTCCCAGAAACTTACACATCTTATAACTGGAACTTTGGACACTTTGACCAACATCATCTGTTCCCCTTACTCCCCAGACCCTGGCAACCACCAGTACACTCTCTATTAATTCGTTTGGTTTTTTGTTTGCTTTTTTTTAGATTCCGCATATAAGTAAAATCACGTGGCATTTGTCTTTCTCTGTCTGGCTTATTTCACTTAGCATAAGTGCCCTAAGTTTCATTAATGTTAGGCAAATAGCAGGATTTCCGCCTTTTTATGGCTGAATAATATTCCACTGTATATATCTATATACTACATTTTCTTCATTCATCATTGACGGACACTTAGGTTGTTTCCATGCGTTATGAACTTGTCAAGTTAACACTTAATAAGTGGATCACATAGATATGTGGTCAACCAAGGTGGTGACACAGGAGACTCCTGAACTCCTCACACCAACACAACAAATGTACAGCTACATACAGAGCAATTTCCTTTAAAAGAAATCCAGAAATTAGCGGAGTGATTCCTAAACATCAGACAAATGAGAAAATACACACATTGATACTGGTAAAAAAAGGCTGAGACACACTCTTGCTATAAACCCTACTCCCAGCACAGTAGGGGACAATCAGGAGGGAACTCCAACTACCAGCTTCTCCCCGAAGAGTGAAGAGTTTGGACATTACATTTAGCACCCAAACTTTTAAGACTCCCACCCAATAGATGGGACCCCAAAACACCTAACTCTGAGAGCCAATGAGGCTTGCATACGAGACCCAAAAGACTATCGCAAAAGAAGAAGCAATAGTTAATGGGCATATGAGCACTTGCCAAAGCTATCCCACCAGGGCTCAGTGCAGAGGAAGCAGGCAAAAACACCCATCTCACACTTTTTCCCTGGAAGCACCTTAACTACCTTCTTTACCAGCTGCTGCCTGAGAGTCCAGTCTTGGTAAGACATATGTTTCTAGGAATTTACCCACTTCTTCTAGGTTATCCAACTTGTTGGAATATAATTTTTCACAGTAACCTTTATAATCCTTTGTATTTCTGTAATGTCAGTTGTAATGTCTCCTCTTCCATTTATAATTTTATTTGAGTCCTCTCTTTTTTTTTTTTTGGTTAGCTAGAAGTTTGTCAGTTTTGTTTATGTTTTAAAAAAACCAACTCTTAAAGTTTCATTGATTTTTTTTCTATTGTCTTTCTAGTTTCTATTTCATTTATTTCTAATCTTTATTATTTCCTTCTTTCTGTTAACTTAAGGCTTAGTTTGTTCTTTTTTCTAATTCCTTGAAATTAGGTGGTTTATTTGGGATCTTTCTCTTAATGTATGTGTTTATCACTATAAACTTCTCTCTCAGAACTGCTTTTGCTGCATTCCATAAGTTTTGGTATCTTGTATTTCCATTTTCATTTGTCTTGACATATTCTTTTATTTCCCTTTTGACTTCTTTTTGGACCCACTGGTTGATGAGGAGTATGTTAATTTCCACATATTTGTGAGTTTTCCAACTTTCCTCCTGTTATTGACTTCTAGTTTTATACCATTGTGGACAGAACAAATGTTTGACATAATTTCAATATTCTTAAATTTGTTAAGGCTTGCTTTATGACCCAATATATGATCTCTCCTGGAGAATGTTCCATGTGTGCTTGAGAAGAATGTTTATTTTGGTGGTATTGGGTGGAATATTCTATATATTTTGTTAGGTGCATTTGGTCTACAGTGTTATTCAGGTCTGCTGTTTTCTAATTGATTTTCTGTCTGGTTGATCTATCCAGGGGGATTATAACATATGGATAAATGAAATGATTGACAGCAGTGTCTCGAGGGATGGGAAGGATGACTTGGGAATACACTCATAAACTGGATCAGTATAGTGTTATTTGAAGGTGGACTTAGAATATTTTAAAATGTATATTGTAAACCCTAGGGCAACAACTGAAAATGTTTTTTTCAAATGTCGAGAGGAAGTAAAATGGAATAATACAAAATTCTCAATTAAACACATGGAAGTCAGAAAAAGAGGGGTGGGAGAAAAATGAACAAATGTAATGAATAGAAAACAGTTACAAAGATGGTAAATTTTAATCCAACTATATCAATAATCACTTTAAATGTGAATGGTCTAAACACACTAGTTAAAAGACAGAGATCTTCAGATCGGATTAAAAAAAACTAGACCCAACTTTATGCTGTCTACCACAAACCTACTTTAAATATAATGACTCAGAAAAAATTAGAAGTAATGAGATGGAAAAAGAAACACCATGCTAACACTAATCAAATGATAATATCATACACTGTACCAGTTATCTATTGCTATATAATGAACTACTTCAAAATATGTTTGCTTAAAACAACCACCATTTAATTTTTCACAGTTCTTTGGGTCAGCAACATGAGTAGAGCACAGTAGAGTTGTCCTTCTGGTCTCACTTGGGCTTACTCTTCTGGTCGCAGTCACCTAGTGGCTAGAATGACTGAATGATCTGAATTTTACTCACATGCTGGTTGTTGTCTGGGTCTTTCTCTTCTTGTAATCTTTCAACTTTAAGGAGAGCAGCCTAGGCTTCTTAACATGGCAATCTCAGAGCAGCTAGGAGGTGAGATTGGAAGCTGCAACACCTCTTGAGGGCTTCCTTAGAAGTCACCCAATGTCACTTCAGTCCCATTTCTACTGGTCAAAGTGAGGCAAGTTGCTGACTATCCAGCCCAGATCAAGAAGTCAGGAGACAGAGTCTATTTCCTAATGGAAGGAGTTTTATTTTTAATCCACTATCTATGTTGATATGTTCAGCTTTGGGAATTAAAGAAACTGGGAAAAGAGATATGTTTGAGGGCTTTTATTGGAATTATTATGCATCATGCACTTTGGGCAAGTTAGTCAACTTCTCTGTGCCTTACCTTCCTTACTCTAATTGAAGCTAATAATATTACAGTATCACCTCAGAGGATTGTGAAAATTAAATGAGATAATATATAAGTAGCATCTTTAGAGGAGTACCTGGCTCATGTAGGTCCTCTAAGCATTGATGGTGATGATGATGATGATGATGATGATGAGTGATGAATTGATTTAGCAATTACTACTTCTAGATTCTAGCTTCAACTTTGTCACTAATTAGCTAGGTGGCATTTTTCAAATCATTTAACACCCTCAAGTTAGTTTATTTGACTATGAACTGAGGGGCTTATATAATAGACTACCTCTACGATCCCTTCTCATTCTACAGTTGCAACTGTACTGATGTTTAACTGAGAAGAAATATTTCACATAGAAGAAATATATGCCAAATTTATGGTAAATATAGGTATTTAGGGCACTGGAGATGCCTGGCCACAGAATTACAGTGCAGAAGTCTTTTAAATTTCTTATTACAAAAATAAACTTGAAAAGGAAATAATCTTGATTAGATTCTGTGGTTCTTTGAGGGAGAGCAGCTATCAACAAAATAATCTGTGAGGACTATTTACTTTTCTTCAATTCAGCAATAAAGCATTTAGCATGTTAAAGGTATTGTAATAGTCCCTGAAGACAAAAAGATAAATAAGACACCAGTTCACCACCTAGGCTGGCCAACAAATATAGAGGAATGGGATGAGAGATGAGTCTGGAGTGGTAAACAAACAAAGCCAAATCATACAGGGTCTTGTGAGTTATACTAAGGAATTTTTATTTTATTCTAAGACCAAGGGTAGAGAGAGGCCCTTAAAAATCTTGAAGCAGGAAAAGCTTTTCAGGTGAAGGTGCAATTCGAGGTGGCCTTAAAGATGACAGAAAATTTACTACCAGCTAGATTGTCTACTTAGTGCTTGCTGTTCTCTTTGTAAAACCTTACAGTGACTCCAAACTGCCCACAGAATAAGGTAAACACTTCTCAGTCCAAGTGTTATAGTTCTTTGTATCCTTCCTGCCCTTCTACTCTGATGCAGAAATCAGCAGAGACAAAATTAGCCTTCCTCTCCTTACCTCACCCGTGCCCATTATTCTCTTAAAGTTCACTGTTCCTTCATAGCCTGGAGTATTTATATGGGTGTTCATTTGTTTAAGTTCCAAAAGGTCAGAAGGCCGGTCTGTCTTATTGGCATCGTATGGCTTCAGTGTGGTGATTCAGAGGATGTTGAGATGGGCTAGGCCGATCACCCTTGATACTGGAGGACTTACTCCTCCAACTGCTGCGAGTATTGTCAGCAGATGAGCCTCAGCTGTCAGCCCTCTTCAGCGCTGCTTCAGCTAAAAGAGAGCTACTTCACCAAAAGTCACCCCTTCCTGGGGGTAGCCAACATCCAATGACTGGATGGACCCAGAGGATAAAAGTTCTCCCCACTTTCCCCAATAAGAGGCAACACTAAGGGGTCATGCTAGCTTCAGAGCTCCCTGTGGGGTCAGCTGAAGCCGTTGTTGAGACTGCATAGCAGCCCATCTTCTCCTTCTGCCCAATCCTCCCAAGATCACTTCCCTATAAACCTCCTGGACATTAATCTCCCTCTCAGAGTCTGCTTCTCAAATAGGACATTTGGAAATATTTCCTGAATGAGCAAAAGAATGAATATACCGAAGGATAGATCCTATACCAATTTGGGAGGGGAACTAGATAGAGGAATCACTGTTACCCGAATTGTTAATTATTTCTTCATCATTTAAAGGGCCATATGCGAAGTCTTAAGTCTCTGTTACAATTCTCCTGTGTCTGCTCTTTTGTTTGTTTTCTACATACTGATACAAATTGCTTTCTCCAAGTGGAAAAGTTTTTATTATGAATGTCACCTTTGATGACCTTGTGCTCTTGTCTGCCTGAACTGGCTGGGAAAGTTTTACTACTAAAAATATACTAAAGAATGTTGGTTTGTCCACATTTCATTGATGATATTCTTTTTTTATACTGGGTAAAATTTTATGTTTTAAAAATTCTTATTGGAGTAGAGTTGATTTGCAATGTTGTGTTAGTTTCAGGTGTACTGTAAAGTGAATCAGTTATACATATACATATATCCGCTCTTTTTTAGATTCTTTTCCCAAATAGGCCATTACAGAGTATTAAGTAGAGTTCCCTGTGCTATACCATAGGTCCCTATTAGTTATCTATTTTATATATAGTAGTGTGTGTATGTCAGTCCCAATCTCCCAATTTATGCCGCCTCACCCCCTGCCCCCCTGGTAACCATAAGATTATTTTCTACATCTGTGACCCTATTTCTGTTTTGTAAATAAGTTCATTTGTACCATTTTTTTAGATTCCACATATAAGTGATGCCATTGCTGATATTCTTAATGCAGGACTGTTTCATACTTTATTATTAAATTGGTCTCAAAATATAAAGATAAAATAGATGCAATATTAAGTATCTGTATGCCGAGGAAAATATATGTATTTAAAAAATCTCAGTGGTTAACATTTTGGCCACTGGGTGTCACCACAGTTCTAGCGTTTCTTTTTGTTTTTTTGTTTTATATTGGAGCATAGTTGATTAACAACACTGTGTTAGTTTCAAGTGTACAGCAAAGTGATTCAGTTATACATATACATGTATCTATTCTTTTTCAATTTCTTTTCCTATTTAGGTTATTACAGAATACTAAGCAGAATTCCCTGTGCTATACAGTAGGTCCTTGTTGGTTATGTTTTAAATATAGTAGTGTGTATATGTCAATCCCAACCTCCCACTCTCTCCCTCCCCCTTCCCCCCACCCCGTAACCATAAGTTCGTTCTCTAAGTCTGTGAATCGGTTTCTCTTTTGTAAATAAGTTCATTTGTATCATTTTTTTTTTTTTTTTAGATTCTGCATATAAGCGATACCATATGATATTTGTCTTTCTCTGTCTGACTTACTTCACTTAGTATGATAATCTCCAGGTCCATCCATGTTGCTGTAAATGGCATTATTTCATTCTTTTTAATGGCTGAGTAATATTCCATTGTATATATATGTACCACATCTTCTTTATCCATTCATCTGTTGATGGACATTTAGGTCGCTTCCATGTCTTGGCTATTGTAAACAGCACTGCAATGAACATTGGGACACATATGTCCTTTCGAACCATGTTTTTCTCTGGATATATGCCCTATTTTTAGTTTTTTAAGGAACCTCCATAATGTTCCCCATAGTGGCTATAACAATTTACATTCCCACCAACAGTGTAGCAGGGTTCCCTTTTCTCCACACCCTCTTCAGCATTAATTGTTTGTAGATTTTTTGATGATGGTCATTCTGACGGGTGTGAGGTGATATCTCATTGTAGTTTTGATTTGCATTTCTCTAATAATTAGCGATGTTGAGCATCTTTTCATGTGTTTGTTGGCCATCTGTATGCCTTCTTTGGAGAAATGTCTATTTAGGTGTTCTACCCATTTTTTGATTGGGTTGTTTGTTTTTCTGATATTGAGACACATGAGCTCTTTGTAAATTTTGGAGACTAATGCCTTGTCGGTTTCTTCATTTGTAAATATTTTCTCCCAGTCTGTGGGTTGTCTTTTCATTTTGTCTGTAGTTTCCTTTGCTGTGCAAAAGCTGTTGAGTTTAATTAGGTCCCATTTGTTTATTTTTGTTTTCATTTCCATTACTCTAAGAGACAGCTCAAAAAAGATATTGCTGTGATTTATGTCAAAGAGTGTTCTGTCTATGTTTTCCTCTAAGAGTTTTATAGTATCCAGTCTTACATTTAGGTCTTTAATCTATTTTGAGTTTATTTTTGTGTATAGTGTTAAAGAATGTTCTAATTTTATTTTTTTAAATGTAACTGTCCAGTTTTCCCAGCACTATTTATTGAAGAGAGTGTCTTTTCTCCATTGTATAGTCTTCCCTCCTTTGTCATAGATTAATTGACCATAGGTGCATGGGTTTATTTCTGGGCTTTCTATCCTGTTCCATTGATCTATATTTCTGTTACTGTGCCAGTACCATACTGATTTAATGACTGTAGCTTTGTAGCATAGTCTGAAGACAGGGAGCCTGATTCCTCCAGCTCCGTTTTTCTTTCTCAAAATTGCTTTGGCTATTTGGGGTCTTTTGTGTTTCCATGCAAATTTTAAGATTTTTTTGTTCTAGTTCCATGAAAAATGCCATTGGTAATTTGATAGGGAAGGCATTGAATCTGTAGATTGCCTTGGGTAGTACAGTCATTTTGACAATATTGATTCTTCCTATCCAAGAACATGGTATATCTTTCCATCTGTGTCAATTTTGATTTCTTTCATCAGTATCTTATAGTATTCCATGTACAGGTCTTTTGCTGCCTGGGTAGGTTTATTCCTAGGTATTTTATTCTTTCTGAAGCAATGATAATGGAATTGTTTCCTTAATTTCTCTTTCTGATGTTTCATTTTTAGCATATAGAAATGCAAGAGATTTACCTGTATTAATTATGTAACCTGCAACTCTATCAGATTCATTGATGAGCTCTAGTAGTTTTCTGGTAGCATCTTTAGGATTTTCTATGTATAGTATCATGTCATCTGCAAACAGTGACAGTTTTACTTTTTTTCCAATTTGGATTCCTTTTATTTATGTTTCTTCTCTGATTGCTGTGGCTAGGACTTCCAAAACTGTGTTGAATAAAAGTGGCAAGAGTAGACATACTGTCTTATTCCTGATCTTAGAGGAAATGCTTTCAGCTTTTCACAGTTGAGTATGATGTTAGCTGTAGGTTTGTCATATATGGTCTTAGTATGGTTGAGGTAGGTTCCCTCTATGCCCACTTTCTGGAGAGTTTTTCATTTTTTCAAATGAATGTTGAATTTCGTCAAAAGCTTTTTCTGCATCTATTGGGATGATCATATGGTTTTTATTCTTCAATTTGTTGATGCAGTGTATCACACTGATTGATTTGTGGATACTGAAAAATCCTTGCATCCCTGGGATAAATCTCACTTGATCATGGTGTATGATCTTTTTCATGTTTTTTTTAAATTTTTTTAATTTTTATTTTTGGCTGTGTTGGATCTTCATTGCTGTGCGTGGGCTTTCTCTAGTTGTGGTGAGTGGAATCTACTCTTCGTTGCAGTGCACGGGCTTCTAATTGCGGTGGCTTCTCTTGTTGTGGAGCACGGGCTCTAGGCATGCAGGCTTCAGTAGTTGCAGCACATAGGCTCAGTAGTTGTGGCACGTGGGCCCTAGAGCACACCGGCTTCAGTAGTTGTGGCACACAGGCTCAGTAGCTGTGGCTCACAGGCTCTAGAGCACAGGGTCAGTAGTTGTGGCACATGGGCTTAGTTGCTCCGTAGCATGTGGAATCTTTCCAGACCAGGGATTGAACCTGTGTCCCCTGCATTGGCAGGTGGGTTCTTAACCACTGTGCCACCAGGGAAGCCCCCCTTTTCATGTATTGTTGGATTCAGAGTGCTAGTATTTTGTTGAGGATTTTTGCGTCTATGTTCATCAGTGATATTGGCCTGTAATTTCTGTGGTATCTTTGTCGAGTTTTGGTATCAGGATGATGGTGGCCTCATAGAATGAGTTTGGGAGTATTCCTTTATATGAAATTCTTTGGAATAGTTTCAGAAGGATGGGTGCTAACTCTTCTCTAAATGTTTGATAGAATTTGCCTTTGAAGTCTTCTGGTCCTGGACTTCTTTTTGTTGGGAGTTTTTTAATCACAGTTTCAATTTCAGTACTTTGGATTGTTCTGTTCATATTTTCTATTTCTTCCTGGTTTAGTCTTAGGAGATTGTACCTTTCTAAGAATTTGTCCATTTTTTCTAGGCTGTCCATTTTATTGGCATATAGTTGCTTGTAGTAGTCTCTTATGATCCTTTGTATTTCTGTGGTGTCCATTGTAACTTCTCCTTTTTCATTTCTAATTTTACTGATTTGAGCCCTCTCCCTTTTTTCCTTGATGAGTCTGGCTAAAGGTTTATCAATTTTCTTTATCTTTTCAAAGATATACTGGGTATCATCACAGTTCTAGCTTTTAAAAAAAATAAAGTTTTAATCAATTGATTGGAAGTAACTAATAAATTATTTATTAATTAATAAGAAATTACTTAATATGTTATTAAATCTCATGATTATTAATCTCATTAGAGATTTAATAACATATTTTCATTGTTCAACCATTAAACATTGAACATTAATATCCACAAGAGGAAATTCTTTGTAAAATACAATTTTAGCATGTTTTGTTTTTCTTCACAGCAAATCACATAGAGAGAAAATTTCTTCTAACCATGATTGGAGTATCTCGTGTGAGTGGGCAAGTGGAATGGGAAGGCTGAGGCTGAAGGAGGACACGGAAACAGTTGAATTACTGCCTTATCAGAGAACCAGAGCCAACTAAATAGAGAGAGAGAGATTCCCAAAATAAAAATGACCTCTTTCTGTCTTAACTTCTTTTAATCCTTACAACCTCTGTAAAGTAAGTACTTTTATTTCCTCCATTTTACAGATGGAGAAACTGAAGCACAGAGAGGTTAATAACTACCCAAGATCAGACACAAGTTGGTGGAACCAGAATTCAAGACAGAGAACATTCCTAAGGGTAGCAGATTATACCCTTGGTGAAGGCCTAGACAGTGTTTTCAAAATGTCATGGTACCTCAACCACCCTCATCAAAGTTGAATATAAGCATTGGTAAAGGGCTTCCCTGGTGGCACAGTGGGTAAGAATCTGCCTGCCAATGCAGGGGACACGGGTTTGAGCCCTGGTCCGGGAAGATCCCACATGCCGTGGAGCAACTAAGCCCGTGTGCCACAACTACTGAGCCTGCGCTCTAGAGCTTGCGAGCCACAAGTACTGAGCCCACGCACAACAACTACTGAAGCCCGCGCGCCTAGAGCCCGTGCTCCACAACAAAGAGAATCCACCGCAATGAGAAGCCCGCGCACCGCAACAAAGAGTAGCCTCTACTAGCCGCACCTAGAGAAAGCCCATGTGCAGCAACAAAGACCCAACACAGCCAAAAATAAATAAAATAAAAATAAAATTTAAAAAAATCATTGATAAGTATAATAATTGTTAACATATATATTCCAGTTGCATCCCTGACTACTGAATCAGAACTAACCCAGACCAATCAAATGAGAAGCTCTGGGTATGGGGCCCAGAGAATTGGTATTTTAAAAAGGTTTTTTTCCAGGTGATTCTTTTGTGCAGCCAGAGTTGATGTCATGTTTTTGAGCAATAGTTCTCAAATGAAATCTTGAACAAGTACCTTAGAGGTGATTCTCATGCAAATTCTGCAAAATACACTTTGAGAAACTGTCATAAAGAACAAAAAGACAGGGACTTCCCTGGAGGTCCAGTGATTAAGACTCCACTTCCACCGCAGGGGGCACGGGTTCGATCCCTGGTCGGGGAACTAAGATCCCACGTGTCTCATGACCAAAAAAAAAAAAAAAAAAAGAATAAAAAGACGGGGCAGAGAAAAGAATGCCAAAGGGGAGAGAAGTGTTAGACTAAGACTCTTCCATGTGGTATTAAACTATGGCTGATTTTCCAGATCCAGAGACCAGGCTGTCTGGAAGCTCACGTCACAGACTGAGCAAGAGGAGTCTGTCAAGGGGCCAGCAAGTCCACCCGTAGTCTCTCCTCATGCCTGACCCACTTGGCTAGGGGGTTGTGTTTTGCAAAATGTGAGACCTGGTTGGCCATGTGGGCATTCCGGGTCCCCCAGCACAGCTGCACCTTAGGGGTCCATCATGAGTGGGGGACCACTGCCTGCCAATGGCAGTCCATGGGACTCCTTTAAGGACCCCATTCCTGAGCCCACACACAGTGATTCAGGCCTGCAGAGCTCTGTCACTGGACTTTTTAGTCATCACCCTCCACTTCTGGCTGTAAGGGCTAAAGAAATAACATCTTCTGGCTTAATCACCAGTATTTTCACAGTCTAGTACAGCACCTGGAGTCCATTCTAAGGGATTCCAGATCCTTCTTCCATCACCTGTAAAAATAGCAAAGCCTGAAGTACTGGCAGGAAAAGAGCAACACAGACAGAAATAGGAGTCTAGACAGGACCACTGGATGTGGCTGGGGAAATGACAACACGTTGCTGTCCTCTTCCTTCCATCCTCTACCCGCACCTGGTACCTACATTCTTCATCATTCTCGCTTCTCGGGGAGAAGAGTCCCTGAGGGAGGCAATTCAGGGCATGGGGAAGGTGCTGAGCTGGATGGGCCCTCAGGGGTCTTTTTGTACAGTCTCCTCATTTTACAGAAATAAATATCACTGCCCAAGTTCTCTTTCTTTGAATTTCAGATCTCTCATTTCATAGCAGAGACCCAGGCCTGGGTCAGACTTTAAGAGCCAACAGCTCTGACTGAAGACAGGACCTTACTTGAACCATCAGATGACTGTCCTCAATAGTCTAGGTATCAAACCAGCCCTGGCCAGGGCACTTATTAGCTGTCCTTCCTGCGACCCAGGGCCCTTTTGTTTAATTGGCATCATAGAAAGAGTACCGTGAGGAGTCCTGTCACTGCAGCCTCATCCCCCTCGGGCCTTAGTTCTGTTTGCACTCTACAGAGGGCTCAAGGAATTCCTACTTAGGTTTTATGACCCTCAGGGCGGAAATGTTACTTCACCCCTGGCTACAGAAGCCTTATAACCTTAGTTATAAATCAGAAACTGAACTCTCACAAAACAGGATATAGTTGACCTTTACTATGCGAGCAAAAGAAGAGTGAAATGAGATATTTATTGGACTGGCTAGAACTACCTTTTGGAGCAAATGTAATATTAACATTATTAATTTGTATATTTACCTGATGACTTTTAAATATTTCTGTCAGGATTGAATAAGCTTCTCTGTCATTTTCCAACTCAGTTGTCTACTACCTGGCAGGATTTCGTTGGCCACATTTATTTTAATTAAAATTTCCTTTGTGTCAATTACTTAGAAATATACCCTCTCTCCCTAAGCAGGCTGCTTATCACAAGGATGCTCTCTCCCTCCGTGCCTGCCCGTATCTCCCTGAGGTGTCCTTTGCACAGATCCTGGTAGACTATGAAACTTTCACAAAATGAAGGCATAATCCAAATAACTGAGAGCATCCAAAGACCTATATTTTCTCATTTCTATTAAAGCAAATTTGATAATGTAAATTAATATAAGCCATTGAAATAAATAGCAAATTTGAATTGACCAAAATCATACTTTTAGAAATATATATATATAAATTCAAAGACATAGATTGGCTCAGATTTCTACTCCTATTATTAACTGTAGTTTGAGATTTTCCTTTTCATCCCAGGGATAATGATCACACAGCCAGTTAACAATTAAAGATTAGTAAACCCTCACAGTTATATACCAATTGTCGTGAAGATTTTAAACTACTAAATGATTATATTGCAAATAACCTGAAAAAAAATGCCCAAATTTATTTACCCAAATCTGTTAGAGTTTGAGATTACAAGTGTGAGATTACCTCACACTTCAGATGGGTAATAATCCAAACTGTCCTTATCCAAATGGGGCACACACCCCCATGTAACCCTGCAGGCTCTAATTAGTTTCCCTGTAATTGATTGGCAGCTGGTGGGAGGAGGGGTGGCTAGGTGGACTGACGACACCTTAGTTACTCATGTTTTGTGTAGCTTTTCATCCAAAGTAACCACAGGGCCATTCCTATTTCCTCCTCTGCTAAGTCCTTAGAAAATTCCATTTAGGTCTGTAGCTGTACATTCAGAAAAAGAATCAAGAATTCTTTTATTAGAGTAAACATTAACAAAATCACTGTGAATGTTATTTAAAGGCTACAGGATTCCTCTTTGACACTGATTTTCAATTACCTGACTTTAATTGATATTTTATTAATGCGTGAAAGAGCTGCTTAAAGACAAAAAGTATTTCTATTTCATAGTCTTACACATGACAAGGAGAAATTGCAAAAAACCAAGAAAAGGCTAAAAGCACACACACATTGTGTGAATCACCACAAACTTCTCCACGAGACTTAGTTACCCTGTAGGTGGTAGGCTGTTCTTATCATTTATAACTGATCTTGGCTTACTTTATGTTTGAAGGAAGATTGACAAAGTCTTTCATTACACACAGAATGGATTAAGAGAGCTTGAAAAGCAAGAATCGATAGTATTTTGTGACTGGTTTGAATTGGAAAGTGGAGGAAAAGCAAAGAATTAAATATTCTAAGCATTCATGCCTACAGCTGAGCAGGTAGATAGATGGGACTGTGTTTTCATTCCTTAAATCATTCATTCACTAATTCATTCTTCCAGTCAACCCACCCTTATTGAACAATTTCTGAGGGCAACACGCTGCATGTGTCACTGAAGAAGCTTCTGACAAGCTCTTTGTAAGTCTACAATAAAATTGGAAAGAAAAGACTTGCCTCATGTGAAATAGTTAAGTAATAATAGAAGGGAATATACGATTAAATTTAAAAAACCTGACTAACGCAAGCATGAAGTAATAGGAGAATACAAAAATAGAACCAAAGTGGATAACAGTATTGGAACTGAGTCTCCTGGAAGACGTAAAATTAAACTGGTCCACGAACTCAATTGACAACCAACATTAGTTACACATCTATGATGAGTGCTGTCGCCAGCTAGGTGTGGTGGAGGATACAAAAATGAACATGCCATGGACTCTCACCGGTAAGAACCTTACAAACTAGAATAGGAGGCAGACATTTACCTAGTAATACAAAGCCCGAATGGTTAAGTGTGGGAAGTAAAATATAAGCGAAGGGTCACTGAAGAACCAATGAGGGAGAAATGAAAAACAATGGGGCAGGGAAAGGGGGGTACCAGAGAAGGTTTTCTTAGAGCTGGTGTTAAACCAATAATGGGGTGAAATGCCTTTAAGGCACAAACAAATACGTGGAAGTGAGACAGTGCCTCCTAATGAAACCTGAGAAGACTCATTAGGATCTGGCAGTGATGTATTAACTACAATAGAGGAGGGCGTAGGGCAGAGAAATGATGGAAGAAGAGCGAAAATTTTAAAAACAAGACAGGGGAATCGACAGGGGAGTAGTAGGAAGCCACTTGGATGAGGAAATGGATATAAGTTGTTTGGTCAGATCCAAGGAAGTGAAAAAGCAGTGTGGTGGGTCAGAGTTCATAGGGAGAGATTCAGAACTTACCTTTGAAAAGGTGAACCCCTCAGTGGACGTGGGTATCAGGGCAATTAGTCTGCAGCCCGTCCCCAGCAATAGCCATCATCATGCAGACTCTCGTTTCCGAGGTGCTCTATAACTCTTCTAAACTGGCCCAGCTTCCCAAGTCTCCCCACCTTCTTCAACCTCCCCCTTGGCCCCAGGGGACAGCACCACCGTCATCAGAGAGACTCTCCTATCCTACCAATTACCTGGTGTCTAAATGACGTTTCAAACAGCATGGCCAAAGCAGGTCTTCTTTTTTTTCTTTTCTTTTTTTTTTAAACTGGAGTATAGTCGCTTTACAATGTTGTGTTAGTTTCTGATCTACAGCAAAGTGAATCAGCTATACATATGCATATATCCCCTCTTTTTTGGATTTCCTTCCCATTTAGGTCACCACAGAGCACTGAGTAGAGCTCCCTGTGCTATACAGCAGGTTCTCATTAGCTATCTATATTATACATAGTATCAGTAGCGTATACATGTCAATCCCAATCTCCCAATTCGTCCCAACGCCCCCTCCCCACCTTGGTAACCGTAAGTTTGTTCTCTACGTCTGTGTCTCTACTTCTCAAAGCAGAGGTCTTGATCCATAGCTCCTCCCCCCCGCCCCTCCACCACCAAAATCATGCTGCTAACAAGCCTTCATATCTAACTAAATGGTACCTCAGCTACTCAGTTGATTAGCTAAAAATCTAGGCTTCATCTTCTACTCCTTTCTGTCTTTCATTCCTATAATAGGTGAGCTAGCTCGATATCCATGTTATATCCTGAAACTGGCCATTTCTCACCGTTCCCACTCCTATATTATCCCCTCACCTACACGGTACTAGCCGTTTGTCCATGCCTCTTCTCCTTGACCCTACGTCCCTCCTCCGTCTCATCATCAGAGTGATCTTGTGAAAGTGTCCAGCAGAATGTCTCACTCCCCCGTGGGAAATCCCCCACCTAGCATGAAATCCAAACTCCTTGCCACGCCCCCAAGCCAGGGAGCCCCATTCATCATTCGCATTGGATCTCCTACGTCCCTTCCTCAGGGTCCTCAGCCCAACACCCAGCTGAGGCAGCTCTGCAGTCACTGTTTGCCACATGACCTCATTTTATCTCCTTTAGAGCACCTATTGGTACCTGGTGTATCTCAAATGTTTACTTCGTAAAAAATTATATATTTATCCCTACTAGGATGTAAGCGTCTTGAGAACTTTGTCAAGTTCATCATGTGTCCCTATGGTCTACAATAAGGCCTGGCATATAGAAGATGCTCAAAAAATTATTTTTTGCCTGATGATAATGATGTGGGAATTAAGGCTCTTAGTTGTAAATACCTTTAGATTATTGACCTTAAGGAATTCCCTATCAAAATTGGATTACGATGATCCCCAACGTACCTTACAGATTTAAAATACTATCATGTCATCAAATAAAGTCCTACGTCAGTTCATTCCACCTCAATGATCATCTTAATGTGAGAAGATGATATAGCCTCATGGAATTTGGTAACTCGAACACCACGGTCAATGTCTTCTCCCCTCGCCTGTCTCATCAGACCTCCTTTGCCATATTCCAACAGCTTAGTCATTCTCTGCACATCAGCATCAGGGGAAGTTAACTATGATTTTAGCTCCAAAATGAAGATAAGGACTTGACCAAAATCACACCTGATTGCCTCTCTCATTCACTAACCTCATTTATTTGGGAAAGGGAGATGTCGAAGTAGATCTCTGTGAGTGTTAATTCTGAAGAAAAAACAAAACCCTGAATTGCATGAAGTCCACAGGAATACGTTTTATTCAAAACAAATATGTATATATAGAAGATTGATCAAAATCTAATACTTCCTGAATTGTGATAAACTTGATACAAAATGCTCCAACAGATTTGTTACTAAAAAGTACATTCGTAATACTTTGAGGTACAGAATCAAAGTGTTTGGCTGAATTAACTAACTCAACCCACTGCTTTGGGTTTATAGCTCAGAGTCATATACAATATACAATCTTGATTTTCCATTTAGCCTTGAATAAGATATTATGGCCAAGATGTAAACAATATGACATAGATGCTCATAACTTGTGTATTGTCATTTAGGCAATAATCCTAAAATAAGTTCACTGAAATTTCATTACAACGTCCTCTAGGCTAAAGCTACAGAATCATATTCATTACAGGAGAGAGAGAATTATAGAGATTGGATTAATGTTAGAAATGCTTCTGGGAGAAAGCATACATATTCAAAATACTGTAAAAAATCATATGTAATTCAAGGAAACTTATACCTTTAAAATTGTAATTTGACTATATTAATGATAAAGAAAATACTGGAATGCCAAGCCACTGTCAATTTATAGGTAAAGAGTATTTTTTTCATTCTTCATTCTCACTAATACACCAGACTGTGATCATTTAATATAATCTATCTATTACATGTTCCCACCTTAGCAAAATGATATCTGTCATTGTACTGCACTGGAGAACATTTCTACACAGACACTGGGGAATGTTGAAATAAAATGTTTGTTTAGAAGTCATGATTGTCCAAATAGGCAGAAAATAATTTCTTCTCAGACATTTGTTACTTTAGATAATCCCTCACCTCTTTTGTTGTACATTAATGCAGCTTATAGAACACACAGTAATATGCTGTCTCTGAATAGAAGTAATCTCCTTGCCTTACAAATATTCTGAAAGTAGATATATAACTCAGCCATTCAAAAATTGTATACTTCCTTTTATTAGTAATTATCTATCACCAAACATGCTAATAATAGTCTCTCACACATGACACTTTTTCATAAGGTGTCTGTTTCTCACTGCAGGAAATATCTGCTTTCCACATTTGTGAAAAATATTTATGTATTCCCCAAGCACTGCACTGCATAAAATGGAAATTGGTTTCATTTGCCATTTATATTAAGAGTAATCTCCAAAGTGTTTTGCTAGTTCACTATGTTTCATTTTCTCTGTGAATAGTTCATCAAATACTCTCTTCTGCTTTGAAGTAAAGTAGTTTGTCCAATCACCCATTGCACCTGAAAAAAAACTGGAAAGAAATCAGACAAGAACCAATTTAAATGTACAGTATGCACAAAAGAAATCTGCTAGATTTATAAGAAAATGTGAATAATTTTATCTCTTGATGGTAAGATGATGGGGAATTATTCTTTTCTTCATTTGCTTATCTGTTGCTTCTAATTTCTTCAGTAGTTGCATATTAATTTGTATAGTTTAAAAAGTTATTTCTTAGAAAGAAAGGAAGATGAAAAATATATAAATATCCTAGGTTTTACCATAGGAGGCAAAGAAGGACCTCACCTAAACGTAATATAAACATAAAACAGACAAAGTGGATGCAATGATGCTTCATTTATTTTCCTGCCTCTGCACCTCTGCAGCCATAGCTGTGCTGATAACATACCATAGGAGTGGGTCATTGGTCTCATTTAAGGAAATTTCTTTTACAAAATTGATAACGGAGAGTTGAAAACATAAACACCAAGTTACTTGTATGACATCCTCACCTTCAATATAAGGCGTTCGGAAATTGAAATAAGACGTACACTTCACACGGTCCATTGGCTTCTCCTGATTGTTAGAGTCACACTCTCGGCCTTGGCCACCACATCAACCCTGCAGGTCTGCCCTTCTCACCTCCATAACGCACACTATGTCAAACCCCAATCCTTGACCTGGCCCGCCATGGTCCTTTACCACTTCTGGCCCCAGGCTTCATCCCTGGAGTCTAGCCTAGTGGAACTGGAGTCGATAATATTGGGCTGTAATATCAATACACCATTTTATCCCTCCATACAGACTGTCTTACCTTGTTCTCTATTATCTTTTCTTTCCAATTAGCTATAAACTCTTTCAAGTTAAGGACACTGATGTATTGTTCATGTGTAATCCAGTAGTACTGAATCAGGTACTGACCATATAGTGGGTGCTCAAAACCCATGACAATGTCACCTACAGCAAAGAAGTAGGCTACAACCTAAGAAATTTTGGTGTTGTTGATTCCTGGTTCAAAAGATTGAGTTTAAGAAGTAAAGTGGAGGAACTTCAAGATGGAGGAAGAGTAAGAAGTGGAGATCACCTTCCTCCCCACAAATACAGCAGGAGTACATCTACATGTGGAACAACTCCTACAGAACACCTACTGAACGCTGGCAGAAGATCTCAGACCTCCCAAAAGGCAAGAAACTCCCCACGTACCTGGGTAGGGCAAAAGAAAAAAGAAAAAACAGAGACAAAAGAATAGGGAGGGGACCTGCACCAGTGGGAGGGAGCTGTGAAGGAGGAAAGGCGTCCACACACTAGGAAGCCCCTTCGCGGGCGGAGACTGCGGGTGGCAGAGGTGGGGAGCTTCGGAGCCACGGAGGAGAGCGCAGCAACAGGGGTGTGGAGGGCAAAGCAGAGAGATTCCCACACAGAGGAGTGGTGCCGACCAGCACTCACCAGCCCGAGAGGCTTGTCTGCTCACCTGCTGGGGCGGGCGGGGGCTGGGAGCTGAGGCTCGGGCTTCAGAGGTCAGACCCCAGGGAGAGGACTGGGGTTGGCTGCGTGAACACAGCCTGAAGGGGTTAGCGCACCACAGCTAGCCGGGAGGGAGTCCTGGAAAAAGTCTGGAACTGCCGAAGAAGCAAGAGACTTTCTCTTGCCTCTTTGTTTCCTGGTGCGTGAGGAGAAGGGATTAAGAGCGCTGCTTAAAGGAGCTCCAGAGATGGGCGCAAGCCGCGGCTATCAGCGCGGGCCCCAGAGACGGGCATGAGACGCTAAGGCTGCTGCTGCCGCCACCAAGAAGCCTGCGTGCAAGCACAGGTCACTAGCCACACCGCCCCTCCCGGTAGCCTGTGCAGCCCGCCACTGCCAGGGTCCTGTGATCCAGGGACAACTTCCCCGGGAGAACGCACGGCGCGCCTCAGGCTGGTGCAATGTCACGCTGGCCTCTGCCGCCGCAGGCTCGCCCCGCATCCGTACCCCTCCCTTCCCCCGGCCTGAGTGAGCCAGAGCCCCCAAATCAGCTGCTCCTTTAACCCCATCCTGTCTGGGCAGAGACAGACGCCCTCAGGTGACCTACATGCAGAGGCAGGTCCAAATCCAAAGCTGAACCCCGGGAGCTGTGTGAACAAAAAAGAGAAAGGGAAATCTCTCCCAGCAGCCTCAGGAGCAGCGTATTAAATCTCCACAATCAACTTGATGTGCCTGCATCTGTGGAATACCTGAATAGACAATGAATCATCCCAAAATGAGGCAGTGGACTTTGGGAGCAATGATATATATATATTTTTTCCTTTTTCTCTTTTTGTGAGTGTGTATGTGTATGCTTCTGTGTGTGATTTTGTCTGTATAGCTTTGCTTTTACCATCTGCCCTAGGGTTCAGTCTGTCCGTTTTTCTGTTTTTTTTTTTTTTTGGTTTTTTGTTTTTAGTATAGTTTTTAGTGCTTGTTATCATTGGTGGATTTGTTTTTTGGTTTGGTTGCTCTCTTCTTTCTTTTTTTTTATTAACTTAAAAAGTTTTTTTTATTTTTAATAATTATTTTTTATTCTCTTAACTTTATTTTATTTTTTCTTTCATTCTTTCTTTTTTTCTCCCTTTTATTCTGAGCTGTGTGGATGACAGGGTCTTGGTGCTCCAGCCGGGTGTCAGGCCTATGTCTCTGAGGTGGGAGAACCGAGTTCAGGACATTGGTCCGCCAGAGATCTCCCAGATCCACGTAATATCAAATGGCGAAAATCTCCCAGAGATCTCCATCTCAACGCCAAGGCCCAGCTCCACCCAATGACCAGCAAGCTACAGGGCTGGAAACCCTATGCTAAACAACTGGCAAGACAGGAACACAACCCCACCCATTAGCAGAGAGGCTGCCTAAAATCATAATAAGGTCACAGACACCCCAGAAAATACCATTGGACGCGGACCTGCCCACCAGAAAGACAAGATTCAGCTTCATCCACCAGAATACAGGCACTAGTCCACTCCACCAGGAAGCCTACACAACCCACTGAACCAACCTAAGTCACTGGGGGCAGACACCAAGACAACGGGAACTATGAACCTGCAGCCTGTAAAAAGGAGACCCCAAACACTGTAAGTTAAGCAAAATGAGAAGACAGAGAAACACACAGCAGATGAAGGAGCAAGGTAAAAACCCACTAGACCAAACAAATGAAGAGGAAATAGGCAGTCTACCTGAAAAAGAATTCAGAATAATGATAGTAAAGATGATCCAAAATCTTGGAAATACAATGGAGAAAATACAAGAAACGTTTAACAAGGACCTAGAACTAATGAGCAAACAAACAATGATGAACAACACAATAAATGAAATTAAAAATTCTCTAGAAGGAATCAATAGCAGAATAACTGAGGCAGAAGAACGGATAAGTGATGGGGAAGATAAAATACTGGAAATAACTACTGCAGAGCAGAACAAAGAAAAAAGAATGAAAAGAATTGATGACAGTCTCAGAGACCTTTGGGACAACACTAAACACACCAACATTCGAATTATAGGGGTCCCAGAAGAAGAAGAGAAAAAGAAAGGGACTGAGAAAATTTTTGAAGAGATTATAGTTGAAAATTTCCCTAATATGGGAAACGAAATAGTCAAGTCCAGGAAGCGCAGAGAGTTCCACACAGGATAAATCCAAAGAGAAACACGCCAAAACACATACTAATCAAACTATCTAAAATTAAATACAAAGAAAAAATATTAAAAGCAGCAAGGGAAAAACAATAAATAACACACAAGGGAATCCCCATAAGGTTAACAGCTGATTTTTCAGCAGAAACTCTGCAAGCTAGAAGGGAGTGCCAGGACATATTTAAAGAGATGAAAAGGAAAAACCTACAACCAAGATTCTTTATCCAGCAAGGATCTCATTCTGATTTGATGGAGAAATTAAAACCTTTACAGGCAAGCAAAAGCTAAGAGAGTTCAGCACCACCAAACCAGCTTTACAACACATGCTAAAGGAACTTCCCTAGGCAGAAAACACAAGAGAAGGAAAAGACCTACAATAACAAACCCAAAACAATTAAGAAAATGGGAATAGGAACATACATATCGATAACTACCATAAATGTAAATGGATTAAATGCTCCAACTAGAAGACATAGACTGGCTGAATAGATATAAAAACAAGACCTGTACATATGCAGTCTACAAGAGACCCACTTCAGACCTAGGGACACATACAGACTGAAAGTGAGGGGATAGAAAAGATATTCCATGCAAATGGAAATCAAAAGAAAGCTGGAGTAGCAATTCTCATATCAGACAAAATAGACTTTAAAACAAAGGCTATTACAAGAGACAAAGAAGGACACTACATAATGATCAAGGGATCAATCCAAGAAGAAGATATAACGACTGTAAATATTTATGCACCCAACATAGAAGCACCTCAATACATAAGGCAAATACTAACAGCCATAAAAGGGGAAATTGACAGTAACACAATCATAGTAGGGGACTTTCACACCCCACTTTCACCAATGGACAGATCATCCAAAATGAAAATAAATAAGGAAACACAAGCTTTAAATGATACATTAAACAAGATGGACTTAATTGATATTTATAAGACATTCCATCCAAAATCAACAAAATTCACTTTTTCTCAAGTGCTCATGGAACATTCTCCAGGATAGATCATATCTTGGGTCACAAATCGAGCCCTGGTAAAGTTAAGAAAATTGAAATCATATCAAGTATCTTTTCTGACTACAACACTATGAGACTAGATATCAATTACAGGAAAAAATCTGTAAAAAATACAAACACATGGAAGTTAAACAATACACTACTTAATAACCAAGAGATCACTGAAGAGATCAAAGAGGAAATCAAAAAATACCTAAAAACAAATGACAATGAAAACACGATGACCCAAAACCTATGGGATGCAGCAAAAGCAGTTCTAAGAGGAAAGTTTATAGCAATAAAATCCTACCTCAAGAAACAAGAATCATCTCAAATAAACAACCTAACCTTACATCTAAAGCAATGAGAGAAAGAAGAACAAAAAAACCCCAAAGTTAGCAGAAGGAAAGAAATCATAAACATCCGATCAGAAATAAATGAAAAAGAAATGAAGGAAACAATAGCAAAGATCAATAAAAGTAAAAGCTGGTATTCTGAGAAGATAAACAAAATTGATAAACCATTAGCCAGACTTATCAAGAAAGAAAGGGAGAAGACTCAAATTAATAGAATTAGAAATGAAAAAGGAGAAGTAAAAACTGGCACTGCAGAAATACAAAGGATCATGAGAGATTACTACAAGCAACTATATGCCAATACAATAGACAACCTGGAAGAAATGGACAAATTCTTAGAAAAGCACAACCTTCCGAGACTGAACCAGGAAGAAACAGACAATATAAACAGACCAATCACAAGCACTGAAATTGAAACTGTGATGAAAAACCTTCCAACAAACAAAAGCCCAGGACCAGATGGCTTCACAGGCGAATTCTATCCAACATTTAAGGAAGACATCTATCCTTCTCAAACTCTTCCAAAATATGGCAGAGGGAGGAAAACTCCCAAACTCATTTTACAAGGCCACCATCACCCTGATACCAAAACCAGACAAAGATGTCACAAAGAAAGAAAACTACAGGCCAGTATCACTGATGAACATAGATGCAAAAATCCTCAACGAAATACTAGCAAACAGAATCCAACAGCACATTAAAAGGATCATACATCATGATCAAGTGGGGTTTATCCCAGGAAAGCAAGGATTCTTCAATATACGCAAATCAATCAATGTGATGCACCATATTAAGAAATTGAAAAATGAAAACCATATGATCATCTCAATAGATGCAGAAAAAGCTTTTGACAAAATTCAACACCCATTTATGATAAAAACCCTCCAAATTAGGCATAGAGGGAACTTACCTCAACATAATAAAGGCCATATATAACAAACCCACAGCCAACATCATCCTCAATGGTGAAAAACTGAAACCATTTCCACTAAGATCAGGAACAAGACAAGGTTGCCCACTCTCACCACTATTATTCAACATTGTTTTGGAAGTTTTAGCCACGGCAATCAGAGAAGAAAAAGAAATAAAAGGAATCCAAATCAGAAAAGAAGAAGTAAAACTGTCACTGTTTGCAGATGACATGATACAATGTATAGAGAATCCTAAAGATGCTACCAGGAAACTACTAGGGCTAATCAATGAATTTGGTAAAGTTGCAGGATACAAAACTAATGCACAGAAATCTCTTGCATTCCTATACACTAATGATGAAAAATCTGAAAGAGAAATTAAGGAAACACTCCCATTTACCATTGCAACAAAAAGAATAAAATACATAGGCATAAACCTACCTAAGGAGAAAAAACACCTGTATGCAGAAAACTCTAAGACACTGATGAAAGAAATTAAAAATGATACAAACAGATGGAGAGATATACCATCTTCTTGGATTGGAAGAATCAACATTGTGAAAATGACTCTACTACCCAAAGCAATCTACAGATTCAATGCAATCCCTATCAAATTACCATTGGCATTTTTCACAGAACTAGAACAAAAAATTTCACAATTTGTATGGAAACACAAAAGACCCCGAATAGCCAAAGCAATCTTGAGAAAGAAAAACGGAACTGGAGGAATCAGGCTCCCTGACTTCAGACTATACTACAAAGCTACAGTAATCAAGATAGTATGGTACTGGCACAAAAACAGAAATATAGATGAATGGAACAGGATAGAAAGCCCAGAGATAAGCCCATGCATGTACGGTCACCTTATTTTTGATAAAGGAGGCAAGAATATACCATGGAGAAAAGACAGCCTGTTCAATAAGTGGTGCTGGGAAAACTGGACAGCTACATGTAAAAGAATGAAATTAGAACACTCCCTAACACCATACACAAAAATAAACTCAAAATGGATTAAAGACCTAAATGTAAGGCCAGACACTATCAAACTCTTAGAGGAAAACATAGGCAGAGCACTCTATGACATAAGTCACAGCAAGATCCCTATTGACCCATGACCTAGAGAAATGGAAATAAAAAGAAAAATAAACAAATGGGACCTAATGAAACTTAAAAGCTTTTGCACAGCAAAGGAAACCATAAACAAGACGGCAAGACCACCCTCAGAATAGGAGAAAATATTTGCAAATGAAGCAACTGACAATGGATTAAGCTCCAAAATTTACAAGCAGCCCATGCAGCTCAATTTCAAAAAAACAAACAACCCAATCCAAAAATGGGCAGAAGACCTAAATAGACATTTCTCCAAAGAAGATATACAGATTGCCACAAACACATGAAAGAATGCTCAATATCATTAATCATTACAGAAATGCAAATCAAAACTACAATGAGATATCATCTCACACCGGTCAGAATGGCCATCATCAAAAAATCTAGAAACAATAAATGCTGGAAAAGGTGTGGAGAAAAGGGAACCCTCTTGCACTGTTGGTGGGACTGTAAATTGATACAGCCACTATGGAGAACAGTATGGAAGTTCCTTAAAAAACTAAAAATAGAACTACCATGTGACCCAGCAATCCCACTACTGGGCATATACCCTGAGAAAACCATACTTCAAAAAGAGTCATTTACCACAATGTTCATTGCAGCTCTATTTACAGTAGCCAGGACATGGAAGCAACCTAAGTGTCCATGGACAGATGAATGGATAAAGAAGATGTGGCACATATATACAGTGGAATATTACTCAGCCATAAAAAGAAATGAAATTGAGTTATTTGTAGTGAGGTGGATGGACCTAGAGTCTGTCATACAGAGTGAAGTGAGTCAGAAAGAGAAAAACTAATACCATACGCTAACACATATATATGGAATGTAAAAAAAAAAAAAAGGTCATGAAGAACCTAGGGGCAGGATGGGAATAAAGATGCAGACCTACTAGAGAATGGACTTGAGGACACAGGGAGTTTTTTTGTTTTTGTTTTTTACAAAGTAAACTGTGATTTTATTGTGAAATTCTCATAGATGGAAAATTAAATTGAATATTTATTCTGTCCATTTCATTTTACAATAATCTTACCACTTAATTTTGTACCGTGCATTTCAATTGCCTGTTTAGTGAAAATAAAGAAACCTATAGTTTTTGGCTTGTTTTAGCTTAAATTTTACCATTGAATTAAAGACCCCACCATGAACTGCATTGCCAACAGCCACATCCCAAGCCCCTAAGTAAAGAATGTTTTGGCTGCTAGTTCAACCCCAAGGAAACGATCTTTGTCTTCTATCACCTTAAAATGCCAGTGTTATTAGCAAAAGATTTTTGTTCCCCACAATAAAAACCAACCCTAGGATCTTTAAGGTCCTAGTTAACAAAATTTTCACGTGTGCAAAGCTCGACTGAAATAAATATATTTCTCTCATTTACCATTCCCACCCAGCATTCCTGTTTTCAGCTAATTTTAAGGGATATAATTTCTAAAATTAGGGCAAAGAGTAAATTTTCTGCTTTCTACTTCAATGCTTTAACTCTCCTCCAACCTACACAGTTGTGGAGGATAAAAGAGCTGACATCTGACTCCAAGCATGGAAGAAACAATATTAGCACACGTTAGTCTAACCATCTGCCAATTAGGGAAGCGTAAGCTGGGACAAAGTGAGAGAGTGGCATGGACATATTTACACTACCAAATGTAAAACGGATAGCTAGTGGGAAGCAGCCGCATAGCACAGGGAGATCAGCTCGGTGCTTTGTGACCACCTAGAGGGGTGGGAGGGAGGGAGATCCAAGAGGGAAGAGATATGGGGATATATGTATATGTATAGCTGATTCACTTTGTTATAAAGCAGAAACCTACACACCATTGTAAAGCAATTATCCTCCAATAAAGATGTTTAATAAATAAATAAATAAAAAGAAGAAGTAAAGTGGAATTCTTCCACTTGGGGGAGAAGAAAAAGGAAAGAAAATAGTATCAGAGGGAAGATCCCAGAATCAGGAAATGGCATTGCTTCTAAAACACACCAACTGGGGGCACAAGGTCAATTTCATGAGGTCAAAATGCCTGGCCCTTAGAAGGGCAATGTTAATGTTATTAATTTACTTAATATTTTTCCGTCCTTCTTAGTTCTCCCTTCCGGCCTCTTATATCAATTCGCCTGAACCACTGTTGTCTTCTTCCATTTGACCTGACTTTTGTTTGCTTGGCTTCTGATTTATTCTTTCACTCTAACTTTCTTTTACTTTTTTTAAGAAAAAAATATTTAAAAAATTATAGAGTATTTATATATGTAGGTTACAGAAAATACATACATAGATGCAAAAGAAGATAAAAATCAAGGAAATGTACCCAGCTCACACGGCTAATAAATTGGTTAGCATGCATTCTTCTAGATGTTCTTCTTTGTAAACATATATAAGCATATAAACTGCATTTAAAAGTCACACAATTATAACCTACTTTTTTCACTTTTTATACTTTGATCATCTTTCCATATTACTATTTATACATCTACAATGAAAATTACACTGAGTAAGATTGTTTGGATTCAAATCTTGACTGTACCAGCTACTAGCTGTGTGATATTAGACAAGTTATTGCTTGGTGTCTCAGTAAAACCACATAAATAGCATCCTCAAAAGTCTGTTGCCAAGTTTTAGATAAATCAAGTAATGTGCCTGGCACAGAGTAAGCACTCAGTAAATGCTAGCTATTCTTCATCTATAGTTTTCATGACTCCATAGTAAACCCCTGTATGGATGTAACTTAATATGTTTAAATTTCTGATTAGTAGCCATTTAAGTGCATCTGAGGTTTTCATTGTTATAAGCAGTATTGCAACATGCATCTTGCCCATACATCTTTCCATACTCCTGTAATATTCCCCATAAATTTTAGCTTGTATGGGCCCTTGGACTTCTGACACGTACGTGGACTACTCTCTATCCTCCCTTGTCACCTTATCTCCATGGCCACCATAGTCACTTTCTAGAATATCAGCTCCATTTATGACTTTAAAGTAAGGACAACTGCAGGCACAAATTCTCTGAAAAGTGAGGAATAGCTCCGTGTGCCAAGGAGTCTGAATCACCAACTTCAGTCATTTATTTGAAATGATTATTTTCAGAGGATGGATTCCCCACTCCCACTCCATCCAGCCAATGGAAGGAATGAAGTAAGTGGTCTCTATTGACCCTCCTTGTGTATAATTCCTCATACAGTCCTAATTTACCAACTGGCACTCATGGGAACTAGTATCAGAGAGGCTATTTCCACTGTTAACCTGTGTTTTGTTAGATCTAATATAAGGAAATCACTTTTAGGTAGAATTTAAATGCATTAGAATTAAGGTTGGTGGCTACAATTATGTTGACATGATTTCACCTGGTGCTATTTGCTAGGGCCACTAGTTGGCAGGTCAGAGATTAACTCTTCTCATTAGAGTGAAATTTCTCAAGTTTGTAGAATAAGCTGTATGAATACTGAGTATTGCTAATCATAACTCAAAGAAAGGTGGTAAAAGACATCAACAGAAGTATGGGACTCCACTAAGGATTAGAACTTCCTCATTTCTCAGCATCCTTTTTACCATGGTCCCTCCCAATATCTTCCTGTTTCTCTCCTCTTTGCTCATTTCTTTTCTTCATGCATCCTTTTCCACATTCTGTCTTCCCTTTATCATCCCTCCCCCACCCCTTCTAACCTTTCTCTTCACCCTGCCTTTCTCTAGCTCCCATACTGTTTCAATACTGCCCTCCATTCTCATGCTTCTTAAGAGTGGTCCTTCATTTCTACTCCTCTCCTTAACCTCTTATCTCTTTAACCCCCTCCTGCATGTGGCTTCCATCCCCAATACTATAGAAACTGCATTCCCAGAATTCACAAATGGTAAATAAATAGTCGTGTTTGACCCTAGTTTTCTTCCTAATTCTGGCTGATTTCTTTTCTTGGCTTGTCTTGGGCTGTTGATGTCAGGGTCCCGAGGGCTCTCCCTTCTATCCCTTTCTTCACTAGCCCTTCCCACTCACCCTGAACAATTTCACCTAATTCCACAGTCTGCTGATGCCTCCTAAGCTGACCTCTCAGCCGAGCTGCACCCAACAGTGGCTTGCTGCCCCTGCCCGAATTATGACCCTCAGTGTTCTTTACTTGTACTATTACAGCAACATTTTAACTGCACTTTTTGCCTCTGTTTTCACCCTCTTCTAATCCATTTTCCACTCTGCCCCTATTATTTTCTAGCACACAGGTCTGACCATGTCAGGTCCCTTCTTAAAACAGCAAACAGACCTCATGTTGTCCATCAAAGCTTTTGCTCTCTGTCCACAGTCTTTCTCTCTCTCATTCTGCTTCACATATCATATGAGATGACCTGCTCCTTCTAGAAAATACCTCCTAATTCCATGGTGGTTCTGAGATTTTCTCCTTGCTGTAACATATTTCTTCCTTGTCATTTTCCTAGTAAAATGCTGCTCAGGTTTCCAGTCCCAGATCTGATCTCCTCACCTACTTTGCTCGGCAAATATTTTCTCTCCCTTATTCATGCTGCTATTCACATTTGCTCATCCTATTAGTATAGTTGTTATGACCTTGTATTACCATCTAGATTATGATCTTCTGAATGACAGGTCTGTATTTTATTCAATTTTTGAAACTTAGTTTTTAGAAAATAGTTTATTAGTAAACATTTGGTAAATTGAATTCTCTCCTCTCTCTTAGCCCTGGGTTTCCAACTATAAGGAAATAAAAAATGAACCACAAAAAAGGACAAAAGTAATTGGCAAAGTTAAGATAATATCTGATTTACATGAGTTGGCCAGTATTTGCTTTGGGAGTAATTATATTCAGTTGAGGCAAAGAACGGAAATAAATGTGTGTTTTTAGTAAGAAACCTCAGTACATAAGTACAAAGAATTTTGTCTTTGTAAGTTACAAAAAAAATTTGAAAAATGTTAAAACATTTTCTCCCCAGACGTGGATTAAAATTCACATCGATTTCAAAACAATTCTATATCCAGATGTACCCAACCTGCTTCTAAGTAAAACGTCAGGAATTAGTGGAGAAGATTTATTTTCTTCTCTCTGTTTCCATGCAGAGGAACATCCTTAGATAACAATCCCAGGTCCTCTCTCCACCCCTTCCTTACTTCTGCAGGGTGAGTTATTTGATTGGTGAGGTTAGGAAAATGCACTGGTCACACTCATCAGCTCTTTTCTCTCTCCTGGAGAACACATGAGTCATGGACCACTCTGTGCCATGCTCTAAGTGTCCTGCCCCAGCGGGGGTCAGGACTGCATTTGAGCGGCTGTGACTAAATGAGTATGTTTGTAAAATTCAGGGTTAGTTATGAGCAATCACACTAGGCTGCAGACCTGAGGCACATTCTTCACGTAGCTTTATCATTTCCATCTGTTTGACACCTGTGTCTATCTTTCAGTTGATTCCTAACTGGGCCTGGGAATGTCAATGTCTGGAAAGAATGTAATTCAAAAATTTCACTTAATAAACTTAATAAACATTCACTGAGGGATGCCAATGTGCAATCCACTGTGCAAGGTATGGGGTGTACAAAGGTGAAGTGAGAGATTAAAAATGGTGAAATGCAACTACTTCCAGATGTAAGCCCAGACAAAGCATCACATCTCTCACTTACCTTTCCTAAATACCAGGTTCCTATTAGATGTGAGGGCACAGATGGTATGATTTGGATCACAGTTTTCTTTGGCTGTATTATTTTTCATTTCAGTGAATGATGTTTTCCAAGAAATCTGCTTAATTTCACCATCACTCACGCTTAAACTAAGGAAAGCAGTTATTTTCTTTATGGTTTTAGAAGGATCCTGAGCAAAAAGCAAATATATATATATATATATATATATATATATATATATATATATATAAAGTATATCTCATCAAAACACTAAAGTCATTCTCTGAAACCTGAAAATGGAATTCATTGATTGATTTCCTGTTTTAACTTAATTCTACTTAAATTTTCATTGTTGAAATGGTAGAAAGGACTTACTTTCTTCATTTCTTCATAGGATATAATTAGAATGTTCTTAGCATTTTTGTGTTCTTCCCAGCTTAAAACGTGATCAAACCAGGATCCATATACAACTAGAAGAAAAGTGAATTGTTGTGCTAATATTAAATGTTATAAAAAAGCTTTCATTAAACATTATCGCTTTGCATCCTTGGGTTCTTCCTACTTCAGTGAAGTAGTCAAAGTAAGGCACACACGCATTAGACTCTGGAGGGAAAGAGTTTTCCTTCAGAGAGCTCAATTTCACTATTTCAAGTAAATATAATATTGTGAAATGAAGCTGGATGGCCCCCTCTTTTAATTAGGCTGAGGTGTTTTTTCTTATTTTTAGTAAATATTCTTTTATCATCAGAAGTGACAGCAGAGGGGCTTCCCTGGTGGTCCGGTGGTTAGAACTCTGTGCTTCCACTGCAGGGGCACGGGTTCCATCTCTGGTCAGGGAACAAAGAGTCCGCAAGACACGAGGCCAAAAAAAAAAAAAACAGTGATGGCAGAACTACAAAGATACATATTTTCCCAAGAATTGTGTTTTGATATCTACCTTGGATCTTGGGAGAAATAGGGCAACAATAAGAATTTATCATTTTCTTCCTGTAAAAGGACATGCTTTTCATAATGATAAGTTCTTAGTACAAAAAGTTTATAAACATCCTCAAAACAAATTCTGTTCACTCATCTTAGTTTAAGGCTGAAAAATACAGTCTTAGAGATTTCTCTGTAGTTGATATTATCCCTTTACTGTTTCATTAAATTGACAGCCTTAAAAATCTCCAGGATTTAAAAGTAAAATATTAAAAACGGGACTTCCCTGGTGGTGCATTGGTTAGGAATCCACCTGCCAATGCAGGGGACACGGGTTCAATACCTGGTCTGGGAAGATCCCACATGCTGCAGAGCAACTAAGCCCGTGTGCCACAACTACTGAGCCTGCACTCTAGAGCCCGCGAGCCACAACCACTGACCCCACGCACTGCAACTAGTGAAGCCCAAGCGCCTACAGTCCGTGCTCCACAAGAGAAGCCACCACAGTGAGAAGCCCGTGCGTCACAACAAAGAGTAGTCCCAGCTCGCCACAACTAGAGAAAGCCCACTCACAGCAATGAAGACCCAACACAGCCAAAAAAAAAAAAAAAAAAAAAATGTTGCATGCCACAGCAATAACCAAGTTTCTTTGTCAATTGCATTGTAATCAGATCTTTAACCATGGCTTCTTAAATCTTTTGTCATTTACAGACAGTTATTGTTTGTACTCTGATGCTTTTGCAAAAATGCTTCATATTCAAGATTCATAGGAGGAACTTTTTGACAAGTACAGGTCTCTGATAGCTTTCAGATTATACTGCTGAACTGGAGAAATTAAAGAAATCTAATGGAAAATCTGATAGCTTAATAAAACTGTTAACAGAAGATTAAGATCAAGGATTAGTCACATAGGACTGAACAAATTGATGAATATGGTTATAATTTTTTAGTTTTTGTCTGAAATATTACTGGTTTTTAATCTGTGTTTTGAGCTATAAGGAAACCCTTCCCTTCAAGCTAATTATGACTTAACAGCAATTTGGTAAGCTGTACCTTTGTAAGTAGAATTGAAGTATTTATCTTTTCTCTCTACATGACCCCTCCAGAAATTGGAAACTCTTAGGTTCCCAGCAGCTTTATCAGGTGAATGTGAAAGGCTGCCTCCTGGCAGGTGCAGGAATCTTGGGATATTTGGGGGACTTAGAGAAGAGAGGAGTCCATCCAAATCTATAGATATCATAGGTGGAATCTGATGTCAAGCCCTTGGTGTGGCTTTCCTGGCCTTGAGAGGCCTTTTGAAAGTTCAATTTGAGATTCTTTATAAAAAGTTCCAGCAGAGCCACCTTAAAAGAACCTGTATGATCAATTACACTTATGTAAATAATCAAGCCGAATTTATTAAAACCAGACTTATTTTGCAAATAAATTAGTCTTAATTTGGCTACATTTGGTAGAAATGAGGGTAATTTTAGTAGACATAAAAAAAAATCATGTTGGGTTTCCCTGGTGGCGCAGTGGTTAAGAATCTGCCTGCCAATGCAGGGGACACAGTTTCGAGGCCTGGTCCGGGAAGATCCCACATGCCGCGGAGCAACTAAACCCGTGCACTACAACTACTGAGCCTGCGCTCTAGAGATTGTGCGCCACAACTACTGAAGCCCGCATGCCTAGGGCCTGTGCTCTGCAACAAGAGAAGCCACCACAGTGAGAAGCCCACTCTCTGCAACTAGAGAAAGCCCGCTTGCAACAAACAAGACACAACACAGCCAAAAATAAAATAAAATAAAATAAATTTAAAAAAAAATCATGTTTTAGTGGACCATTAAGTTCTACGGTTGTTGTCTTTGAGGTTTTTTGTATTTACCACCTAAGACTCACTTCTCAGATGGCTCCTTCTTGCTATGTTACATTACCAGAAAGATTTTTTTCTGAAACTTACTATCACAGTAATCTATCTTTGGAAGAAGAATAGATGCCCCATGACCTGCAACCAGGACATTGTGCACACCGGAAAAGACGTCAGTTAAAGGAATCTTTACAGCCACGTTGGAAAGAACCCTATCAGGCCTCCTCTCCTGAATGAACTGCAAATCCTGTTTCTAACACCTGACTAAGACCATCACTACCAGACCAGGATGAGAAGACAACATCTGAAGTAGACAGCTGACGCAAGATGCTGGACAAGGCTCATATAGCAATTACTTTGATAGCTATTCATACTTTTACTTATGAACCAAATGTATTTCTTCCCTGGACTCAATTTTTTCCAGTTTGAAAAAGTCAATCCAATTGCTGTGTTTGTGGCCAACTGCCTATGTCCAATACTCCTAGTTTACCTTGGTAGATTTCTCTTCTCCAGCATTCTAACTGGATGGCTCTTAGAAATTTTATTTTAGAAGAAAGAAATTCTAGTATCATGCAAGCTAATGCTACCACCAGTATCAATAAGTGAGACCCTCTTACCTGACCAACTAATGACACTTGTTCTGAACCTGGCCATAAATACTCCTTTACACTAAATGTTAAATATTGGGTAGCAGTGGACTTATGGAACAAGTTTATGGCCTTGGATTTCCCCAGGTTGGTTAGGAAGATGCACAGTTGATTTCCTTTGGGCTCAAGGTCACTTACAGGAAGGCTTGGAAAAAGCCCCTGCCAATCTGCCTTTAATGCAAGCATGCTGGGTTTCGATGAGTTTTCCAATGGTATGACCATTTGGCTGTGACACTCCTTCCTTCACTAGGGATAGAAGATATCATTAATCCCATGTAGGCTTTAACAAAATTTACTCAGCAAGCTTTGAAGGATAATAATCAAGCCATTAGCTTGCTCAATTTGGAAGTCTCCATGATGAGAAAAGTGGTCCTACAGGATTGCATGGCCCTGGATATTCTAACGGCTTCTTGGGGGGGGGAACTTGTGCTATAATACATATTGAATGTTGGGTTTTTATACCTGATGGGTCTTCTAATGTGATCTGTATTATGACACATGAAGAATCAAATTTCCCCTATGAAAGATCCTCTTCCCAATCTAAGGGAAATACTAGGAAAATTGTTTGGTTTAGGAAGATCTTGGCTTCAGTCTTTACTAATGACATTGTTACTCCTATTGGCAATTTTGACTACAGTTTGTGTAATTTATAAAGTGATAGTTTCTTGCCTCTCAAGCTGTGCATCAACTTCTACTAAGATAATGATATCTAAACTTGAAACTATTTATCATATCTATAGTTCTCTATAAATTAATGAATGTGCACAATGCACATGCAAGGTAAAATTGGCATCAGTCCTACTGGACAACCTGGAATTGACTGTTAGTCTTTGCCATATATCTTACTAGTACAACCCCCTAAAAGGAAAGAAAGAACCGGGCTATTAAGACCTGACATCAAGGGACATGGTGGACTCAGGCTAGGTAAGCAACCACCCTGGCATCAAGGGACCAAATATATGATCACCTAATGCTTTCTATTAAAAGATTAATGATCAAAAGCAGGAAATTGATGAATTAAAATTCATATTTTATGGCAAGATGAGAAAAATTTAAACATAAAAGTTTTCTCTGCCTATTTGGACCTCCTCCCTCCCCTTTAGAGTGTCTGCATTAACCAGACATCCTTAGGAGAAAACATTCCTTCTTAATCTTGTAAGAAGTCATGATGGCTCATGACTCACTTTGTACATGTAGATCTGGATCGTGTAAACTATCAAATAATACGTCACTTGACATATAACCCCTTGTCTCAAAACTTATATAACCGTGCTTTGACCTCTAATGGATGGAACTGTCCTCAGAGCTTTCTGAAAGACTGTCTCCTGGGTTTTAATCCTCAGATTGGCTTAAACAAAATTTTCCATTTTTTCTTAGGCTATTGATTAATTTTTTGTAGACATCTCCTTATCATCCAAAGATTTAATACTAGCTAATGCTCACTCATAAAAGAGCTACTCTACTAGTGATTTCCTGAAGATCTGCTGACTGCTGATTCATTTTAATAAACATTTATTAAGCCATTAGTGTCTGCCAGACATTGTGTTATACATTTAGGACATTAAATCTTTGAATAAATTGAAGTATAATTAACTCCAAACTAACGGCAGTTTTTCATGACTTCAGCTCCTGAGGAAGCAAAGGGCAAAAAAATAATGTATTTTTTTGGGCCGTATCATATGGTATGCAGGATCTTACTTCCCTGACCAGGGATTGAACATTTGTCCCTTGCACTTGGAGCACAGAGTCTTAACCACTGGACCACCAGGGAAGTCCCATAATGTATTTTTAAAACAAGAATTTCCAGGACTACAGTGGTATCATTATAGTGTTAACCCAATTTTCTGCTCCATGGGCCCAGAAGACTATGGAATAAGAATTGGTGCCAAGAAGAGCTGCCCTGATACAATCTTCAGTTACTAGCAACCTCACTGCTATTTCAATGACTTACATAATACTTTATCTTAGAATTACCCAAATTACCATATCAGTGATAAGAAGTTTATCTTCTAAGAATGGCCAACCTTTTCCAAGGCACAAAACACATGGTAGGAGGAAGATTGATTTTCTCTCAAATTTAGGAAGTCTCTAGAACCCCAGACTATGCTCATAGTCTCAACCCGCCTCTCCACCTCCCCTCAGCAGCTACAGCCCAGCCCTGGTGATTAATGTCACTGCCTAGAGTTGCTGATGCTATGGAAGCTCCCAGTACTGTCAGGGGAGCCCATGCTTCTATAGCCAGGAGGCTGAGGAGGGATAGAGACCCACTGCCATACCCAGTGATTAGATGTAATTGACCTTGTCCATTATGGTTTTTCAGTAGGAAATATATTCCAACATACCCGAAATAGATTGAAGAATAAACTTTGCATAATAGCCTGATCATAATTTGAGACCCAGCTATTCTATTATTGACTAATTAATTCATTCTCCACCTTGTTCCAAAAGGACTTAAGCCAGCCAAAAGAATCTAAAGAAATTCGCTGCCTGTGGCTTCCTTACTGATATAGGAAATTACAGTTTTGGTTCATTTTTTAATCAGAATCCTCATTGTCTAGGTCATGAGTAGACCTATGGCTTTAAAGAAAATACAGCTTCCAGAACAGATTTGAAATATTCCTTTAATGGAAAATGTTTTTCTGTACATTCTTCACGAAATTATAGAATTATTCCACCACCTCCTGGCCTTAACATATGCCTGGACGGCCCTTCTTCTGCTATCCAAAATTACTCATTCCTCTGAAATGCCCCTAAATAGAAGTTGCTCTTTCTCAACCAACCCGTGTGTCTTAGGGTCTGGAGAGTGAGTCAGAGATCTCACTGCTTCCTACCCACTTCTAGAATGCCTCCCTCCTACAGAGTCCAGCCTCCTTTGGGAGTCATGTTTTTGAATATACTACTCTTTCCATCCTTGTCTCAGTCAGAAATCAACCTTGGGATCTCTCTCCCACAGTCACTGAAGATTCTGATTTTTCGACCAAAATCTTAATGGGTAGCTTCTACAATCTCCTATTCTGACCATTTTTTTCACATTCTTCCTTTTATTCATCCCCTCAACAACTGACTTGCCAATACCTTCTTTTTTGCCCTCTAATTGTTTATTTCAATCACCAAAAAGCACCCAGTGTTAAACTAAAGCATTTCCTCGTCTCTTCCTCTCTCTCCTTGCTGCTGAGTTCTGCTGAAGAAATTTACACAACTCTATGTATTTATACCACTGCAAATTCATTTTTCCAACTTTAAGGGCTCCAGAGCTGCCTGGCAAACCTAGTTGTCCTGCATGAACACATTCTCTTATTCTTCACATCAGCTATTTCAAATCTCCCACATTTCCTGCAAACCCTCTGCCCTACTCTTATATCCAGTTATAATGAAGATCTTAGTTTCTAGTTTCTAGAAAGCACTCTGATGATAGATAACTGTGCAGAAAACAAAACTCGCCGGGATGAAGTGGCCTAGGAAATATAAAGTTCTAAAGTTGTCTCCAGTTCTAATATAAAACTGGACAGGGGGCTGTTGGGAAAAAAGTAAAATGCTAATATTGCATTGAGAGATTAATCTGTCAGGATATTGCCAGAATGCACTTTATAGTTATTATGTAATTTGAAAACCTAAAGTGTATTTGTAAACTGAAAGAGAAGATTAAATGATTAGACAAATGTGTAGTTATGTATATCTTTACTGTCCTGCCTTGTCATATCATGTGTATTTATGTTTATGGTCTGGAATTGGGTACAGGGTATCATGATGCCTCAGCCATAAATTAATCTTTCTGGATAAATATCTACTTGTAACATTTCCACCCTAATGTGAAACTATGTAAGTCTGTGAGTGTTTAAATGTCTATGTTTAATAGAATAAGTGAGTAGATTTCTACAGGAAACTTTAGCCATCACGTAATTATAACCTCTAAATAATTCTACAAAATAGTTTTGTTAGTCCTATTCTACATTAGGAATGCGAACCTCAGAACAGCTAAGCTTCTTGTCCAAAGCCATACAGGGAATAAAGTAGAGTCAGGACTTCATCCCAGTTCTTCTGTCTCCGTAGCCTGTTCTTTCTAATAAATCATGTCATTTGCACATAATCCTCCCCTCAAAAAGTCACTGAAGAACACACCTGACACGCAGTCACATACATACAAACATCCCCTACCCCGCACACACAGGAAAACAAATACCCTATCTTATAAATAGTAAAAAGGGAAGCTACCACTCAAATAAATTTAACTAAAGCTTTAGCGGTTCAGTGACTATTTGTGTTGTGACACGGTTTGCCTAGGCTGGATTACTCGACTGTAGAATAATTACAAGTCAAATCCCTATGAATTCAGCTAAGAAGGTGTAAAAGAATCATCTGAAATATTTTTTCTGACTACACTCTGCCCTTCCCAGATATTCTGCCAGGACTCCTGACAATGGTAGCAAAGGTAGACGCTCCATGGTAGCTAGTTTGCTTCCCTGCCTGCGGCCTGGGTTGTGGCTGCCCTCATAGACAAACAATCTCTAGAAAAGGAGCAGGCCCTAGTCAGACCATACCCAGAGGAGGCTTTGCCTTCCGGCACCACAAAATAATAGAGATATCGCCAAAGGAGAGCTCATGCAGTGCTGAGAGAGGGGTGGTGAACCACAGTCTGTAATAGTTGCAGATGAACACAGCTTTTCTTTTTTTGCGGAAAAGCAGACTCAAGATCTGTGTTTTAAAAAATAATTTAAGTACTTAAACTCTGCTTATTCCAAAAATGGAATTAAGGCAGAGTGAGGCATGCTAACTATCTTCAAATATTTAGAAGGCGATCAGGTGGAAGATGAATTAATGATCGGGGGACAGTTTTTTTTGCTGGACGAGTTAAGGCAGTGGTCAGAGCAAAGATTTTGGAGCTCACACTTGAATTAACTCTTGGCTCTCCTCCTTATTAGTTATGCATCTGTGGATAAGATATTTGGCCTCCCAAGGCCTGCATTCCCCTCATCTGTAAAGTGAGGATAATAAGATCTACCTCATTTGTTCTAGTGAGGATGAAATGAGATCGCGTTTGCAGAGCACTTAGCTGAATGGCTGTATCACATGGTACGTGCACAATCTATATCACATGGTAAGATTTTTTAAAACATCTTAGCAGTACCAATATTGAATGTGTTGCTTTGGGGCAAGAGGGAGGGGTGTGAACTTGTTGTCAAGGGTAAGAAGTTCAAGCTTAGCATCTACAATTCCTGGGGATGTTGTAAAGGTGATTCAAACATCAGGTGGGTGTTTTAACCAGATGACCTTTAATATACCTGTCATTTCTGAAATTTGATGATTCTACCAAATATGTGCCATTAGATAGGGAGCAAAATAGAAAGAGGAGTTGAAACAGTGTGAGCATAGTATATTCTTCCTTAGGGATTACAGCAAAACAAAATATTAAACCCTGTTGCTGGGACTTCCCTGGTGGCGCAGTGGTTAAGAATCCGCCTGCCAATGCAGGCGACACGGGTTTGAGCCCTGGTCCGGGAGGATCCCACATGCCACAGAGCAACTAAAGCCCGTGCGCCACAACTACTGAGCCTGCGCTCTAGAGCCCGCGAGCCACAACTACTGAGCCCACGTGCTGCAACTACTGACGCCCATGCACCTGGAGCTCGTGCTCCGCAACAAGAGAAGCCACTGCAATGAGAAGCCCGTGCACGGCAATGAAGAGTAGCCCCCGCTCATCACAACTAAAGAAAGCCTGCACAGCAACAAAGACCGAACGCAGCCAAAAATAAAAACAAACAACAACAACAACAAAAAACCCTGTTGCTGGTGAGTTTCCAAGGTCCTCATGTTAAGGTTACGCTTGCTGTGGCCTCTCTTAAATTAACAAGTAAAAGCTTAACAATTTGCAAGTAAAATAGTGAAAGTAACAATTAAGTCCAGTGAGAGATACGATCCTCAGGGAACACACCATTTCTAAATCATGTCTCTTCTAGATTCTGCATCATCTTGGTATATTATTTTTGTTTAATGAAAGCCTTGGGAATTCAGAAGAGTTTTTGTTTTGTTTTGTTTTGTTTTCTTTAAGTGCTCCAGACACCACTGAGTCAGGGAAAAAAGAATAAATCCAAAGGTCACACATGGTGGCAGGCCCAGCATGTGCTGTGCAGCTCAATAAATGATGTATCATTGTGGTGTTTTCAGAATAAATTACTTTCTGCCAAGTGTCAAGATGGCAAATTCTTTGTTATAATTGGGGAATTGGGGGTTTGTGTGTGTGTGTGTGCACTGTTTGACTTGTTTTATTTTCTGTGCAGGTATATATAAGGCATGTTTCAAGCTACCTGTCTAGCTTTCAGCTGTATCTCACTGTACTCTAATCAGTGAGTAATTACTTCACTGAAAAGACTGATGGTATATGAAAAAAAGAAATGCTTGATCAGAATTAATCTGTTCTGAAGACATTAAAACCAGCTAATAAGTCATTGCTCTTATGTACTACCCATTGGTGATAAGAAAAACTGTGAGGAAGCAAAGTGAGAAAGAATTTGCTTAGAAGAAGCAAAAGAATAATCTATTCAAATGTATTTCTGAAAGTAGGCAGTTAGGATTCATTTGAACTTTTGGAAAATGCTTTCATTTTGAGCAGAAATATTCCCCGTATATTATGAATAAAAATCATTGCTGTATTTAGCATCTCCTCTTAGGAACAGCTCAAACAATTCATGCCAGGTTTCAATGCCAGGGAGATTAGGGTTCTCTCTGTAGTAGTGGAAGAGTGAAACAGCTGTATCTTTTGGATTCCTAATGATGTAGATAATCTGTTAAAAAAAAGTCCATTTATTTTTGGAGGGAAGTAGCCCCAACACAAAACATTTCCTAAAAGAAAGTAGCAGCCAAACTTACCTGTGCAAGTCACAACTTTTTGGTAGCTTCAGCTGATTATTAAACACAGACTTAGACCAGCGTTTCTCAAAACTTAAGGTGCATAAGGTGCATAAAAATCATCAGGGGATCTTGTTAAAATGCAGATTCTCATTCAGAAGTTCCAGGATGGGGCCTGGCATTGTGCATTTCTAACAAACTCCCAGGCGATGTTGATGCTGCCAGCCCACTGACCACACTTTTTGAATTTATGTGATAAAATTTGGTCGTAATATTTTAGGGGCAGACTTGAGAGACCCTACTCATTTGAAGGACAAGATTAATTTTTTAATATCCATGTATTATAAAACATGATTTCCATACAAGAAGATTTCTTACAAATTGTTCATACTTATAGGAAGAATGCTTTGGAATTCCTTTTTGTACAATTTGATCCTCCAAAGAGCAGGGAATCTGAGATACCCTCCCACTTTATACAAATACTGCAACTGCAATTTAATTTGATTCAATAAATATTAATTTAGTACCTATTGTATACCAGGTAGTGTGCAATGTTCCAGAGCCAAGGAATAGAATAATGAGCAAGACAGAAATGATTCCAGCCCTCTCAAAACTTGCAGTCAAGTGAGGGAAGCAGACAATTAAACACACACTTGACAGTGCAGTGTTACGAAGGTTATAACAGCGAAGTACAGAGAGCTTTAGGAGCGTGTAAGAAACCTCTGGAAACCAGTGTGAGAAGTCTGGATGTAATAGGACTGTCCTCAGTCATGGTCAGCATTGCATGAGTACCAGATATTCTACTTGCTTTTTAATTGAAAATCAAGGTGGACACATGTTACTTAGATAAGGAAGTTTTTACTGAGTCATTTTTAATACAGAACTCTCTTTCCCTACTGTGTTCATGGCCCAGGTTGTGACCCTCATGCACAGCACCTGCTGCGCTTTACTTGAAAGATACACAAAGACCATGACACGCAGGAATGAAGAGCCACCTTTGCCCCCACCATTATCTTCTCTTCATCCCAAGAGATAATTGTGGAGTAACCCAGCACCTCAGGCTTCCTCTAAAGGCCCTAGGCTTCCTGAGCAGATTCACAAAACCCCAAGGCCCAGAGATGACAGTTTAAAAATCCACTGCCTTAACAAAAAATGAATAAATGGCCAAATTTTAAACCTTAGACATCCAGATGGAGACTTTTTTTTTTTTTGGTAGAGAGAAGAATTTTTTAGGGCCTTTGGAGAACCCTCCCTCAAAGTTGCATGTCAGTACGATCTAGTGGGAAGGGCAGTGCAACCCACTGACACATATTTTACCAAAAGAGGTTAAAAGAATGTGTTCTGTAACTATGCATGGTGACGAATGTTAAGTAGACAGTGTGGTGATACTTTCGCAATACACACGAATATGGAATCACTATGTCATACATCTGAAACTAATATACTGTTATATGTCAATTACACTCAATAAACACACACAGATGTAGAGAACAACGTATGGACACCAAGGGATGGGGGGAAAGCGGTGGGGGGGGGTGATGGGATGAACTGGGAGATTGGGATTGACATATATACACTAATATGTATAAAATAGATAACTAATAAGAACCTGCTGTATAAAAAAATAAATTAAATTAAATTAAAAAAAAAACCACACACACACATTAAGGATGTATTCTAAGAAACTATAAGAAACATTAGGGGGAGGTTGAGGGATATGAAGGGAAGGCAGAATAGTACTTTGGAGAAAAAATTAAATATTAACTAAATATTTAAAAAATTAAATTTTTTAAAAATTAAAATGCTATTTAAAAAATTAAATATTAACTAAATATCATGAAATGAGCTGAAAACATAAATTTCACGTAAGAAAGTGGGAAACATTATAAAAGGAGAGACAAAGGTTAGGAATAAAATATAGGAGGCCAAGTAGGGTGGAGAGCTGATAGGGAAAGATCAGAGGAGGAACTTAACTCTCTGACTGGCCCTCCTGGGGCATTTAAGGCTTGTCCATCCTCCAAGCTCTCAGGGCTCGGCCATCAGCAAGAGGGGACAGGTCATCCTCTAGGGAGACCACGGGCAACCAGACAGTCTCAGTCCCCATTAAGGGTCACACTGAAATGATTGTACCTTCAGGCTGTACTGTTAGTGTGGTGGTTTTAAGACGCACCCTAACCTATCCGAGTTTCAGTTTCTTTACTTATAAGAGGAAAAATACCTACTCTTGTCATTGTTGTAATGTTTATAAAGCACAGCTTAATCTCTGGTAGCTTTTGTTATCAGTTTCACTGTATTGCTCTGAGTAAGGGTTATTGAGCTTACCAGACTCCTTTCCTCCCCAAATCTCTCTCTCCCTGTCTTACAGACAGTCTGTTTCAAATGAAGATGCTCGGTTGAGTCAAAATGTACTCAGGTTAGTATACTTTCACCTGTTCTGATAGATTTGCTTGGGATAAAAACAAAACTTCATGGCATTTGCCTCTCGTTGTGTTTACTTTTATTTGGGTGGAAGAGTAGATGATGTACGTGGAAACACTGTGGTCGCAGAGTTACAATCACTGGAATATCTGCTTCGATTTATGCACATTTGGTAGATTTTTTAAGAATATGGCTGACATTGTTTAAAGAGGCTTCATTACTGGGAAATTGTTTACAGTGGACACATGTATCTTGCCTTTGCTTTAAAAATATTATTCTTTTTTCTGATTATGCATTTCTCCATGAAAACAAATTTGAATAAGAAGTATATGAAGATAGAAGATATTCTTTAAAATTAGAAGTAACTTCTTTTTTTTTTTTTTTTTGGCTCTGTTGGGTCTTCGTTGCTGCACGCAGGCTTTCTCTAGTTGCGGTGAGCGGGGGCTACTCTTCCTTGTGGTGCCTGGGCTTCTCATTGCAGTGGCTTCTCTTGTTGTGGAGCACAGGCTCTACGCGCACGGGCTTCAGTAGTTGTAACACGTGGGCTCAGTAGTTGTGGTGCACTGGCTTAGCTGCTCCACGGCATGTGGGATCTTCCCGGACCAGGGATCGAACCTGTGTCCCCTGCAATGGCAGGCAGATTCTTAACCTCTGCACCACCAGGGAAGTCCCAGAAGTAACTTAAAATAATAATGTGGGGACTTTAGAAATGGCTTGAGTTAAATATTCTTCAGTGTTTTATATCATAGTTTATTTTTAATTCTTTTCCTATATAATCTTTTGCAAAAATTATAGATAAAATAATTAAAATAAAATTAAGGCAGTTTTTCTTTCTCTAGACATCAATATTTAAAGTAAAAAGACTCAAACCAGATTCAGAATAGAATAAGACATTGCCTAGCATAATTACAGCTGACATACTGATTCAGATTTCTTTCATTACTGAAAGATAATAATTTTTATGAGCCAGATACTGTGGTAACACCTATAAACTTATTATCTTGTTTCATCTTCATCACACTATATGAGATGAATATTATTATCCCTGTATTAAATGAGGAAACCAAAGCTCAGAGAGCATCAGCAATTTTCAAAGGTCACATAGCTTGAAAGTGACACAGCAAGAATCCAAGTCCAGGTTTGTGTACCTCCGAGCCCCTGCCCTTAACCATTGAACTTACCTTGCATTGTTTTTGTTTAATATTCATTGGTAGCATGTTGTAGTTCAAATGCGTTGGAATAACTCCTCTCACAGTACATTTTTAGCTCTTCAAATTTAGAAATGTCTCCCAGTTCAATAGAGGTGTTAGCGTAAAATTCTAGCATTGGGAATGTTCTCAATGATTTTTGCAATCCAGTGAGTGCCTTCATAAGAAAATAAAATGAAATGCATTTTATAATTAAGTGATACTTGAAATGAATATAGAAAATTAGTATGAGGTTATAAAAGCAATGAGTGCATTAATTTTATTATAAATAGGTATCACCTCTTGACACCAACTGAAACCTGTTGAAACCTTTGAGATGTTAATTCACTTTACAGGAGGACTCACATTTTAAAGAGCATGAAGAGTTATGAAAATTGTATATGCTGTTTCCTCAGCTTGAAATACTCTTCTATGTTACCACTCACTTCTAGTACCTTCTCTAATTCACAAACACACAGATCTTTTCATTCACGATTCCTACTGGTCCTGCAAGCTCATGCATCTTGCTGTATTAAAAACTGTCTTCTGAGTCCCCACTCCCCTCTCATAATTGCTCTCTCTTTCTGTCCCTCGGAAGCAGCACACACCAGAATAGAGTTGCCACTGCTTGCATTCATGTCTGTCTCCCTATTTCCCCCTTGAATATAGACACAGACTCTTATTTTTGTTTGTATGCAAATACAGAGTAGTTGTGCAAACAAAGCATTTGAACAATGAACGAATGCCATATTCAAATGTCATGGAGATGCAAACCTACTACCGTGAAGTCTGGAAGAAATACCACTTTATGTTTACCTAAAGCAAGTGAAGATATGCTCCAGTGCTGTAGACTACAGTAAATTGGAGCAAAGAGGTAGAAGTTTGGGTGCGGAGGGTGTTTCCCTAATTTGAAAGCAATGCCCATAAAGGGTTTAAATGAGGTCTAGTCTCCATTTATCTCATTGTAATTCCAATTAGATACAATATCAACAAATTTACAATTGACTAAATATTTAAACAGTGCTCTCGTTAACACTATATGTTTTAAATTTAAGACAATTTTAGATTATAATGTTAATAAGTCTTAAATATGTATAATTATAATAGTCATATAAATGTGACTCGTATAGTAGTGATATTTGCATTATTTTAATTAAACATACTGATTTATTCTGATGAAGAAGAGAGAATACACAGCTTTGTGTTGCTGAAAGGGACCTCCTGGCAACTAGTGGAAGATGTCAATTTATAGGCACCAATACGTCCAGTGGAAGCCTTAAATATGGTTGTTTGTATATGGTATAAATTAGCCACCTGTTCTTATCAGCCCAGAAGAAAACAATTTTTTATTTATAAATCAATCATTAACTACAAATTGAACAAAAACTATTCATTTATCACTATGCCTGGCTCAAAGTATGAAGGGAATTCATAATGTTATAGATATTATGCTTATTATATATATTAACATCTGTATGCCTTCATGAATAAAATAGAAACGAAATTTCTAATTTCTCCAGTTGAATTTTCTCAAAGCACATCTTTTGGCTTTCTAAGGTCAAGCTTTTTCATTAAAATAAGCATTTAAGGTACTCTAATTTCCTGTGGAAAAATTCTGAAAAATAAATGTTTGATAAAATTTACTATTATATGTATTATTATTATTGTATTTCTACATTATAAAATACATTAAAATAAACTTTACTAGATTTTAGATAGGAAACCAGAAACACATCATCTTCTCTTGCCTCAGAAGAATCCAGGGAATTTAAAAGTTCTTCTGAAGACTTAGTAGAAAAGAGGATTCCCTTGAATTTATGAAGAACACTCGATTGGCTCTTGGATGACATGTTTCATCAAATCAATCAAAAAGTATTTACTAAACACTAACTTTAAACAAGGCACAGAGCAAGTGTTGTCCTAGCTCACTGGCAATGTAATCACTGAGCTGACATTCCAATCAGAGGAACATATATATACCTTTTGCAATTCTTCACAACAGTAATTTTTAAATGATAACTGAGCCAAAGGCTACTGTGAAAATGATGTTATCTTTATTCTGCTGACAGCACATGTTACAAAATATTCCCTCCAACCTGACTCAGATAGTTTACATACACAGCTATCAAGTTATCAGAGTGTAATCATTATATTAAGGGACTAAGGTTCCTTAAATCCTTTGTCCTAAATAAGGAGTGACTTTTAGTGGCTATAATGGATTATATCATTGTGGAAGTGACTGGAAAAACTGAGCTTCTTCTGGTTAATATTAACACACAGTAGAGGAAGCAGCTAGTATTGCATTTCAGGAAGAAAAGAGGAATGGAGTAAGAAAATATAAATTTTTCTAGGAATTGGCAGATAAATCTGTGACTAAACATAAACCCCACAGGAAATACTTTAAATAAAAAGTACAAAAGGTAACATGGGAATCAGGAAACCCAAGCAAAAAAAAAAGAAAACAAATCTTGAGCTTTGATGTACACAGGAAGTTTTTTGGTTGAACTAATAAACTCTTGTTTGAGTCATTCTTAGCTTCTGTCACCAATATTGTTATATTCTGGATTGAATTAGATATGGCAATGAAGTGCCCAGTTACTTCAATGAACCACATTTGAATCTTTTTTGTTTGCTCGTCTAAACATTAAAAAGAAATGTACACCAACAAGGAAATAATCAGCATTTTAGTTGAGCACAAAAAAGTAGAGGTCAATTGTCGAAGAACTAATTGAAGACGATACAAATGATGGTAGCAGAAATAAAATTTTAAACGATTATACACCAAAAAACCCCTCAAAGAATCTACAATTAAAATGAATATGTAAATTGATCATGGTTGCTGGATTATGAGGGCAATACACGGAAGTAAATTGTATTTATGTATTCTAGCAACAACCAATTGAAAATTAAAATTTGAAAAACAATACTATTTATAAAAATATGAAAAAATTAAATCTCTAGAAATAAATCTAATAAAATATGTGAAAGACACTGAAAACTACAAAGCATGAATGAGATGGGTTAAAGAAGACCTAAGTAAATAAAGAACAATATCATGTCCATGGACTGGATGACTCAATATTATTAAGATGTCAAGGGACTTCCATGGCAGCCCAGTGCTTAAAGCTCTGTGCTTCCAATACAAGGGGCACCAGTTCAATCCCTGGTCAGGGAACTAAGATCCCACATGCCGTGGGATGAAGCCAAATAAAAACCCCCAAAAAACCAAAAAATAATCAAACAAAAAAATAAAATGTCAAAATTCTCCTTATTGGTCTATGAAGTCCATTTAGTTAGGTCAAAATCCTAACAGGCGTGTGTATGTGTGTTTGTGTCTGTGTGTGTATGCATGTGTATAAATTGACAAGCATTTGTATGGAAGTGCAAAGGTCCCAGAATGGTCTCTTAAAGAAGAACAAAGCTATAAGACTTAGATGATCAGATTTCAAGATTTACCATAAAACAGCACTAATTAAGATACTGCGGTCTGAGCCCAATGCTGCACATGTAGATCAATGGAACAAAGTAAAGAGTAAAGAAAAAGATCCACACATAAATGTTCACTTGATTCATGACAAAGGTGCAATTCAGTAAGGGGAAAAAAACATGGTCTTTTTTAGTGAATGGTGCTTATTCAATGGGATCCATATTGGGCAAAAGAACGAATCTTAGCTCTTATTATACACAAAGAAAAATTCAAGATGGATCATAGAATTAAACTAAAAAAAAAGTTTCTAGAAGAAAATGTAGGAGAATATCTTCATGATCTTTGGGAAGGCAAAGATTTCTTAAATATGATTCACAAAAGAACTATCCATTAAAGAAAAAAATTATACCTTGACTTCATTAAATTAAGAACCTTTGTTGATTAAAAGTCGCCATTAAGTGAGTAAAAAAGGCAAGCCACAGACGGGAAGAAAGTGTTGTGATACATATATTCAACACTGTACTCAGTTTTAGACACTTTAAAGAACTCCTACTAATCAATTTTTAAAAAAATCAAACAACTCAACAACAAAACAAAGAGCAAAAGACCTGAATAAGCCTTTGAAAAATTTTCAACATCATTAGTTGTTGAGGAAATGCTAATTAAAATGAACCTCGTGGGACTTCCCTGGTGGTCCAATGGTTAAGAATCCGCCTTCCAATGCAGGGGACATGGGTTCAATCCCTAGTCGGGGAACTAAGATCCCACATGCTGTGGGGCAAACTAAGCCCAGGCACCGCAACTACTGAGCCCGTGCACTCTAGAGCCCGCACACCACAGCCAGAGAGAAGCCCGCACGCTGCAATAAAAGATGCTGCATGCTGCAGTGAAGATCCTGTGTGCCAAAACTAAGACTCAACGCAGCCAAATAAATAAGTAAATAAATAAATAAATAAATATTTTTTTAAAAAATGAACCTCGTAAGGGGATCCACTTCCAGAATGTTGGCATGAGGAGCTCTGTGGATCCACTCCCTGAAAAAACAACCATGAATGGTGACAGTTATTTTTAAAATAAAATAAATAGGGACTTCCCTGGCGGTCCAGTGGTTAAGACTCCGAGCTTCCAACGCAGGGGGCGTCAGTTCGATCCCTGGTCGGGTAACTAAGACCCCACATGCCATGCAATGTGGCCAAAAAATAAATAAATAAATAAATAAATATTTAAAATCTCTAGAAATTGTCCTAAAAGCACACAGCAAATGAAGAAAGAGTTATTCAAGAAAAATGCACTGAATATTTATAAGAACAGCCAGACTCTATCACACTTGAGCAACAATTGGTTCCCTATCTCCATTGCCCCTGCCAGCTAAGCATCAAAGCTCCACTCCAAGAAATTATGGTCAAGAAGATGGGGCTTCTTCTTCCCCTGGCTTCCAGGCAATAATCTGAAAAAAATAAAATCCCTAAAAATACCTCCCCAGTACTTCCCTGGGAGGAGCAAGCCACCAACATTTCTCATCCCTTCCCACTCTGTCTAAATTCCAGGTGACTGCAGGCAAGAGGTTTAGGGCTTCCTTCCTCCATCCAGTTCCCACTCATAGGGTGGAGGCCCTACTGCTGGTGTGTCAGGCTGAAAACACTGGGGACCTGATTGCCTTTGGCCCAGCTTGCTTATAGGTCAGAGGTTCCATATCAGGAGAGGAAAGCCAAGAAGACCAGGGGCTTTCATCATTTACCAAATCCCTGCACAAAAAAAAGGTGTGTCACTCCAAGAGAAATGGACCACTGTCCTCACACCCAACTCCACAGTAAATGGTTCAGAGATTTTTTTTCCCCAGAGCATGAAGCTGGGCATAAGAACAAAGAGCTCTGAAGCTCTTCCTAAAGAAACTGACTTTATTTAGAAAAGAATGAGGGGGAATTCAAGGATAAACATGCTCTAGAAAACAACGGAGATTTTTGTAGTAAGCAATTAGCTCCACGAAAGCAATAAAATAAATTGTACACTAACTTGTTTATCATAGAGAACCGTGGAAAGAGGTTAAAAAAAAAAAAAAAATCTCCTGGGATAGAAAAACTACCTCCACAAGTGGCCCAAATTTAATTGGGTTAGACTGTGGATCAATTTATATACTTAGGCATTGCTGAAAACAATAGAGCAATCAACCAGCAGTTATTGGAGTCAAATAGCTGGGTGTGATGCCAACAGAGGTAGACAGCTTAACAGAAAGATCAAGGAAAGAGACAGTCAAAAAGAGCCCTGCTAAAACCATTGTCATCCCAGAGTGACTGTGTACATGCCCAAGGATGCACCCTCTGAGGAGTGACATCATAGAAGGTTTGAACAACACTATATACCAACTAGACTTAATGCACATCTATACAACACTTTACCCAATAACAGCAGAATACACATTCTTCTCAAGTACACCTGGAACATTCTTCAGTATAGACCATATGCTATGCTATACAACAAGTATTGTTGTAAAATAAATTTTTAAATTTTCAAGTATTAAATTCATACATAAATTTTCAAGTATTAAAATCATACAAAGTATGTTCTCTGACCACAGTGGTATTAAATTAAAAATCAGTAATAGTAGGAAAGCTGGAAAATTAACACATATTGGAAATTAAACAACACACTCCTAAATAAGCAATGGGGCAAAGAAAGTTGGGTCAAAAAAGAAATTAAAAGAACATTAGAAAATAATTTTTTTAAATACCAAATTTATGGGACTCAGTTAAGGCAGTGCTTACAGGGAAATTTATTGCTATAAATTCATACTGATAAAAGAAACAAGATCTCAAATCAGTAGTCTAAACTTCTACCTTAAGGTGCTAAATAAAAGAAGGCAAACTAAACCTAAAAGAAGCAGAAGGAAAAAATTGTAAAGATTAGAGTGAAAATTAATGAAATAGAGAATAACAAAAAAATGCAGAAAATCAATAAAAACAAAACTTGCATCTTTTAGCTGAACTGATGGGGGGAGGGGTGGGCAATGGCAGGAACAGAACATTACAACTGACTTTAAAGGAATACAAAGGATTCTAGGGAAATACTATGAAATTGTTTTCAATCAAATTAGTTAACTTAGATAAAATGGACCAATTCCTAGAAAGACATAAACTACCAAAACTGACTCAAGAAGAAATAGAAAATCTGAGTAGACTATAAGTTTATAGATTGAATTTGTTTTCAAAAATTTTCTACCAATAAAATTCCAGATGGCTGCAGTAATAAACTCTACCAAACATTTAAAGAAGACTTAACACCAATTCTTCACAAACTCTTCCAAAGAATAGAAGAGGAGGGAATACTTCCCAACTATTCTATGAGACCAGCATCACCCTGATACCAAAATCAGATAAAGATCACAAGAAAACTACATACCAATGTCCCTTAGTAAAAGTTCTCAATGGAATATTATCAAATCAAATCCAGCAAAAGAATTGTACACTGTGACAAAATTCTTGGTAGCTATCCCAAGAATGCAAAATTGATTTAACAACTGAAAATCAATTAGCTTAATACCCCATTTAAATAGAATAAAAACAAAAACTACACGATCCTCTCAACAGATGCAGAGATACATTTGACAAAATCCAACATCCCTTTATGATAAAAAAAGAAAAAAAAAAAAAAACCTAGGAATAGAAGGGAACTTAATCTGGCAAAGGTCATCTACAAGAAAATGAGCAGCTAACATCATGTATAGTAGTGAAAGACTTAATGCTTTCCCACAGAAACAAGAAAAAGATGTCTGCTCTTATCACTTCTATTCAATATTGTACTGAGGTTTTTGCCAGGGCAATTAGGCAAGAAAATTGAAAAACACAAAAAAACAAAAAAAAAAACTTTCCAGATGGAAAGGAAAGAAATAAAACTATCTCTATTTAGAGATGGCATGATCCTGTATCTAGAAAATCCTAAGGATGTGAGAGCCAATGCAATCTGGAAATATTGATCATGTCCTAAGATTCTCGAGTGTTGCTAGTGAGTCTGTGTCCAAGGACTATAGATTAAGTATAAATATTGAACATATTTATACATTTAATATAGATGAATATTAAAATAGCCCTGCTGGTTTCAGCTTAGAGAGGCAGTTCATCAGCTGAGTGGGAATAGATCTCTTCAGAGTTTTGGTAATTGGGTTCTAAGAATGAAATCCCAGGGAAAACTACAGTGATTAGATATCATTAGAGCTATGCAAAGTTTTCCTTATTGTAATGACAACAAAGCAGAGTTTTCAAGTGGTCTTTTACATTTGGCGGTAGACTGGGTAAATGACTATTGAAGAAAATCTAGATGGTAGAACAGTTTGTAATTCTGATGGTTTTTTGTTGTTTTCTCTCTGGACTGATGGGATATATCTGAGACCAGAATTTCTTTGTGCACTTGAGTTTAGATTTCAGTTTTATATTTGTTGGGACTATTATGCTTTGAAAATATGAAGAATTTGGGAACCTAGTTATACACAGAGGGCAAATTTTTAATTACTTAGAGAAATATTTTTAAAGAAAGCTAACATAGGAAAAATCTATTTTTAATTTTATAATGCATCCTACATGTTTAAAAACACAGAATATGCTTGAAAGAAAAACAACCCTTTTCTTTTCTAAATACAAGTAATATGTGTTTATCAGAGAAATTAAAAAATGCTAAAAAAAAACCCCAGAAAATTACCTCATAATTTTATCATCCAAAGGTAACAGCTAGAAGTTGATATACACCTTTGAGACTTTTTTCCCTATGGATATTTGTAATATGTGTGTGTTTACAAAAATGTTACCATTCTTTTTTGCAACTTGTGTGACGAAACTATAAATATAATTATATCACTATAAATATGGAAATACAAGTAACACACTATAAATATGGTAAGCACAATCTTTAGTGGAGCCTTAGTATTCTGTTGTATTTAATTAACGTATTTAATCAATTCTCACTGTAGAAACTTTGTTTCTAATTTTTTGTCATAATAAAGTAAAAAAATCTGAATAGACATTTCACCAAAGATATACAAATGAATAATAACTACGTGAAAATTTGCTCAACATCATTAACCATCAGTGAAATACAAATCAAAACCACAGTAAGATGACTACACACCACCAGGATGGCTATAATAAACAAGGCAGATAATGACAAATGTTGACAATTTTGGAGAGCATGAAACCCTCAGACACTGCTGGCGGGAATATAAAATGCTACAAAGCTTCGGGAAACAGTCTGGCAGTTTCTTAAAATGGTAAACATAGAGTTATCATATAATGCAACAATTCCACTCCTAACTATATACCCCCAAATGAAAACATGTCCAAACAAAAATTTGTAAACAAATGTTCACAGCAGCATTATTCACAGTAGCCATAAAGTGAAAACTACTCAGATGTCCATCAACTAATGAATATATATATATATGAATATAAACATGTGTGTATAGAGATAGATGTATACATGCACATATATGTATGATGTTGTATATCTGTATGTATTAGTTTCCTGTTGCTGCTGTAACACTGTAAACTTAGTGTCTTAAAGCAACACAAGTTTATTATATTTTAATTCTGGAGGTCAGAGGTCCTAAAATGATGTTCGCAAGGCTGTACTCCTTTTCGGGGCTGTGGGGAGGAATTCCATTTCCTTGTCTTTCCAACTTCTAAAGACTTCCCTTGTTCCTTAGCTCATGGCCTTGTATCTCAAACCTTTTCGCCCTCTGCTTCTATAGTCACATCACTTACTCTCTAACTTTGACCCTGTAGCCTCCCTCTTACAATGTCCCTGTGATTCTAGCGGGTGCACCCAGATACTTCAGGATAATTTCCTCATCTCAAGATCCATAACTTAATTATTTCTTCAAACTCTCTTGTGCCACATAAGGCAACATATGCATAGGTTCTGGGGATTAGGATATGGACATCTTTGGGGGGCCATTATTCCATCTATCACACTATAAAATTGAATATTATTCAGCAATGAAAGGGAATTAAATACTGACACATGCTTCACCGTGGGTAAATGTTGAAAACATGTTAACTGAAAGAAAGCATTTGCAAAAGACTACATATTTTATGATTCCATTTATATGAAATGCCCAGAACATGCAAATCTACAAAGACAAAAGTAGGTTAGTGGTTGCCTTCAGCTGGAGAAGCTGGAGGGAAATGGGGCGTGACTACTAATACATATGGGATTTCTTTTTTTGAAATGATAAAAATGTTCCAAATTTGACTGTGATATGCTTGCACAACTCTGTGAATATACTATAAACCACTGAATTGTGCACTTTAAATGGGTGGATTCTGGGGTATGTGATTTTATATAAATAAATCTGTCATATTACGAAAAACAACTAGGACTATACATCCCCTAGAATCTCTTGCCAGCAAAATATAAGAATCCTAGTTGATTCATATCCTTGCCAGCATGTGATATTGTCACACTTTATTGGCAGGAGTATATAAATTGGCTACAAACATATTGGAAAAGTGTTTGGTAGTATTCTATTTGCCTATTTCTGGTAACAAACCACTATGAATTGTAATGAGTTAAAAGCAACAATTTGTTCTTTACTAGTTTTGTTGGTTGACCATGTTCAGCTGGGTAGTTCTTGCTTCAGGCCTCTGGTGTAGTCGCTGTCAGATGGTAGTAAGCACTGGATTTTTCTGAAGACTTAACGGGGCTTGACATAGAAGACAGCTTGCTCGCATGGCTGGCAGTTGATTCTGGCTGTTTGCTGTAGTTTAGCTGGGGCTCTCTATCAGAGTGCTTATATGTGCTTTTCGATGTGGTTTAGGCTTTTTACAGCATGGCAGCTGGATTATAAGAGAGAGCATTCCAAGAATGAGTGTTCCAAGAGACCAAAGCAGAAACTACAAGGCTTCTTATGACAGACTCTTGGGGGTCATGTGGCATCACTTCAACTACATTCTATGAGCTACATAGGGCCAGCCCAGATTCAGTGGGGAGAGAACTACACAGAACTTGAATACTGGGAAGTGTAGTTCATGGGGGCCGTCATGGGAAACTGGTTCTTACCGTCTTCCTCTAACCTCCATGATTCATTTCCCATCTAGCAACAAAATGCTCTCACAACCTTCCTAAGACCTCCAAATCCTCACTCTATTAAGTCATCAGGGTGAGGCTTGAAGTCTGTGATCTCATTACCTAAATCAGGTCTAAATATAAATGGAGCTCCTTGGGGACAGCTCCCTCTACTGAAGGTCCTCGGGTGCAGCTCCTAGAGCATGATTCTCTTAATCTGAAGACCCGTGAATTAAAGAGACAGGTTATCTTCTGATACACACCCAGTGTACAATGCTAAGACAGGGAGAAGATAACTGTAGGAGACATTTCTATGTGAAAAGGAGAAGAATAGGAAGCACATAAGTGTTAGTGAGCTAGAGAAATTTTGTTGAGTCCAATCTTCCTCCTCCCTATAAGTGATTCTCTGAAGTTCTAGGCTCTGCCTTCTGGGCTCTCGGTTCTGCACTCTTGAGTCATCTTTCCTCCCTAAGAAATAGCACTCTTCACAGCTGAGCATATTTCTCAGACTGACTCGTGCCTGTAGAAGGTCAGGGGTTATAAGGGCTCTTTTACTTTTGAACTGTCTCTGTCCCTGAAGTCTGAGTAGGTGGTTGTTTTTGTTTGGTTTTGATTTTTTTTTTGCCAACGTAATGCTCTTAAAAAATGGTGTAAGCTTTCTGTGATTATTATTGTTGCTCCGTCTATGTGACAAAAAGCCACACCCACAAATATCTCCGGGATAGGCCCCATTCTTCTTTGGATTGAGGAACAGGGTGCTCTGAGATGATGTCTTTGAGATTCTTAGAAGCCTTTTTGTCTAGCAGATAAGAGAGTCATGCCCTTAAGATTCTTAAAAGCGTATTGTCTACCTATGAGGTCTATGGGGCACATACACATTTTATCTTCCTGAGGTATCAAGAAAAGATCTTACAACTAAGTCCTTGACTTCATCTTTACCCTGAGACCGTGTTTTGTTCGTAGTGCCAAGGATGTGATCTTGTTCTGAGGTCGTTTCTTACTGCAAGAACCTTTTGCTAGCTAGAAACATTGTCATGGATCTTATTTCATACATTCTAGTAAAAAACTGGACTGTTTCTTCTTTAATTCAACTTTCTCTTCTTATGCTTTTATTACAGGCACTAGAAGAACCCAGTTATCGCTTTCAACGTTCTGCCTGAAAGTCTCCTGAGCAAAGTCACAAGTTTGTTAAGACTCAGGGGATAGTGTTGCTAATTGTTCTGCCATAATCCTCTCTCATCCAGACTCCAATAATAACTTCCTCACAGTCCTTCAAAAGTTTGGTAACAGTTTCCTCATGCCCTGTCAAGCTTCTTCTCACTATCTAGTCCCAAAATCAATGTTACATGTTTTAGGTTTTTGTTACAAAAACACCTCATATGCAAGTATCAATCTCTGTTTCCTTATATATTTGCTGAATAACAAACAATTCCCCAAATGTAGCATTTTAAAGTAACAGTATATTATCTCTCATGGTTTTATGATTTTTCTGGGTTCAGCTGGGCAATTTTGATCTGGAGTCTTTCACAGCAGCTGGGACTAGAGTTATGTGAAGACTGAGCTGGTCATCCAAGATGGCTCCCTTACATGGATAAGAATTGATGCTGGCTGTTGGCTGGGAACTAGTCTCGGGCTGTCTACCAGATAAATTTTCATCCTCTCCCCCTTTGCCTTCCTTCCTACTCTTGCCTCTCTTTTTTTTTCTTCTCTCCCTTTCTTTCTCTCTTTCCTTCCTTCTCCTGCCTCTCTTTTCTCTCTCTCTCCTTCTTCTTTTAAATTTAATTTAATTTATTTATTTTTTATACAGCAGGTTCTTATTAGTTATCCATTTTATCCACATCAGTGTATACATGTCAATCCCAATCTCCCAATTCATCCCACCACCACCCCCCACCCCTCATCCCCGCTTTCCCCCCTTGGTGTCCATATATTTATTCTCTACATCTGTGTCTCTATTTCTGCCTTGCAAACCAGTTCATCTGTACCATTTTTCTAGATTCCATATATATGTGTTAATATACAATATTTGTTTTTCTCTTTCTGACTTACTTCACTCTGTATGACAGTCTCTACGTCCATCCACGTCGCTACAAATGACCCAATTTCGTTCCTTTTTATAGCTGAGTAATATTCCATTGTATATATGTACCACATCTTCTTTATCCATTTGTCTGTTGATGGGCATTTAGGTTGCTTCCATGACCTGGCTATTGTAAATAGTGCTGCAATGAACATTGGGGTTCATGTGTCTTTTTGAATTATGGTTTTCTCTGGGTATATACTCAGTAGTGGGATTGCTGGGTTTGCCTTCCTTTCATTTCTTTCTTTATTCCTCCTTCCCTCCCTCCCTCCTTCCTTCCTTCCTTCCTTTCTTTCCCTTCCTTTCCTTTCTTTCTTTCTTTCCTTCTTTCTTCTCTTTCTTTCTTTCCTTCCTTCCTTCCTTTTCTCCCTTCCACCTTCTTTCCTTTCTTTCTCTCTCTTTGATACTTTGAGACTTTAGTCTTTGCAGTGAGGAAACGTGGGAGGAGAGAAGCCTCATCCTGGTGTCTTGATCAGATGTTGACAGTTTGTCAGCAGGTGTGTTTCTGGCCCACAGGAGCAGAGCATGCTGCATCTCCCACCACTGGTAGGTTTATGCCACATGGGGTCCCTAAAGCTTGGTTTGAGCCCTAAGGCTGTAAAACCATGAATAAGTGATGGATAATTACAATCCATCAGCCAGCAGCCAGAAAGAAGAATAACAAACAGAACTCCCAGACTTGGAAGAATTTCATGGATTAGAATTGCTGGTAGAGGTAAGTGACAACTTAAATTTAGAAAATAAATAATAAGAGCATTTAGGAAGATTCTATTAAAACCTTTTTAAAAAGACCTTTAGGGGCTTCCCTGGTGGCGCAGTGGCTGAGAGTCTGCCTGCCAATGCAGGGGACACGGGTTCGAGCCCTGGTCTGGGAAGATCCCACATGCCGCGGAGCGACTGGGCCCGTGAGCCACAATTACTGAGCCTGCGCGTCTGGAGCCTGTGCTCCCAGCAAGAGAGGCCGCGATAGTGAGAGGCCCGCGCACCGCGATGAAGAGTGGCCCCCGCTCGCCACAACTGGAGAGGGCCCTCGCACAGAAACGAAGACCCAACACAGCCAAAAGTAAATAAATAAATAAATAAATAAATTTAAAAAAAAAAAAAAAAGACCTTTAAAAATGATTTACAAAGTCAGCAAGTGAATCAAAGGAGAGATTGGTTCCTGATGAATACCCAATAGGTGACCTATAAGAGCCACTCAAAGAAAAATCACAAAATGCAGAGCAAAAATTAAAAGAAATAAAACATTAATAACAAAAATGGAGGGCAGATCCAGGAGGCTTAATAGTTTACTACAAGATGTAAAAGAAAAAGTAGACATACTTGACTAGATAGAAAATGTTTAATGGGAAAAGACATTATAAATTACAAGATAAATTAAGATAGTGAAAAATATTTCCAAACACTATGGCAGATAGCATTTTTATCTATAATAAAAAGATTTTAAATTGATTTTAAAAAAAGAAAAATTGACAGAAAGCATGAGACAAACTACAGATCCAAATCAAAGTAAATATATAATAGAAGCCTTACTTCCATCAAAAAGGAAATGGTTGTATAAATTTGGATACAGTCATACTGTGAAATATTATGTTACCTTAAAAAGATACATTAAAGGCATAAGCAGCATAAAAAGAAATGTACATATTATGATCCCATTTTTATAAAGCAAGCAGTTTCCCCAAAGCCTTACATTTCTACACATGTATGTATGGGTACACATATGTATTTGTCTGTATATGATAATATGAGCCAGAGACAGATATGAAAATGTATGACACATGGATGTTATGACTGCATAAGAAGAAAGAGGGAGGAAGAAGTAATTAAAAAAAAACAAGAAGATTGTTTCTGAGAAAAACAGCAAACATGACATGATATAAATTATGTAAAATTATATAGACATATAATATATGTGTGTCTATATGCAGAAAGAGATATATGAAAGGAGAAGCATTAAATTTCAATTGTAGTTATCTCAGTCTGGAGGAATTTCAAGTATCAGTTTCTTACTTACATACATGTTAATGATTGCTTGAATTTTCTTTTTTTTTACAGACAACATCCTCATATCCTCAAAATTGAGGAGATGAAGGCTAAATTTTGAATGAACACATCTTGAGATAGAAAAGGTCTGAAAGGTTGCCTGGTTGACCATCAGCAAGAAATGTGCTTGGATGCAGTACTGAGTGGTCCTGCAAGAGAGCCTTGATAGCTCAAGAACTGGAAGTTGGCCAAAATAGCTCTAATTGTATGGGAAGGAAAACCCCTTCCAGCACTGTACTACAGGAATGCTTTCCTCTTGCCTGAGAGAGGGTTAGGAACCCTTGTGGGTGTGATGGCTGAGACAATAGCAGTATTGGAATGAGGGGAGGGAGAGTATCAGTGTGTGTGACAGTGATGACTGAGAAATGACAACTGCCAACAGCAACACATGTCAAACCCTGAACTCCTCCCTCACTCCCTCTCCTTCCTCCCATAACCCCTTGGGGCCAGAAAGGGGCAGACCCTCTTCCTTAGTCTTCTTGTCTAGATCCCCTTAAGGAAGACCCTAACCTGGAAGGCTTGGTTAGGAAGATAAAGAAGCTAGCCTTGGGAATTCCCTGGCGGTCCAGTGGTTAGGACTCTGCGCTTTCACTGCCGAGGGCATGGGGTTCGATCCCCGGTTGGGGAACTGAGACACCGCAAGCTGCATGGCGCAGCTGAAAAAAAGTGGGGAGGGAAGAATATTAAGGAAACGTTTAAGCCTTCTTTCAAAATGATAATCTGGTTCCCTAGGTTATGTCTTAATGCATAATTCTATTTTCAATGTCAAATGTGGAAAATGATCTTTTATTTGCTTTCTTTTGTAACATAGCATAATTCTCTTTTCCTACCTCTGAGAGTACTGCGGTAAAGTTCATGTGCGTGGAAAGTCAAAAGAGGAAAGTATAGAAATTATTTTTTAAAATGTCACCCCTGTCACAACAAGTACCATTTACAGTGTACTTATTACATGCCAGGCACAGTACTGCGTTCTATGTGCACACCCTTACAACAACACTATAAAAGAACTATTATTAATTTCATTTATTTTAGTGAAAAGAAACAGACTCAATGGGATTAAGTAAGAATACACTTAGTTAGGATAGCACAGTCAGTGGTAAATATGATTAACTTGAAAGCACATGCTCTGAATCATTGTGTGATAGTCCTCCTAGTCGTATCCATGGGAGAGAGAGAGAGTGTGTGTGTGTGTGTGTGCACGTGTGTGCTCACGTATGAGTAAAATGTCCTCAGTAGTCTGTAAATATCAGAACTTTGATCTGCTATTTAATGTACTAAGAAGTAAATTCTCTTCATTCCCTCCATTTCTAAAAGCAAGATTTGCATCTTTGGGGCCTTCCAGAAGCCTAGACATAATCCCCAGTGGGGAACTAAAACCAAGAGCAGATCCAGGCTCCAGAAGTGAGGGAGAAACACGGTGCTCTGTCAGCTGAGTTAAGGGAGGGCACATCTGAGGAACAGTCAGTAATGGCTCCTGGAGAGGTTGGCCTTTGACCAGGGACTCGAAGATTTTCACAGACAAAGGGTAGGTGGACCAGGATTTTGGAAAGGAGGTGGGGTGGGGGGTACCAGGGACCATAAGAGGGAGATTTAGGCCTAGAGGACAGCGGCTGAGAAGTGCAGCTACAACAACTTGGGCTGGAGATAGAATAGGAGCAGCAGAAGATGAGGTTAAAAGTCAGACTGTCCGGGTCTCTGCCCTGGACAGTCCTGGATGCCCAAGTGAGCAGTCCGTTCTCAATCTGAAATATAACAGGAAAGGGTCACAAGTTCTCACCCTCACAGAGGCCAGGTAAGTAAAGTATGTGGGCAAAGAGGGCCAAGTATAAGACACAGACATATGCTTAATTTATATTAAACACTTAGAAATTATCTTCACTTCCCTAAGCAAATACGTTGCCTTTCAATTATAATTTAAATATGTAGCTTCTCAGATTATCTTTCATTTTCTTATGTTTGAAATAGAGATGAGGAAAGAGAAATATTTCTCCACTCTAAGAAAAACAACAGCACAAACACAACCATACATAACAAACTACACTTGGTCCCAGCATCAGGAATAGACAGGGAGAGCTGAGGACTCAGACAAACTGGAGTGGATTTGCTTTGTCTCTGGAGGTACTCAACACTCAGCTCTTTATTGCCTCATGAGAGACTGGGCCCAGTACTTGCGGATCTTTTAGGTTTTCATGAAAAATTAGATATTCTGATTTTGATATAAAATCCTTTGATTATTTAACAATGGCTAAAAAATGTGTTTTAAAAACTGAGTAAGCCAAACAAACAAAACATACATCCCATCTAAATTAGAACCGTAAGCTCCTAATTTGCACCCTTGCTTAGGAAATAATTAATGTTTTTTGAATAGAAGGATAACACATTTAGAATTTACTTTAGGAACACTATCTGGGGGTCATATATGAAATGAACTAAAGCAAAAGGAGAACTCGAAGCAGATAGACCAATTAAGGCATCTTTCAAAAAGCTTGGCTTGAACTGAGCAGGAAGCTGAGGAAATGGAAAGGTGTTTTCAGGTATGGGACTGTGAAAGAGAGAAGGTCTGGAATTTGGTAGCAGGATATGGGGGAGTAAAAAAAACAAAAAACAAAAAAACACAACATGAAGTGCAGTGGTTGTTTACAGTAATAAAAAACTCAAGGAGAAAGATTTCTTTTTCTTTCTCCCATGATGTTGATACCAAGGGAGGGTATGACAGTGACTTCAAGTGCCAGGATAAAACAAACCCCAGAACAGGAAATGTGAAGCAACAGGAAGAGTAACAGACAGAAAGATATCAGATAAGAAGGAGATTTCAGGAAAGGTTCACAGGTAACACAAACAATGAAGTCACAAGGAAAGGTGGATGTCAGTTAATACGGAGCTGCCCTGTGATATTAATTTTTTTTAATGTTTCCTTTTCTTTTAGAACACTTTCTTTTAAAGCAACAGTTGCTCCAAGGTCAGAGTCAGAAAATACTCCTCTGACATATTTTATCAAGCACTTCTAATGCACCAGATATTATTCTGGCTACAGGAAATAGAATCTGAATATGATTGTAAAGTATATACTTTCATGGAGAGAATTCTAGTTCAGAAGACAGATAATTTCTTAAAAAATAGACAATGAGAAAATATCAAGTTATGATAAATAAAATACAAATAACAAAACCACAGTGATACAATATAGAATAACTAGGGGGTTACTTTAATTTGGGTGGTCAGGAAAGGTTTCTCTATGAGGGGCCAGTTTCCATTTTCCACATTCAAGAGGAGGTTCTCATCTAGAGTCTAAACCCATACTGTTGTCTAAGTGAAAAGAAAATTACCTTGGGCCGAGGAGTACAGATACTGAGGAATTTGCTGAGAGAGTTCTGACACTGTTAAACTGTCCTCACTGGTAGGGCAAATTCTCAGCTGATCTCAGATTATTACAGTGCAGTATTAGCACGTGAATATTTGTTTTTATTTGTTTACTTCATTGTTTTATTTTTCTCTCATGGAGAATTTTCTTGCCTTTAATGTAAGTTGAAGGAGGCTTCTGGCAAAGATGGAGTTAATGGGAGCTGGCTTACTTTCCAACTTGAAACAAAAGAACAAAATATGACTTCCCTGGCAGTGGTTAAGAATCTGCCTGCCAATGCAGGGGTCACAGGTTCAATCCCTGGTCCGGGAAGATCCCACATGCTGCAGAGCAACTTAGCCCATGCACCACAACTGCTGAGCCTGCACTCTAGAGCCTGTGAGCCACAACTACTGAAGCCCGTTTGCACTAGAGCTTGCGCACCGCAACTACTGAGCCCATGTGCCGCAACTACTGAGCCCACGTGCTGCAACTACTGAAGCCCGTGCACCCTAGGGCCAGTGTTCTGCAACAAGAGAAGCCACCACAATGAGAAGCCCGTGCACTACAACGAAGAGTAGCCCCTGCTCACCGCAACTAGGGAAAGCTCGCACGCAGCAGTGAAGACCCAACACAGCCATAAATAAATAAATAAACAAATAAATATTCTTTTCCATTATGAAAAAAAAAAAAGAACAAAATAGAAGAAGATCTAAGAAGCAATGGGGATGTAAAACAGTTTGGTAGTTTCTTAAAAAGTTGAACATATTCCTGCTGCATGACCCAGACATTCCACATGTAGGTATGAGAAATGAAAACAAACATCCATACAGACATATACATAAAGCTCATAGCGATTTGATTTGTAATAGCCAAAACTGAAAAACAAAACAAAACAAAACAACACATGTCCATCAGGAGTCAAATGGATAAACTATGGTATAGCCATATGACAGACTATTATTCACCAATAAAAAGGAACAATTGATACATGCAACTACATGGATGAATCTCAAAATAGTTTTGCTAGATAAAAAGTCAGAAAACAAAGGGTATATACTGTGTGATTTTATTTATAGAAAATTCTAAAAAATGTAAATTTGTCTATAATGACAGAATATAGATCAGTGTTTGCCTGGGGTTGGGAAGGAGGTGGGGAGAGGCAGGAAGCAGAGATAGAAAGGGGTACAAGGAAACTTTCGGGTGTGATTAATATGCTTGTTATGTTGATTATGGTGATGTTTTTCACAGGTGTGTACATATGCCAACTGTATGCTTTAAATATGTGCAATTTACTGTATACCAATTGTACCTCAATGAAGCTGTTAAAATTATCGAGGAAAATATTTCAATATCCAGAATCTGACAATCAAAGATGACTGCAAACTCTTTCCTATTTAATGTGAGTGTGTGTTCAATATGAAGTGGGTCTTGACCCAATGCTACTGAAATTATTTGATAAATCACTTATCTTTATAAATTGTTTAAAAGTTTTTTTTTATTTAGAAATTTAATTAGCAGTTTTAAAATTAATAAGGCCATACTATTGGAATATCATGTAATTATGTTGGTGTCTTTCTTGCTAAAGTTATTATTATTATTTGCACAGTGAAAAGCTTTTTAAATAAATGATGGACATGCAGTACAGTATTTATGGGGGATGAAAGTGCATCTGAAAATAAAATACAACAAATGGTTCACAGTGGTTCTCTCTGGGGTAGAATTACAAGCTCCATGGCTGATTTAATACATGACCCTACTGTTTTGATTTTTAAAAATTAACATGCTTTATAATCACCAAAAACAGATCTTTCCATTTTAAGAGAAAACAAAGATCTTCAGGTAAAGTTCCCGACACAGTGACTGGCACAAGACACTCATTGAACTGTAGCTATTACCTAAACCTCAGGTAACTGGCAGCCTTCCTGGGAACGCTGGAGCATCTTTAAAGAAACCCTATTCTAGTTCTCTACACAGACCCAGAGGCAAGACACCATGGAGAGTCTATTTATTCAACAGCCGCTTTGAAGACAAATGTATTTCCCCTATTTCTACTTCAGTCCTTTTCCACAAATTTCTGTCCTTTGCAGGCTAGAGCCTGATGCAAAAAAAAAGGCAGTTGTCCTAGATATACACAATCTTTGAGGGCACAGTTTGGAGATGTACAGGACACTTGTAAAAGTGGGACAGCAGAGTCTCACCGTAGCCCACAAGGAAGGAGAACCTGTGCGCAGGCAGCTGCCTCAGGACCAGGGCACAGATCCCCACCTGGTTAGCCTGGCGCTTTAGAATAAGCTGGTCGGGAGCCTCCCTGGTGGCGCAGTGGTTGAGAATCTGCCTGCCAATGCAGGGGACACGGGTTCGAGCCCTGGTCTGGGAAGATCCCACATGCCGCGGAGCGGCTGGGCCCGTGAGCCACAACTACTGAGCCTGCGCGCCTGGAGCCTGTGCTCTGCAACGGGAGAGGCCGCGATAGTGAGAGGCCCGCGCGCCGCGATGAAGAGTGGCCCCCGCTCGCCGCAACTAGAGAAAGCCCTTGCACAGAAACGAAGACCCGACATAGCAATCAATCAATCAATAAATCTTTAAAAAAAAAAAAAAAAAGAATAAGCTGGTCGGGGAGGCAGCCGGGGAAGATGCCCAACAGACACTGGCGAAGGAAAACATCTTCCACCGCTCGCTCTGTAGCCTGGCCCTCCCCATCCAGGTTACCTGTGTGCAGTGACAGCCAGTCCTTGCGGTGGGTGATGTGGTGAGGCGCGTGCGCCGCCTCGCAGGTCACTAGCTTCTCCCCCTTGCCCAGTCGGACTCGGGCCGCCCGGTTCTTGGCGCCGACCTCGCGAGAGGTGGGAGAGGGAGGAGAGGTGTCAAGGCTCGCGAGACTCCCGGCAGCTTCCGGTTCTAGAGTGCATATGGGCGCCGCCACACTGGGCCCTGAAGTTATCGATTATTTAATGTTTGTCTTTTCAGGGGTTAAATATGCCCTTATTTTCTCCACCTTCCCGGCCTGCCACTCTCCTCTCCTCCCCGTGTCCTTTCCGTGTGTCATTTTCTATCAACCAAAAATAAAAAAGTACCATCTAAAAAGCAAACTGAACCAAAGCATCACTGACTTTAAATATCAGGGCTTTATTTCCTCATTTAGCTATTGAATCAGAGATAACACTTTATGCAGATGAGGTTCAGTTTTGGAAAGTGTTTTATACCGGAACAGTGAATATTTCTCTCTAGTACTGACGATTAATTGCTGTTCTTCTTTTGACTCTCTCACATGTATTGATTCATAGCAACCAAGAAACTTAGCTTTGAATACAAGTATGGTAGGGATTGATTTGTGCGAGGGTTAGTAGATGTTTCAATCAAGTGGATCTTCCTTTATTTCATCAGCTCAGTTTGTACACCGGGCTCACACACAGAGTCTCAAAGGTTGCTAAAAGCAGCCCTAACACAGAGTGAAATCAGTGCTAAATTAAGTATCAAAGATGCAGTTACTTTTTTTTCTCCTAAACCTTGGAAGAGACACCTATGACACAGTGAAAAGTTAAGACGGTATGGGATCAACTCTTTAATAAAATCATTGGCGCGATGTGCCCCCTGACAAATCAAGAACCCAGAGAGAAAAGACAATTTAATAAATGACAGCATTTATACCCCTCCCCTATATAACATTTACAACACTTGTTCAGAATACATTTATTTGGAAAGGTAGAGTTAAACTTTGTACTCAGAGTTCTTTTCTTTTTAAGAACTAACCACTGATCCCAATATAGATTCCCAAGGGAGAAAGAAGCTTACTCTAAAATGGAGAGTAATTTCTTTGGAAGGTACAGAATCCTTGTCACAGAAGGTTTACAAAAAGTTATTTGGCAGTAAGGATAGAACTTATAAAAATGATGTCTTGAGATTCCTACAGATGCTATAATTCTGCCATTCTTTGGGAATTAGGACATTGGCATAGTAAGAAGACCAATTTTAAAAGTCAGACTAGAAATTGCATTTTATTTAAAATTAGAGGAATTCAGTTTTACTTATAATCTATATATATTCAGGCCATTTAGCCTAAATTGGATCATATTAAAAATGAGAAATCTCTAATCTACCATAGGGATACTACCAGTATTTTCTTCCTTCCAGACACAAATGTGTACATACCATATGATTCCATTTGTGTGAAATTCTAGAGTACAAAAACCTAACCTATAGTGTCAGAAAGCAAACAGTGGTTTTCTGGGGCCAGGATTGGGGGAATTTACTGAGAAGGAGAACAAGAAACTTTTTAGAGTGATGGACATAGTCTATACCTTACATCATGTGTCAAAAACTCATCACACTGTGCACTTAAAAGGTATTCATGTTATTGCTTTTAAATTCAACTTCAATAAAGATTTTTAAAACTATATTAAGATACCATTTTTTACCTATCACACTGGCAATAAATTCAAAAGCTTGACAACACACTTTTTTGTTGAGTTTGTGGGGTAATGAACACTCTCACATTGCTTAGGGAAGAAAAAAAACGTTTCAAGCCCTAAGGAGGGGAATCATATGCCTCTTGATACAATAGTCACAGAATTTGTAGCATTCCTGCCAAAAAATGCATTAACAGAATCTAATCATGTGAGGCTATCAGACAAACCCAAATTCAGAGACATTCAATTGATCTGAACTCTTAAAATTTTTCAATGTTAAAGACAGAAGAATAGTTCCAGATTGAAGGAGACTAAAGAGTTATGACAACTAAATGCACTATGTGTCCTAGACTGGATCTTAAAACAGAAAAAAAAAAAAAGTTATAAAGGACACAAATGGGACAATTGATAAAATACGAATAGAAACTTATGTAAGATAATACTGTTATATCAACATTAAATTTCTGAAATTATCTTTATACTATGGTTAGCAGGAAAATGTCTTTGTTGTTAGGAGATATACACTGAAGAATTTGGGATTAAAGGATCATTGTGTCTGCAATTTACTCGCAAATATTTCATCAATAATAATAGTGGCAATGATTAGAGAGATAAATAAAGCAGATACGAGCAAAACATTAATGACTGTTGTCTCTGAGTAAAGGTTATATGGGAGTAGGATTTTTACAACTTTTTAAGTTCGATGGTTCTTTTAAATTTGGATTTTTAAATAAATAATTAAAATGAATCTTCAAATAGCAGTTTCTCAATTGAGAAGGAAAGCCAAAAGGGAAAGGAGAGAATTTTTTTTTTGCCTTGGGCTCTTAGAATTGAGTAGACCTCTTGGATTCTCGGGAAAGACTTCAAAATGTCCCAAAGACTATAGCTTTGGGGTGTGTCTAGGAGCTCAGAAAGTAAGGCCAGAAAATAGCCTGGGTAGAAAGTGGGCAAAAATGCATATGCATGGTGGTAATGGAAGGAATTCAGTATTTCCGCAGGCTTATTTCTGCTCCTGCTCTGCCAGTTTGCTTCTCTAATTCAGGGGGCTATGAACATTTCATTGCAATTTTGGCAACACTGGAAAATGCACATACAGTAATATTAGTAAGAGGCCAACACCATTATTGTGGCCACCACAATAATGGTCACAATAATTCCCTGGGAAGGCCAGGGAATTGATGGCCACAATAATTCCCTGGGAAGAAAAACATGTTCCAGAATTTACCTTGAAACCGGGGTGGACAACTTCTTTAGTCCACAATGCAACCCTTAAGATTAAGACTGTATATCAGAGTCACTGCCAGGTCATTATGGTTTGGAATATCCCAAGAAAAAAGAAAAAGATAGAAGGGAATTCTGTGAAAAACAGGGAAGAAGGGAGAGAAAGACAAGAATAAGCATGTGCTGCCAGCACTACCTCAGCTGCCCCTCGAAGGCACTAGCAAGAGGTGGTTGCTTCTGCTCTTACCCCTCCCACAAACCTCAGAGAGGACGATTGCCTGAAACACAGGGGCTGGCCACTGCATTAGGGAGATGACACTTTTCAAGTCAAAGAAATTTAAACTGGGCAAGGGCTCACTACTCCTTTGAATTTTTATAATTCTTTGTTCTAGTTTGCCAACACTTGTCTCATGCCTCCCTTTATTTTAATTTTTATACATGTTTTATCTCCCTTACCAAATTGTAGATCTCCTATAGGCTGAGTACAGAACATAGTAATTTTTATGCTCCTCAAAAAGTTCAGTATAATGCCTAACAACTCATGCTCAATAAATATTTATTGAGGGAACATGACATTAAAAAAACAAAAACAAAAAACAAAAAAAACTAGGCTATCAATATTTCACTTGACGTGTTGTTGTGTGTGAGAGCCCCCTAGTGTGCAAAAAGAGCTGTGTGAAGGAGCCCAGGTTAACAGGAATTTAAGTAAGTTTTCAAGGGAATGATCTTGGACTCACTTCTTTAATTCAAGATGCTTTTCTTTTCTCATCTCTCTGATTTATTCTTCTGAGGGGAAAGATCAGTTTTAGAATATTAAAACTCATTAATTCTCCAGGACAGCAGCACCGACTATGCTTCAGCCTCCTTCCCAAAGGCCTTTTCATTCAACCCATTAATGGAAGATAAAGTGTGTCATTGATTCTAAGACACATCTTTTCACATTTTAACATTTCTGACAAACAGCTGCCAAACAGCATCTTATCGATGCCTTTCAAGGTCACTCTTTGCTAAGCAGTAATCATGGCATTGTTGCCACTGCCTACATTTGTGCACACGTGGTTATGGCACTTCTCACATCAGTTACGAGCATTGTTTCTATCAAGTTTGTTAAATTTAACTGTCGTTTGAATATATTTTAAAAGATATATACTAAGATACACTAACTGCATATCTATATCTATATTTATACACGCACACACATACACATACACATAGACAGACAGAGCCATACTTGGCTTTAAAACATAAAGCTATTGTGTATGCAAAAAAGGCAAGAAAATTATGCAGTGGGATATAAATCAATTAGTGTAAATTGATTATTTTTTGAAAGAATTCCAGATTGTGCTGCAAAACAACAAGTTTCCTACAAGGCCTAAGAGGGGAAGAGACCCAGAAATCGATAGAGCTGTGTTGCATTCTATTACTGAGATGCATGCAAAAAGATTGCTTATTATGTGCCAAGCAATGCAGCCAGAAGTGGGAAAATTTGCAACTCTCCCTCTGAATAGATAAAAGAAACTTCAAAGTAATGAGTGACTGATGTGACCTATTTGCGCATTGCACAGACTATCAGTAAGATGTTAACTTGTCAGCACCTTCCTGATTTTTTGGAACAGAAGTGGTTTACTTGTAATGATACAGGATTCATTTGAGGTAAAACTGGAAACAGTAATAATGGTAAATTGAAAATCCTGGTGAATCTCAAGGTAGAAACACTTCTCAAAATCATATTGACAATGTTAGAAGTATTAAAGAGGTCAAGACAGTGAACACAAGTAATAAAAATCAGCATATCTACAGCCACTATGGAAAACAGTGTGGAGGATCCTCAAAGAATTAAAAATAGAACTACCATACGATCCAGCAATTCGGCTTCTGGGAATATACCCAGAGGTGACAAAAGCACTAACTGGGAAAGATATTTGCACCCCCGTGTTCATAGCAGCATTATTTACAATAGCCAAGACATGGAAACAACCTAAATGTCCATCAATGGATGAATGTATAAAGAAGTTGTGAGATATATATATATATATATATATATATATATATATATATATATATGATGGACTGTTATATATATAATGTTATATATATGTAATGTTATATATATACATATATATATATGATGGAATGTTATTCAGTCATAAAAACAACAACAAAAACGAGGAAACCTACCATTTGCAAGAACATGGATGGACCTTGAAGGCATTATGCTAAGTGAAATAAGTCAGATAGAGAAAAACAAATACTATATGATCTCACTTACATGTGTAATCTAAAAAACCCCCATAAAAACCTAGAAAACTAAACTCTTAGAAAAAGAGGTCAGATTTGTGGTTACCAAAGGTGGAGGGGAGGGGGAGGGGGAATTGGAGCAAGGTGGTCAAAAGCTGCAAACTTCCAGTTATAAGATAAATAAGTACTAAGTATGTAACATACAACATATGACTATAGCTAACACCATTGTATGATATATAGGAAAATTAAGAGAGTAAATCCTAAGAGTTCTCATCACAAGGAGAAAAATTACATTCCTTTCTTCTTTTCTTTTTATTGTGTCTATATAAGAAGATGGATGTTAGCTGAACTTATTTTAATTATCTCACAATATATGCAAATCAAACCATCATGCTGTATGCTATACACTTACACAGTGATTTATATCAATTATTTCTCAATAAACTGAAAAAATCAACATGTCACTATGATAATATGCATAATTACTGACGACTGAACAATTATCTCCATATATTTAAGCCACAACGTGAAATCTAACAATGAGATCTTCTCCAAAAGTGCATTATGTATAAATGGCAAAATAATTGGATGGATAGTGGTTGAGTTAATGGTGGGCTATCTAAAGTTACTTGGAATTGGTGTCAACAGCTACCTACACAGTAGTTTGATTTCTGATGCATTTCATGCCCATGTATCTTAATGGTTAAAGGAGAAGCTCATTGAAAACTAACTTGAGTTGCCTTGGCTATTCTTGATTCTTTCTTTTTCCATATAAATTACAAGTTAAGTTACACAACAAACTCTCTAGGTCTAGATCAACTTTAGGAGCAATGACATCTTTAAGATATTGAATCTTTTTGTTCATGAATATAGTGCATCTCTCAATTAATGTAGATTTTCTTTACTGTCAATAAATTTTATAATTACTTTGTAAAAGACCTCTGAAATTTTTGTTGTATTTGTCATGGATTGACATTTCATTATTTTTGTTGCTATGAAATAAAGTAATTTTATTTTTCAAATTGCATTTCCTAGCTGTTAGAAAGTAGTAGTGATAAAAAAATAAAATTGACTTTCATATGTTGATCTTATATCTGGTAACCTTGCTAGATTTCTGCATTAATTTTTAAATTTGTCAAATATTGGTAGATGAATTTGGTAATTTTGTGTTTCCTGTCATTTTTTAAAAGAAGAGTTTTGTTTTTCCTTTCAAATTATTTTATTTGTATTTATTTGTTTATCTATTTATTTATTTTAAACTAATTTTTATTGGAGTATAGTTGATTTACATGTTGTGTTAGTTTCTGCTGTACAGCAGAGTGAATCAGTTATATATATATCCACTGTTTTTTAGATTCTTTTTCCATATAGGTCATTACAGAGTATGGAGTAGGGCTCCTTATTAGTTATTAAGTTCTTAATAGTTATCTATTTTATATATAGCAGTGTGTATATGTCAATCCCAATCTCCCAATTTATCCCTCCCCATCCCTTTCCCCCTTGGTAACCATAAGTTTGTTTTCCACATTTGTGACTCTATTTCTCTTTTGTAAATAAGTTCATTTGTACCATTTTTTTAGATTCCACATATAAGTGATATCATATATTTGTCATTCTCTGTCTGATGTATACACCACTCAGTCTGACAGTCTCTAGGTCCATCCACGTCACTGAAAATGGCATTATTTCATTTTTTTTTTTTTTTTTTTTTTATGGCTGAGTAACATTCCATTGTATATATGTACCACATCTTCTATATCCATTCATCTGTCAATGGACATTTAGGTTGCTTCCATGTCCTGGCTCTTGTAAATAGTGCTGCAATGAACATTGGGGTGCATGTATCTTTTCGAATTATGGTTTTCTCCAGATATATGCCCAGGAGTGGGATTGCTGGATCATATGGTAGCTCTATTTTTAGTTTTTTAAAGAACCTCCGTACTGTTTTCCATAGTTGCTGTACCACTCTGCTTTCAGAAAGCAGAGGTAGAAACACATCCTAACTTATTTTATGAAGTCAGTTTTACCCTAATATCAAAGCCAGACAAAGATATCACAAGGAAGCAAACATCCCAATGAACGCGTTCCTCATGAACATGGAAACAAAATTCTTACTAAAATATTAGCAAACCAAATCCTGAAACACATAAAAACTTTAAACGACATGAGAAAGTGGAGTTTATCACAGTTATGCAAGGTTGGTTTAATATCTTAAACTTGATTAATTTAATACACCACATTAATAAAATAAAGAAAATAAAGATGTTCATCTCAATAGGTACACAATAATGCATCTGTAAGTAGCAATAGTCATCCATGGTAACAACTCTCAAAAAACTAGGAATAGAATTCAAATTTTTCATTCTGATAAGTAGCATATACAAAAAAAACTAGAGCTAGTATTGTATTAATGCTGAAAGATGAAATATTTTTATTTAAGATCAGGAATAAGGCAAAGATGTCTATTCTCAGCATTTCTATTCAACATTGTGCTTGTTGTTCTAGCCAGTTCAGTAAGGCAAGAATAAAATTAAAGACATACTTATTGAAAAAAAGAAATACATGTGTCTTCACTTGCAGATGACATCAAAAGCACTATCTTTAAGGAAAAACATAAAATCAACTTCGTAAAAATGAAATATTTTTAATTTTCAAGAGACAGCATTAATAAAATGAAGAAATAATTCAAACAAGGAAAAATATTTCCAAATATTATATCTGAAAAAAGATGTGCATACAAAATACATTTTTTAAATCTAAGAACTCAATAATAAGAGGAAACACTCCCCCCTCCAAATGTGCAATGCAAAGGATTTTAATAGACAGTTCACCAAAGAAGATATATAAGTGACTAATAAGCACTGAAAACATACTCAATTAGTCATTAGGGAAAAGGAAATTAAAACTCCATAGAGATACCATTACACTCTAAAAAGGATATTTTTATTTATTTTATTTTTTATCATTATAATTTTTTACTATGGTAAGAACCATATAAAATGATATATACCCTCTTCACAGAGGTTTAAGTATGCAGTATAATACTATGAACTATAGGCACAATGTCATACAGAAGTTCTCTAGAACTTTTTCACTCTATACCCATTGAGAAGAGGGATATTTTTAAAAAGACTAACAACACCAACTGTTATTGAGTATGTGAAGAAACAATCATACATTTATGTTGGGTGTGTAAAATGTGTATAGCTACTTTGCAAAACAGTTTTAGTAGTTTCTTAAAAGGAAAATCTTACCATGTGGATCAGCAATAGGCACACAAATGTTTATAGCAGCATTATTCAAAATAGCCAAGGGCCTAAACTGGCCCAAATGTACATCAACTGTTGAATTAATAAGCAAAATGTGTTAAATGAATGCAATGGAATGCTATTCAGCAATAAAAAGGAACAAACTATTGATACATGCAATGACAGGGATGAATCTCAAAAACATTCTAGTAAATGAAAGAAGCCAGACATAAATGACTGAATACTGTATTATTCCATTTATATAAAGTTTCCAGAAAAGGCAAAACTATAGAGGCTGAAAGCAGATCCACAGTTGTCTGGGGTTAGGGCTGAGAGCCAGGGTTGACTACTGGAATTAGGAAACTTTGGGGGATGATAGAAGGGTTATAACATTGGACTCTGATAATGGTTTCACAACTGTAAATTTTACTAAAAATCATCAAACTGTACATTTACAATGGGTTAATTGTGTGGTACATAAAATACCCCAAAATAAAATTGTTTTTATTAGCAACCTAATTTTGTTTTAACTAAAGTGTAATGTTCATGTCCCACACAGATATTGGGTAGCTTGTCTATTAAATAATAATAATGATAACAACAACAATAATAAACCTGTCAAGCTATTAGCAAGCGGAGCAGAGGGGACTGGAAAAATCCTCAGGTGCAACAATAATTTACTTGGCCTGACATCTCTCTGCTTACTAAACCACCATAAGAACCATTTTGATGTGAAAAGGTTAGTTAAGCTGGGCCTGAAAAACACAAGAACTTACATAGTTTTGCACATTCTGGTGATGCCTAGAACTGGAGACTGCTGCTGCTAAATCCAAAGGTAAAACCTCTGTCAAAGTGCTGAAACTCAAAGATAAAAAAATTCTAAAAGAACTAGAAGGTGAAAAAGAAGCTGAAATCACATATATGACAATAATTTTAGCAAAATCCTCATCAAACACAAGGCAAACCACAAGACAATGGAATGACATAGTTTAAATGTTAAAATAAAAACTGTCAAGCTATATTTCTATACCCAGTAAAACATCTTTCAAAAATGAAAATGAACTATAGACATTTTCAGATAAACAAAAGCTGTGAGAGATTTTACTGCCAGCACTACTAGAAAAGCTAAAGGAATTTCATCAAGCTGTTGAGAAATGATACCAGTTCTACGGAAAGGATGATAAAGCATGAAATTAGTACATGGGGGTAAATAAGCAAAGTATATTTTAATATCCCAATTTCTTTGAAAGACTAAGCAAAACAACAATACTGTATTACAGGGTTTATAAAATACATGGTAATAATACACATGTTGTCTTCATGTCAGTTTGAGCTGCTATAACAAAGTACCATAGACTGGGTGGCTTATAAACAACAAAAAAATTACTTCTCACATTTCTGTAGGCTGGAAGTCTGAGATCAGTGTGCCACCATGGTCAAGTTCTGGTGAGGCCTCTCTTCCAGGTTTCAGATTTCTGATTTCTTGTTGTGTCTTCATATGATAGCAGAGAGAGGAAGCAAACCCTCTGGTGGCTCTTATAAGTGCACTAATCCCATTCATGAGGGCTCCACCCTCATGACCTCATTGAATCCTAATGACTATCAAAAGCCCCACGTCCTAATACCATCACATTGTAGGTAGAGTTTCAATGTATGATTTTTGGGGGAATGTAAACATTTACTTCACAACACACAACAATAGGGAAAAAAGGACAGGAGAGACAGAGTAAAGTGACTTATACTATTGCAAACTTCTAATATTATATATAAGGTGGTATATTAATTCAAGTTATACTGTGATTAAAGGTACATATTATAATTCCTAGAGCAATAACTAAAATAAAAGCATAGATTGAAATCCAATAAGGGAGATAAATAAGACACTAAGAAAACACATGATTAATCTAAAAGAAAACAAGAAAACAACATGGAAGGAAAAAAGGAACAGAGCAAGCCAATAGAAAACAAATAGCAAGATGGCAAACTTAAACCCAGACGTATCAACAATTACGTTAAGTATAAAGGGGTTAAACATTCCAATTAAAGGATAGAATTGTCAAAATAGATACAAAGCTAAACAAGACCCAACTATAAGTTGTTTACAAGTGATGCATTTTAAAAATAAATATAACAATAGGGAAAGTAAAAAAAATGGAAAAAGATATACAATGAAAATAGTAATCATAAGGAGACTTGTGAGTCTTTATTAATGTCAGACAGAGTAGACTTCAAAACAAGGTTTATAAAAAAAAAACAAAAAAAAACCAACAAGGTTTATGACCAGAAGTAAAGAAAAACATTTTATTTATATATTTATCTTGATATTTATTTAGAGCATAATATTTATATTGTTATAAATGTTAATACAGGTATCCCCCACTTTTCAAAAATTTGCTTTACACCATTTTGCTTCTATGAAAGACATACATTAGTACCTGTTTTTGCTAATGGAAGGAATTCTGAAGAGAATTTTTGCTTTTACCAAAAAAAAAGGCAAAAATTAACTTTCAGCTTTTGTCTTTTTTTTTTTTTTAACATCTGTATTGGAGTATAATTGCTTTACAGTGTTGTGTTAGTTTCTGCTGTATAACAAAGTGAATCAGCTACATGCATACGTATATCCCCATATCCCCTGCCTCTTGTGTCTCCCTCCCACCCTCCTTATCCCACCCTTCTAGGTGGTCGCAAAGCACCCAGCTGATCTCCTTGTGCCATGCAGCTGCTTCCTTTTGTTTTGCAGTGAACCGTTATAGAGGCTGCCCACACCCCGGGCACTGACAGTGGCACCTCCAAGATCCTTCTCCAGGAACTACACTCAACATCTCAGCATCAAGCTGCCATAGCTTTGAACTGTGTCTGTGAGCATCTGAGCTTTATCTCAAATTATTTTGTGCATCTGTTTTCAAGATGTGTCCTAAGGGAATTGCTTCTTCACTTCATGCCATTTCTGGTTACAAAAGGTTTCGTAAGAATGCTCTGCTTTTGGATAGCAGGGGAAACCTGTAATAAAGGGTCAATTCATGAAGAAAATATAACAGTCTTAAAAACTATTTCTCAAGCAATCAGCCACCGAGGTGATCAATTAGGACAGTGAACCAACTTGAAAGTAGCAAGCAAGCCTTTATTCACTTATTGTGTCATCGCAAACAAGACGCAAAAACAAGTGCCAGTTCCTAAGGGTTTCATTTTTCCTCATGGGATGGCACTGGACGAGAGTCAGATGGACGCAGTGCAGATGGGGGAGTCATCTCACTACCAAGGAGCCCTAAACAAAAGGCTTCTGCCTCTTTATGTACCTATGAGCCAGGAGGAGGGAGAGAGAGAAGGGCTAGGAGTAGAAAGGCACTGAGTTAAAGTGGAGAAAAGTGCCTTAACCCAGACCCCTGATTAGGAGGATATGTATTGGGCTAGGAATGCAGACATGCATCTGAGAATGGTTGTCCCAGGAGGTCCTGAGCCCCTGACTGCAATTCACTCCAGAAAATCAATGCATCAGCTCTGTACAAACCTGGTGTGGCCGGGACAGCTTTCTCCCCACGAGGCCTGCCGGGCAAAGCCTTGGAATGACCTGTGGTCAGGGCATGAAGGATCAGACAGTCGTTTGACCTGGAGTCAGACTCCTCAGTGTATGTAGTTTACAAGAGAATTGCAAAGTACGTAAAGCTAAAATGCACAGAACTGAAAAAGGAATGGTCATACACTTGGAGACTTTAACATTTCTTTTTTCTGTAATTGAAAGAGCAAACGGAAAAAACTGTCAGTAAGGATACACTTGGCCTAGTAAACATTTTTAGCACACTCCTGCCAACAACTGTGCTCATGGAAGCTGGGCCATAAAACAAGGCTCAATAAATTTCAAAACATTTAAATCATACGTAGTATATTTTCTGATCATGACAGAATTAAGTCAGAAAGAGATACCAAAAAGATACTAGTAAACACTACACATATTTGGAAATTAAAATATACACTTCTAAAAACCCATGGGTTAAAGAAGAATCACAAGGGAATTAGAAAATATTTTGAATTAAACAGTAATACAAGCACTACATATCACAATTTGCAGGGGCCACTTCTACTTCCATTCCTTGGTTCCCCAGATCCAAATATTCTAAATACGATCCAAATATCTAAATATAAGAGAAACTTGTTACTGTCCAAATCATACAGCACGTCTCGTAAGATGGTACCACAACTTCCTAAGATACTGTCTCTCAGATGGTCCTTAAAGTGAATCTCTATTAGGCGCTGCCAGCTTTCTGTAAGGCAACTGCTTTTAGGTCAGTGTTTCTCAAACGTTTTTCATTATCCCCCCCTCCACCCTTATTCCAAGGAAATTTAAAAAATTTTTGCCCCTAATCATTGTAATATCTAAGATTTTTTTGCCCCTTAAAACAATCTTTTGGGCTTCCCTGGTGGCACAGTGGTTGAGAATCTGCCTGCTAATGCAGGGGACACGGGTTCGAGCCCTGGTCTGGGAAGATCCCACATACCGCGGAGCAACTGGGCCCGTGAGCCACAACTACTGAGCCTGCGCGTCTGGAGCCTGTGCTCCGCAACAAGAGAGGCCGCGATAGTGAGAGGCCCGCGCCCCGCAGTGAAGAGTGGCCCCCGCTTGCCACAACTGGAGAAAGCCCTCGCACAGAAACGAAGACCCAACACAGCTAAAAAAAATAAATAAATAAAGTAGCTATTAATTTAAAAAACAAACAAACAATCTTTTGCCTTTTGTGGAGGCAATATCACTCCCATTGAAAATGAATGTTCTCCGTGGTATGGTAAAGAGCAATACTTGTTAATTCCATAGGCAAAAGCTCCTTTCTATACTTCTTTTGCTGTGAAACGTGTCCTTGGTCAAAAGGATGTTGTGTGTTGTATATGCCAATATGGTACATAAGTCCTTCTGTAGATGGTGGTGTACATAAGCCATGGTGGTGATGGCAGAAGCATTGAGGACAAGAAAGACAAATCCAGAATAAATGTCTATTTCAGTGAGAACAAATTGCTGCATCTCCATGATGGAAAGCACTGATAACCACTCTTGACCTCTCAAGGCATTAACCGTCCTATCTCAGTCTTAACCTTTATAAGAGATCGAGGCAAAACAGTATGTTGAATAGATACCAGTTAATCTCTTTTCTCAGTTGCCCCACTACTTTCTCTATAGGCTTCTATACAGAGTTGTTTTGCTAGCAGGTATGGAGGTTATGCATGGAATCAATAATCTGGCTTCCACCACTGCTGAGTGCCCAAGCAGTAATAGCATGGACCAATATAAAGATATACAGATTGCCAACAAAAACATGAAAGGATGCTCAACATCACTAATCATTAGAGAAATGCAAATCAAAACTACAATGAGGTATCACCTCACACCAGTCAGAATGGCCATCATCAAAAAATCCACAAACAATAAATGCTTGAGAGGGTGTGGAGAAAAGGGAACCCTCTTGCACTGTTGGTGGGAATGTAAATTGACACAGCCACTATGGAGAACAGTATGGAGGTTCCTTAAAAAACTAAAAATAGAATTACCATATGACCCAGCAATCCCACTACTGGGCATATACCCTGAGAAAACCATAATTCAAAAAGAGTCATGTACCACAATGTTCATTGCAGCTCTATAGCTAGGACATGGAAGCAACCTAAGTGTCCATCAACAGATGAATAGATAAAGAAGATGTGGCACATATATACAATGGAATATTACTCAGCCATAAAAGGAAACGAAACTGAGTTATTTGTAGTGAGATGGATAGACCTAGAGTCTGTCATACAGAGTGAAGTAAGTCAGAAAGAGAAAAACAAATACTGTATGCTAACACATATATATGGAATCTAAAAAAAAAAAAAAAAAAAAAAAAAGGTCCTGAAGAACCTAGGGGCAGGACAGGAATAAAGACGCAGATGTAGAGAATGGACTTGAGGACACAGGGAGGGGGAAGGGTAAGCTGGGATGAAGTGAGAGAGTGGCACTGACATATATACACTACCAAATGTAAAATTGATAGCTAGTGGGAAGCAGCCGCATAGCACAGGGAGATCAGCTCGGTGCTTTGTGACCACCTAGAGGGGTGGGATAGGGAGGGTGGGAGGGAGACGCAAGAGGGAGGGGATATGGGGATGTGTGTATATGTATATTGATTCACTTCGCTATAAAGCAGAAGCTAACACACCATTGTAAAGCAGTTATACTCCAATAAAGATGTTCAAATAAAAAAAGACTGGGGTTACTCTGAAATACATTTTGTATGAGAGACTGCCAAGTAAACTTACACTGTTATGTTCTTGATAAAAGATAATGAGTTTGAATCAGAATAAGAGGAATTGTGTTAAAAATAAACAAATAAATAAATAAAACCATTTCTGAATAGATCAGTAATCCACCTGGGGGCGTGTTGATTACAGCTGACCAACCAAATGAACTCTCATGCTCCATTCTTACTGTCCCCTTTTCCTCTACACACAAAGGTCAGAATCTTCTTAATCGAAGTGTATCTTGAGATCAATAAACTCTTGATTGTTTTGTAATGTAACTTTTGATTGCATTGTTTATGATGAAAAAGTTCCCAAATATTGAGGTTGATTTTTGAATTCATGCCTGGAAACAATGACTCTTGTGGAGGAAAGAAATAATTTTCTATCCATATAAAAGAAGTAAAGGATTTGTTTTCCTGTACTTTCAAAATCCTAGAAACTAGTTAGTATGTCTCAGAATTACACATGTCAAGCATAAACAGATATGGCCCCAGTTTCATCCCATGGTTTCCTGATCACTCACAATAAACTTCACAAGATTCAATTCAATCATCCTACATCTTTACTCCTTCATACCATCAAGAATCTAACTGTATGTCCAAATAATAAGTTTTCAAGCAAAAATATAGACTGTGACTCGTAATTACACTTTTTAGGTTTAGGAATTCTTGAGTAATTAATGCCTTTGGATTCTTAATATCTGTTTTTGAATGCTTAAACCAGAATAAAGTAGAACAGCAGGACTCAGTAATATCTAGATTTGTTTTATTTAATGATAGTTGGTGAAAACAAGTGAGATCTATTTTCCTCATGTGATCTGAGAATAGACTAGAGCAACCCACATTTATGCTGGAGCTCTGCCCTTTTCCCCCAAATGATTCAGCTAAACCTCATGAAGATTTAACATTAGGTAATAGAATGTCCTTTCCTAAAATAGCTTTAGTCCAAAAAAGCTGTTACGTGAGAATGAAGTCAGAGAATTAATAAGGAGATCTGCACAAAGCACCTTGACCAATTTCTGAGGAGAAATGTATGGTAAAGGATGGACCAAGGTGACTTTTTCTGGTATCTCTCCCTCTTGAGAAAGTGGCAGAATGGGGCCACGAGAGTTCAAGGTAAATGGGAGTTTGAAGCAATTATCTAAATAATTCAGACAAGAAGGCACACTTAGGCTTGTCAAAGTCACTGAACCTAAATATTTTGAATCCTATTAGAAATTTATTAAAGTATCTCTAGGGCACACATACCGATAATGACTCATTGTGTGAAGGAAAAATGTTATCCCTGGAAAAAGTAGGCTCATGTACATATACCGTGTTAAATAAATGTTCAATATTCTTTCTACTTTACTTTGCCCAGTAGATAGTGCCTTTCACCTGCATAAAAAGTACAAATAATGTCCTTATATCCTATTCATAGCATTTATAATTCTGTATTTCTAAAATAATTTTCTAAGTAGCATGAGTTTTCACCCAGAAGAAAAAATCAGTGTAGCTGATATGAATACAAAATAAAGGAAGAAAAGAAAAGGAAATAGAATTACCCACACGCTTCTGGGAAATAAAAAGACTTCACAAGCTATAAAAAAAAAATCATTTTATTCACAGGGTACATTTCCAAAATTTCTCCAAGTAAGGGAGGTAGAGAAATTGAGACTTACTGAACCTTCCCAGTACCAGCCATAATTACAATGAACACAGCAAAGAAAAAGACATGTTTTTACAGCAAACCTCCTCCTATGACATTGCATTTAAATTCTGTGGAAAGAACAACTCAGCAGAACCAACAGAGATACTGTTTTTCTCAAGTCATACTATAAAAAGTACCAATTAAAGTTTTTTCTTACCTGCTACATAGTCTATGAAACTAAAAAGAGAAGAAATGAAGAGCACAGATTTTCCCCACACCTACTGCCAGTGGAGTTTGGTTTTATTAGGAAGAAGTAATTCCAGGTACACTTCAAAAGTGATTTCAATTTTATGGTCTAATCTAACATCTTTTCCAGAATTACTGCATCTATGGACTTTTAGACTACTGTACATGGAAGAACATTTGAATTTTTCTATTTTTTTCTTAGCCCCAGTCTCTGCAAATTTGCTCTTGAAAAACAGCTTGCATACATGTGGAATACTATATAATGTGCAATCATTGAGTTAAAGAGAAACTTTCTTTTTCAAAGCTTTTCAGACTAACTATGTTGTATGGTTAACTGGAGTTCTAATCATGTTCCAGACTTTTAAAAATTTAGGCAAGTTTTCAATGGAGCTCTCCTTGTCTGTTCTCGCCCCCTTCCTTCTAGTGTCTCTGACTTTGATGTACCCCAGTGGCCATCAATCATCACAAATTGTGAATCCTATATATTATGAAAGAGTTGTCTCTAGTAACCTACCAACAAGAAAGCCCAAAGGATTGGTGCTAAAGAATGAATGAGAAACAGAAAAAAAAATTGTTTCCTTGATTCCACGAATGCTACAATTTGCTGGAAAAACAAACATTTTTAGTCTACGTGTCCTCCTGTGGCTATCACCTAAGGCGTTCCCTATGAGAAGGTTCTACTACTTCAACAAAGGATATTTACATACTATTATCAGACGTCTCCAAGGCCTATATACTATTGTGCATTTATATAAAATAGTCACATTCACTACACTTATAAGAGTTCTTGCTGATGATAAAGATACAACTTGGAACAAACATGGTTACACCTCTAGAGTGATGGGGTACATGAAGGAAATACACAAGGAAGTGGGAGCCAAGCCAGAAAAAGTTAAGGCACCCTCTGCCACCCCCCACAAGGTCAGCCATCTTTTTCTTTTCAATGGGCATAACTAATGCAAGGGGTGTGTGTGTGTGTTTACACTAGAACACAGGGGAGAAAATACATCTATGTCTGCCTAAGTAATCATGAATATAAAAGCCTTTTACTGAGGTAAAATTTTGGGAGCAGTGGACTAAAGCTAACTGCATAGCATAGGGTGATCATGTTTCAAAGGGTCAAGTTCAAGGTAACACTTCCTACTATCGCTGCTGCATCATGATAAAAGATCTAAATAATCTTATTTTGGGAGTACGCATCAAAGTGGAGATGGAAGAGGGGTGTGAGAATGGGAGTGTTTACATATTCAGGCTCAGACACCAAGGAAAGCCCAACTTGGAGAGGGCAGAAAGGGGGGTAGCATTTAGACCGTGAGGGTCCAAGTAGGTAAATAAGTGCCACTTCTGCTTTTCTCCCTAAGCATCTCACAGTCTCACGCTGCTTTCTCTACTGTCTTTCCATCATTAGCCATAACAACTGCATGACAATGTATTTCCTTTAAAATGTTTTGAAAAGGTTCTTGAGGCTGACACAAGGACAGCAGCCTCTGTGCTCTCTCTTTGCTGCACACTAAGATCCTTCCCAGTGCTCCCTCTCCATTAAAGCCCTGATTTTTATCTGTATCTTTTTCATTTTGGTTAAACCTCTTTTTTAAGATTACAATTCTCCATTTCTCTTACTATGTAGAGAAAAACAGACATACCTATCTCCTGACTTTCTCTGCCCTGGATAAAAATCACATCTCTTAGATGTTTATTGGTATCATGTGAAACATAAGCTTTTAAAATGACAAATAACTGGAGAAAATCTAATTACATAGAAGCAGAAAGAGACATGATCAATATATTTAGATACTATTCTATAAAACTCCCAGATAACTTCGCATCATTGATTCTATCCCACAGCTTCAATAGGAAAGCAAGTGAGAAAGAATTTTAGCACAATGTAAAGATCAGTACAAACACAGGAGGTAGGTAAATTAGTGACCATAACCAAAATATAATTCCTCTTTTGTGCTTTAAAAAGTTATAGTTATGGGCTTTGGCTATCATACAAATGCTCACAGGTACTGTAAGTCAATTTATAGTAAGTTACTTACTCCTTATTAGTTAGAGATGGAAGAAATCAGAAATGCTGGCACCAGAAAATCAGAAGAAGGAGACAGAAGCGTATATTTTTTCTTTATCGCAATGACAAGCAGAATTTTTGTGTTATGTTTGAATGAATTTTCCACTTATGTATTTATTTCAATCTCTCACCCCTAGGATGTAGGTAAAAACTTCAGAGAAGCCTAGGCTGGGGGTAAAGCCAGTAGTATCCATTTTCTTATGCTAGGAAGAAAAAAGGTTATAGCAATTGCAGACTCACACAAATCTCCTTTCACTTACAAAATAGGAATTTTATGGTGCTCAACCTAAACACTGCGGCTTCATATTTAGGATTTTATAAACAGATAGTCTAGGCTTCAGGATGCCTTTGGATGAGTCTCCAGGGTTTTCAAAGAGGCTATAGAACTTTCTCTAGGCTACTAGAGAACTAGTAGAATATGTGCTATCTTCCCAGCTTCAAGAACTCAGAAAATGCATCAGAGTAGAGATAAAAAGCTCTGTTTTTAATAAACACTGGCAAGGCCATAATCAGGTCAGGATGACCAGAAATCTGTCACAAGACACCCAAATTTAGAGAGCACAAGTTTAAGCATCTCAGCAAATTTCCACACCAACTCTCTAGTCACAAGGCTACTAGCTTGACCCCGGAGCCAGGCCAGCTTCCTTGATAGTGGACAGAGATAGAGAGTGCTGGAAAGCCAAGGCCAAGGGCAGAGACTTCTCTGACCCTTTGTATCCGGAGAGCGCGGGGACTGCATTTTTCCTCCTTTCGACTTGCCTCTTCCTTGTCCCAGCACTCAATTCACGGAAGTTGCCAAAATTGCTACTTGTATTTAGTTGTTGTTACTGCTCACTTTGTAAGAGGCTTGACCTGTGTTGCAGGTGCCTCGGAGTTGTCTGCACACTTCCATCCCTGCTGTGTGCCCACTAAAATCAGATCATCTCAGAGGAGACCTCTACACTGGGAAGATGAAGAAATAAAAAGCACAGTATTGTTCTCAAGACATTCCTCCACATGCTCATCCTCAAGTTCCCACAAACGTCCTTATAGCTCTTGATCTTTGAAACTCTACAGACAGAGAGCAGTTATTACCTGGTTCTGGTGGGAAAGTTTTTATACAACACAGTAAGCATTTCCTGAAGTTTTCAGGGGACTGTGACATTTTTTTCCTCTTAGGTCCCTCCTAACAAGGATTTATCAGTTAAAAATTTCACAAAGTCACAAAGTATTTTTAAACATAGAAATGAAAACTCTAGGTGGCTGATTTTCAAAACAGAGAACTAGGAGGTGGTATATAATAAAATTACAACCTACCATAGTTGCCGACAAGAAGAAATGTTATTGATATCATTTCTATTTGAAATTATCTGTAACATTCCTGTAAATCTTTTGACTAATCTCAGAATATTTTTGGCAAATTCAGAGTCCTAGGATTTTCCCAGTTATTTTCCAGGTAGATTTTTAAGCCATGTTGCCCATTGCTTCAGGTACAAGTTATATTTAACCTAAACAAGGTTTTTACCCCAGAAAAGGGCATAAAACATCACAAAGCCAAACACAGAGTACTGTTTGAACATCTGTCACTTTGGATCATTGGATCATTTTGGATCATTTGCCCTTGTTAAAATAGCTAAAAGTGAATTCTACAGAAACAAAATCCAGGAAGCACTCCTTAGCTTCCTGTGTTACTTACAGTTTAGATGCACAATGTTGTATAAACTTGGTCAAATACTCTATATAAAGCATATGCGTCCAGTGTCTTCTTCCATATAAAAATCTTTCATATAAAAAATTACTTTTCTTTGTTATAGAATGACTTAATCCTTTAGCCATCGTCATTTGACCAAAGTCTAATTAAAATCAAACAGAGGTCATCCTTACTCATGATCCTTAACATCAGTGCAATTCTCCAGTTGGAGCTAATAAAAATAAAAATTCGCATCAGGTACTCATTTTCAGTCTCTTCAACCCGTCTTTTATCCCCATGGACATTTAGTGACATTTTTGTCACTAAAAAGCAATTTAAAAATTACACTGATGTCAGAGGGTGACATCTTCTCTTGGCAGATGCATCAAAAATGATGAAATACTTTTGTATTAAATGTGTCTGCCATAACTTGAATCTCTTCTGAGCTGCATCTTAAGGGTCAGTAATATTAAAATGTAATCAACCAAATTTGACAAAGGCGTCCAATTCTGAAGGTCTCAATTTCAAATAAACAAAATAAAATAATGGGAGTTTAGAATTCAACTTCTTGATGTGGCACATATATACAATGGAATATTACTCAGCCATGAAAAGGAACGAAATTGAGTTATTTGTAGTGAGGTGGATGGAGTTAGAGTCTGTCATACAGAGTGAAGTAAGTCAGAAAGAGAAAAACAAATGCAGTATGCTGATGCATATATATGGAATCTAAAAAAATGGTACAGATGAACCTAGTGGCAGGGCAGGAATAAAGACGTAGACATAGAGAACAGACCTGAGGACACGGAGGTGGGGGGTGGGAGGGGAAGCTGGGATGAAGTGAGAGAGTAGCATTGACATATATACACTACCAAATGTAAAATGGATAGCTAGTGGGAAGCAGCTGCATAGCACAGGGAGATCAGCTCGGTGCTTTGTGATCACCTAGAGGGGTGGGATAGGGAGGGTGGGAGGGAGACGCAAGATGGAGGAGATATGGGGATATATGTATACGTATAGCTGATTCATTTTGTTGTACAGCAGAAACTAACACAACATTGCAAAGCAATTATACTCCAATAAAGATGAAAAAAATAAAAAAGAATTCAACTTCTTAAGAGTAATAGAGTATGCCAGAGTACTCTGAAAGATAATTCTAGAAAGATCCTCACTTAGGAAAACACATATTTCAATAAGGATGGATATATATAACTTTATGCTACACACACGTACACACACACAGACACTCAAAACTCCTAGGTTTAGACACATCTATCTAACCACAGAAAAGGGAATATGTATGACATACTTAAGAATTACCACTATAAAATAATGCCAAACTGTAACCTACTCTAAGAAAACATTCTCATTAAATTGTAGTCCTACTTTGAATGATGAGAGCATGTATGTGTATCCTTAACTGAAGACAATATGGAACAATCAAAATATCACTTTGGTCTAATCCAGGGTGTCTCAACCTTGGCACTATTGGCATTTTCAAGTGGGGAATTCTTTGTTGGGGGGGGAGGGGGCGCTGCTCTGTGCATTGTAGGATGTTTAGCAGGATCCTGGGCCTCTATCCACTAGATGCTGGCAGCACCCTCCAAATCATGACAATCAAAAATGTCTCCAGACATTGCCAAGTGTCACCAGATGGGGGAGGGGAATCACCCTGTTAAGAAGCCCTGATCTAATTACACTTTATCGATTTGCGCCATTTCTGTTTTGCCTTTCAGAAACCCCAAATGTATAGACTAACCACTGTACAAATCTATTGCATAAACCTAGCCCAGGAATCATAAGATGTAAAATTTCCAGAAGGCATCTCCAGTGGAACTGTGACACATGGGTTCTATGGAGCTCATTAGTTACATCTGAACAATTTTAATAATTAAAGCACTAATCTGAGTGATACATATTTTATTAACTTTTATGTATGTTTTTTGTTAGGCCTTTTATATTTTGATGAAACATATAGCTAAAAATATATTCCTTTTTAAGGTAGTTATTAAGTAATAACAATAGCTCAAAAGAGGAAATATATTCAGGGTTGTACACACAGCAAATATTTAATGCAACTCCCTCATAGTACATTCTCATTACATTTTTGCTGCCAAATAGGATCAAAAGAGCAAATGAGATCTGCAGAGAATCAATACTCTCAAATTCTTAACTTTCTAAATGTCAACAGAATCTGTGTTATGTCAACCAGCCGTATTTTAACTGTTGATCTCTATAATAACCTCACTATTCAATCATATTTAGAAATTGGCTATTCCAATGATGTAGAATTTTTCCAAGGGCTTTTTTATCTTGGTATCTCTTAAATTAACCCACCAAAAACTGCCACCTGTTTAACTGTTTTAGTCTATATTGTATACTAAGTCTCTACCGTTAAAAATGAAGCAGAACTTTTGGGTACAGTTTACCTACATTTCGGTGACACTTAAAAATAAAGTTAGTGATTTCTACTGTCTCCTTTTAGATTAAGGCATCCCAAAGCACAAAGACCATGTGAGGTTTCTTTTACCTTTCTCTTATATGTAAACACATCTGACTGCTTGTAATCTGTCAACAGAGTTTGTGTGCAGTTGTGTCGAAGCTGAGGTAACAAGCCTTCTAAGCAGTCCTACCTGTTACTAAGGGAATAAACAGCTACTAATTCACATCCCTTTACTGGTGTGAACCATGCCTTGATGACCATGCTTAACACAAGACTTACTCATGAGATGTTGGGAAGAGTCACATTGACTAAACCAATTCTGCTCATTTGGAGTGATTTGGGGGTAAGGCTTGCATCTCATACTGGTTTGAGCATTACAGCAGCATGCAGTAAGCTGGCTTTTCTCATATCAAGGTGTAGTAGGTAGTACATAATGCATTTGTAGCTCTCCAACACCAGTTACAGATTTTTGCCATCCCAGGTCATGTGGGTTCGGCTTTCATAATCACACAGGAATGAGCTTTGTTTAACAGTGTGTGTGTGAGAGACTATGTAAGAGGGTACACAAATATATGCATTCTTTTATGTGTGCATACATATTCTTTATCTTGGAGGGAACATACCATGGTAGATAGAAAAGGATATGCCTTCCAAACTATCTTCCAGAGACTAAGCTTTACGTCATTGTGCTTTACTTCATCTCCAAACATTAAATTATGAAGACAATTCTGCCAATTTGCAAATAAATAATGCACTCACATTTGCAGTTTTTTGCACTAAAATAATAATAATGCAAACAGGTTACATAATGCACACCTAAAATTGAGTTTATGCCCTAAATTCTGAGGAGGGAAAGTGGCTCTTCATCCTGACAACGAATCGACCCAGACTAAATTCAACAATGCTTCACATTGTCTAAGTAGACCTGACAAAAGGGGAGGAGGTCATTCTTATTTAACATTTTTTAAGTGGAAGGGAAGGGAACTCTAGTTAACATAGACTTGGTTCAACAAATCACAATAATCAGCTGTAGCATTTTGGATCCATATTATTCAGGAAGGGATTTTTAAAATCTACCCCATCACCTACTCACTGCCCTTAAATAAGGCAAAAATAAATAATAATTTTTTAAAAACCTACAGAGTTCTAATGTTAGTCTTAATAAGATAGTTTTTTTTTTTTTAAATTAAGCCAGTTCATGTTGATAATCACTAACACTTTTACCCTGGCATTTCATTTACTATACCTTGATTAATTCCTCAGCTTCAACAACTAGAGTTTTGTCTTGTTTGTGAACTGTACCATCGCTAGTTGAACCATGAAAATGTAGTTTACCAACATCATTTCATCAGCATGTTACTAGTTGCACATCCACTATATGCTATAAAAGATTTCATAGGACATTTCACTTCTTTTTTTGTCCTTCCAGCCAACAGTAAAAGTAGAGTTCTCCTTGAGTTTTTGTTGTCGTTTTTTCCAAGTGGCCCACGCAAATCCATGAAACGACCTGACCGTTCCCTTTTGTAATCACGTAGAAAACCTAACAAAAATACCCTGGCTCAGTCCTTTCTTTTTCCACAGTCCCTAGGAAGTGGGTGGGAGTGAGGTGTCCTCACATGGGTCTAACTGCATTCTCAGTGCACCAATTTTATGAAGATACCAGAGTTGGAGAAATTCCTCCGGCATGGCATGGAAGCCAGAAAAGGGCAGGACATTGTCATAGTAGTGGTGGCTGATGGGTTGTTCATGCATATTCACAGAGAAGGGCCAGAAGCCATAGATGGCCACCTCTTCACAGAGGCCCAGGGCTGCGCTCACCAGAAAGAGTCCTGTGGACAGGCGCTTGGCATGAATTCCCCTACTTTTCCAGAACTTCCCAATGCTACGCAGAAAGTTGGGGTTGGCAAAGAGCACTGTTTGATTGGCACCAACATCTGACAGTGTGTAATAAACCCGGAGGGATGGCTCTGTTCCCGTCTTCATAGAAAAGGCAGGCATGTAGATGTAACTGTGGTTATACACTTTCATGTGGTCCACAAACGTCTTTCTGGACCACAGCAGGTTCTGAAACCTATCAAAAAGAAGAAGCTCAATTAAACTTGGAGAAAAGAAACTCATCAATACCCGCTCTACCATTCTTCTGATGGCCCTGATAGCTCATATCATCTCAGCAAAAAACAAGAAAAACACTTCTCTTGTATTTAAAATCCACCTTGAACTTACCAGTTATCTCTCATCAAGTAGCCTGACTTTTCCCCACCGCAACATCTTAAACTCCAGTTAAGATTCTTTAATGAGATGCCCTCTGAACTAAAATGCATTGTACATTTTGTTCTCTTTTAGAATTTACTTGCCTGGAATGTAAAAATGATTTAATACTCATGAATTCACAAAGATTGTTGGTTGTTGGATAGGCTTTTGATAAAAGCTACTTGTGTGGTAGACATAAGCACAGGACTGGTTTTCTCATCTGCAAATCAAAGGAATCACTTCTAAGATACTTCTTACCATTGAAATTCTATAAGTATGCAGCTTAATCAGTGAATGCTATATTATAATATTACATGGAAAAAGAAAGACTTGTCTCTATTATAAAATGCTACTAAGAGTTGCCCATATTGCTTGCTCCAAAGAACTCCACTTTCCTATGTTCTTTCAGTTTGGATTACATAGAAAGAGGATCTCTGATTCCAATGTATTCAGCTAAAATTAATGGTACACATCCTATGCATCAGGCATTGGGGAAGTAAAATTTTAATGACCCGATTTTTAATCTCAGGAAATTCCAGTGCAATTGTGAAACAAAAATATAAGTGAGCACAATATAATGTTCTAAGTGCAACCGTTGATATTTGTATAAATTACTATGGAATACAGATGAAAACATAATTCTGCCTTGGGAGAGAGAGTGGGTTCCAAGAAAGCTACAGAGAGGGGATGACATTTAAATACATCTCTTTAGGGGAACAACAGGAAGAACAACCCCTAAACTATAAAGGACACTTTGGTCATAGGCAAGGGTGCAGTGTCCTGAAGCAATGATGAGGATTCTGTGTCCCTGGAACGAGCGAGACAGGGATTGTGGACGCAGTGATGGGAGATGAGGTGTGTTGCAAAAACCCTTGCGTCTCTAATTTGTTTGGGCTGCACTCTGTGATGACTGAGAACCTTCACAGAAGTGAGTACTTAGAGCACTTACTATCTGGATTACAAATATTTCATCATTTGTTTAGTTGTCAATCATCTGTGTCAAAAAAAGTGACTCTGATGATCTGGGGAAGGAAGAGGCTGGTGGCCTGGAGACCAGTTAAGAGGTTGCTGATGTAGCTCAAGTGAAAAAAGACAAAAAGACAGTGAGTGCCTTGTAACTTCTTGTTCTTTCACAAACGGAAGTCACCTATCTTGGGTTACGTGCAGGTGAAGAAGCAGCATCTGAGAATGGAATTGAGCCACTACCAGCAGAGGGAAGTCTGGCCTGACAGGTTGGCAGGGCTCATCAGAAATATGTGAAACTGAAATTCTGAATACACAAATCCACAGGATTTTATGTCGCAATCAATGTTATGAACTCTGCCTGCCAAGAAAGATGTGCTTCTAAAGCCCAAAGGAAGGGAAATTGCTCAAGTTTTCTTCATGTCCTTGATTCAGCAGCCTGTCTTAGCGATTTTCCCTGGGCTCTGACAGATAAGTGACAACAGGGTTTTTAGGTGCAATAACTTTACCCTAAAAGAAGGCATGGAAGACACTGATCCATACTCTGGAGCTGGGCCAGCTTCTCCAACACAAACTCCTGCTTCCCAACTTCAATAGGCTCCGCTTAATAATTCTTTTATTCTCTCCATTGCCCGCCCATATTTGCTGCTCGCTAACACTTTCCTAATCGTGTAGATACACCCTGCAGATAACTTCCTACTTCATTTGAACTATGGTTCTCAAACTTTAGTTAGAATAACCTGTATCACAGATTCCTAGATTCTGATGAGAGTGATACAGGGAGTTGAATTTTTACCCAGCATTCCCTGCTGATTCTGATGCAGGTGTCCGGGGGCTATACTTATTTAGAAGATAGATAGACACCATCAATGTAAGCTATCTAACTCTCTGCATCTTTCCCTCAGCATCTCTTTCTTTACATCTTCTAATTTTTCAATTGTGATTAATAAAATGTTAAAATGTTCAGCTTCAGGTTGCCAGTCAAGATGCAAACTGAATAGAATCAGGGAAGGTAAGGGCCCAGCTCTCCCTCCTAGAGCAAATCTCTAGAAATAAGAGAAAAGATGTTTTTTTTTTTTTAAAAATCTACATTTATCCTAAAAAAAGAAAAGAAGGAAAACCTTCAGTCAATCCCCACATCTGGAATACTTCTGAAAACAGAAAGCTTATAGAAGGAAAGCAAAACATAAACTAATTTACCAAGCATTGCTCTAAAAGGTAGTTAGCTGTGCCCTATTCCTTAAGGCAGGAGATACTGGAGAAGGTGGGTGTCTTGGAACAATCAACAAGGTTATTGTTCAGATTATAGGGCAGCAGGAACATGCAGGTGGGTTGAACTCTAAAATCCTGCACTGGCCAATTATCGCTGTGTATAGTGGAGAGGGAGTGTCAGCCTCTAGGGAGGAACAGTGGCTGTGTGCCCAGATGATACCTGGCCCAACCCACAGGAAACTGGGGATTCTTTTCAACTCATACAGTATTGGCAGCCAGGCCAATGGAGGGCCAAGAGAGAGACCTGTAGATTATGACACTTGGGAGTCACCCAAGAGAAAGCCAGCTTGCTACCTTCTCTTCAACTGAGAGTGAAGCTCACCTGTCAACAGGTCCAGTCTCTGCACAGAGCTTCCAGTCTCCAAACAAGAACAGATAGTCAAGATCAGAAGACATTGAAGGAAAGCCTCCAACACGAAAGTCAGAGAACAGAATGGAAGAACGAAAGAACTCGGAAAAAACCAAGATCATTAAAGAGGCAGAAGAAAACTCTTAAAAGTCTATAATTAGTTTGTTTAGAAATATTAATTATTAATTAATATTTGCACCCATGAACTAAGACTTAGATGCTATAAAATGAAAAAAAATAATTTAGGTAATAAGAAAGAGCTGTTAGTAATTAGAACATATAACAACAGATGGATTCAGGTAAAGGAAATCTCCAGGAAGACAGTTTACACAGCAGGCTGAGAAAGCCATCAATCAGATACTATGAGAGAAAAAGATAGTTTCTAAAAGGATGTCTACACATAGAGAATCCTAAAGATGCTACCAGAAAACTACTAGAGCTAATCAATGAATTTGGTAAAGTAGCAGGATACAAAATTAATGCACAGAAATCTCTTGCATTCCTACACACTAATGATGAAAATCTGAAACAGAAATTAAGGAGACACTCCCATTTACCACTGCAACAAAAAGAATAAAATACCTAGGAATAAACCTACCCAAGGAGACAAAAGACCTGTATGCAGAAAACTATAAGACACTGATGAAAGAAATTAAAGATGATACCAACAGATGGAGAGATATACCATGTTCTTGGATTGGAAGAATCAACATTGTGAAAATGACTCTACTACCCAAAGCAATCTACAGATTCAATGCAATCCCTATCAAACCACCAATGACATTTTTCACAGAACTAGAACAAAAAATTTCACAATTTGTATGGAAACACAAAAGACCCCGAACAGCCAAAGCAATCTTGAGAAAGAAAAATGGAGCTGTAGGAATCAGGCTTCTGGACTTCAGACTATACTACAAAGCTACAGTAATCAAGACAGTATGGTACTGGCACAAAAACAGAAATATAGATCAATGGAACAGGATAGAAAGCCCAGAGATAAACCCAGGCACATATGGTCACCTTATTTTGATAAAGGAGGCAAGAATATACAATGGAGAAAAGACAGCCTCTTCAATAAGTGGTGCTGGGAAAACTGGACAACTACATGTAAAAAAATGAAATTAGAACACTCCCTAACACCATACACAAAAATAAACTCCAAATGGATTAAAGACCTAAATGTAAGGCTAGACACTATAAAACTCTTAGAGGAAAACATAGGCAGAGCACTCTATGACATAAATCACAGCAAGATCCTTTTTGACCCACCTCCTAGAGAAATGGAAATAAAAACAAAAATAAACAAATGGGACCTAATGAAACTTAAAAGCTGTTGCACAGCAAAGGAAACCATGAACAAGATGAAAAGACAACCCTCAGAATGGGAGAAAATATTTGCAATTGAAGCAACTGACAAAGGATTAATCTCCAAAATTTACAAACAGCTCATGCAGCTCAATATTAAAAATACAAACAACCCAATCCCCAAATGGGCAGAAGACCTAAATAGACATTTCTCCAAAGAAGATATACAGATTGCGAGCAAACACATGAAAGGATGCTCAACATCACTAATCATTAGAGAAATGCAAATAAAAACTACAATGAGGTATCACCTCACACCAGTCAGAACGGCCATCATCAAAAAATCTACAAACAATAAATGCTGGAGAGGGTGTGGAGAAAAGGGAACCCTCTTGCACTGTTGGTGGGAATGTAACTTGATACAGCCACTATGGAGAACAGTATGGAGGTTCCTTTAAAAACTAAAAATAGAACTACCAAATGACCCAGCAATCCCACTACTGGTCGTATACCCTGACAAAACCATAACTGAAAAAGAGTCATGTACCACAATGTTCAGTGCAGCTCTATTTACAATAGCCAGGACATGGAAGCAACCTAAGTGTCCATCGACAGATGAATGGATAAAGAAGATGTGGCACATGTATACAATGGAATATTACTCAGCCATAAAAAGAAATTGAGTTATTTGTAGTGAGGTGGATGGATCTAGAGTCTGTCATACATAGTGAAGTAAGTCAGAAAGAGAAAAACAAATACCACATGCTAACAAAAAAATAAATGAATAAATAAAAGGATGTCTCAACAAAAAAGTGACCCTGACAGACTAGCACGTTGGCAGTAATGAAAGAAGATTTGCAGCTCTAATGGGAGTCTGGAGATGAATTAGTGACTGTTGCATGGAAAGCCTTTATTTACTCTGGGGAAAAATTAAAAGTTGAACTGGATATTAAATACTCGTAATAGACTTTTTGTCTCAGATGTGAACAGTACTTAGATAGACACTAAGGTAAGCACTGACTATTGATTTGATTGTGATATATCTGTATTGAGAGATCAAGAAAGTGTAAGTGTGTATGGGGGAGTGGTGCTGTGAGGAGCACTTTAAGAGAGAAAAATCTTAATTTTTCCATAAGAAATCTATAGATAAATGGAAAAAAAATTTTAATTGCAATTAAGCATGCTGCTTTAAAATGTAACTAGAGAAAAATCAGCTAGAGAAGTTGAAGGCCTTGGAACATTTCTTGGGGGAGTATATGACAGGAGATTGCTGCTTTCTATTTGAAAGCAGTTGTATTATTTGATCTTGAAAACTATGTATTATACACATAATATTTTGGTAAAATAGATATTAAATTTTTTAAATCATAAAAATAGAAAATAAAGAATATATATGTATAACTGAATCACTTTGCTGTACAGCAAAAATTAACAAAACATTGTAAATCAACTATACTTCAATAAAATAAATTAAAAATATAAACTAATGTATATTGATCCAATGAACAATACCACCCAAAAGTGTAACAGTCAAGAAACTTTGTGCACCTAACAAGATAGTTTCAAAATATATTTAGCAAAACGGATTAAAATTCAGATGGATAGGTATTCACAAACCCACATTCATAATTAAGTCTTTAATTTTAAAATGTCTATTGTTTTAAAACATGATTGAAAGTTTCTAAAATGACCACATGTTATGTCACAAAAGAAAATATATAGTATGATATATATACATAAATATATTAAAACAATTATTATCATAAAGTCCAGATCATCAACCACATAAAAATATATGTACTGCACTGGAAAACATATTTCAAGTATGTTTACAAGGGGAAATCAATATTTACAGATGATATAATTACCTATCTGAATATATAAGGGAACCAACTGAAAAATTATTTATTAAAACCAATAAAGTCTAGATCAACTTCTAAAAATCCATAGTTAAACTAGGAGAGAACTTCCTCAGCTTGATAAAAATATCTATAAAAAACCTACACCTAACATAATACTTTATGGTGAGAAACTTGAAGCTCTCCCACTAACACTGGGAACAAGTCAAGGATGTCTCCAAGTCAAGGATCTCACCACTACTTTCAACATTATACTGGAAGTCATTGTTAATACAATTAGATATGAAAAGGAAGTGAAAGGTATACAGATTGAGAAGGAATAAATAAAACTGTCTTTTCAGATGACACGTAGAAAATCTGAAAGAATTGAAAATGCTCCTGGAACTAATAAGGTTGCAGGATACAGGGTTAATATACAAAAGTCAATTGCTTTCGTATATATCAGTAATAACAAGTGGAATTTGAAATAAAAAACACAATACAATTTATACTAGCAACCCCCAAAATGAAATACTTAGGCATAAATCTAACAAAATATGTACAAGATCTATGTGAGGAAAACTACAAAACTCTAATGAACTAAATAAAAATCGAGGAACTAAATAAATGGAGAGACATCACATGTTTACAAATAAGAAGACTCAATATTCTCAAGATGTCAGTTCTTCCCAACTTGATTTATAGATTCAGTACAACCCCAATCAAAATCCCAGCAAGTTCTTTTGTGCATATCAACAAATTGATTCTAAAATTTATATGGAGAGGCAAAAGACTGAGAGTAGCCAATACAATATTGAAGGAGAAGAATGAAGTTGGAGGACTGACACTACCCAACTTCAACAGTTACTATAAAGGTACAGAAATCAAGACAGTATGGAATTGGTAAAAGAATAAATAGATCAATGTAACAGAATGGGGAGCCCAGAAATAGACCCACATAAATACAGTGGGTCTTTGACAAAGGAGCAAAGTGATCTTTGGCAAAGGAGCAAAGGCAATACAGTGGAACAAAGACAGTCATTTTAACAAATGGTGCTGGAGCAAGTGGACATCCACATGCCAAAAAATGAATCTAGACACAGACTTTACACCCTTCACAAAAATTAACTCAAAATGGAACATAAACCTAAATGTAAAATGCAAAACTATAAAACTCCTAGAAGACAATGCAAGAGAAAATCTAGACGACCTTGAGTATGGCGATAACTTTTTAGATAAAACACCAAAGGCACAATCCATGAAAGAAATAATTGATAAGCTGGACTTCATTAAAATTAAGAACTTCTGCTCTGTGAAAGACAATGTCAGGAGAATGAGAAGACAAGCCACAGCCTGGGAGAAAATATATGCAAAAGATGCAGCTGATAAAGAGCTGTTATCTAAAATATACAAAGAACTGCTAAAACTCAACAATAAGAAAACAAACAACTCAATTAAAAAATGGGCCAAAGACTCTGACATCTCACCAGATGGCAAATAAGCATATGAAAAGATGTTCCACATCATACATTATCAGCGATATTCAAATGAAAGCAACGATGAGATACCACTACCCATCTATGAGGATGGCCAAAATCCAGAACACTGACAACACCAAATACTTGTGAGGATGTGAAGTAACAGGGATTCTCATTCACTGCTGTTGGGAATACAAAATGGTACAGCCACTTTGGAAGACAGTTTGGTGGTTTCTTACAAAATTAAGCATACTCTTACCACACCATCCAGCAATCATGCTCCTTCAACTCAAAGATGTTGAAAACTTATGTCCACATAAAAACTTGTACACGTGTACGTATAGCAGCTTTATTCATAATTGTCAAAACTTGGAAGCAACCAAGATGTCCTTCAGTAGGTGAATGGATAAAGAAACTTTATTATTTCAATCCAACAGAATATGATCAACACTAAAATGAAATGAGCTATGAAGCCATTAAAAGACAGGGAGAACACTTAAAGGCAGATTATTAAGTGAAATAAGCCAATCTGAAAAGGCTACACACTGTATGATTGCAACTATATGACATTTTGGAAAAGGCAAAGCTACAGATATAGTAAAACTTAAAGATCAGTGGTTGCCAGGGGTTGGAGGGGGAGAGAGGGATGAATAGGTAGAGCATAGAGGATTTTTAGGGCACTGAAAATATTCTGTATGAAACTGTAATGATGGATACATGTCACTATACATTTGTCCAAACCCATAGAATGTACAATATCAAGACTGAACCGCAATGCAAACTATGGACTTTGGGTGATTATAATGTGTTAATGTAGGTTCATCAATGGTAACAAAAGTACCTCTAGTGGGAGATGTTGATAATGGGGGAGGCTAGGCATGTGTGGGGTTGGGGACATATGGGAAATCTTTGTACTTTCCTCTCAATTTTGCTGCAAACCTAAAACTGCTCTGAAAAAATAAAGACTTTTAAAAATCCATGGTTTCCCTACACAAGAGCAAGCACATATTAAAAAAAAATAGTATCAAAGGTTTTATTTGTAATAGCAACATGTCCTCAAACACCTTGAAAGAAACCTAAAAATAAATATATAACATTTTTATGGAGACAATAATGAATACTGAAAGATGTCTCCCCAAATAAATCTATAGGTTCAATGCAATCTCAACCAAAATTCCAATATTATTTTAAAATAAAATTTTATATGATCAATCTAAAATTCACATGAAAGGTAAATCAAGTATACATACTCAAGGCAATTTTAGATAAAAGAAGAATACAGGAAGGACTTAACTTACCAAATATCAAAACTGATTATAAAACTACAGTAATAAAAACACAACAGAATCCATGAAAGAGCAGACAATCTATAAAGAGTCTAAAAATGGAACTAGGCATATTTAGGGATTTCCTATATGATGAAAGTGACATTTCAAACCAATTCATAAAAACTGACCCCCATAAATTGTACAGGGACAACTGGCAAGCCAAATAATAGAAACTAAGATAAATTCCTCCCTCATAGTGTTCAGAAAATTAAGTTCCAGATGAAATAAAAATATATTCTAAAATTAGAAGAAAATATAAGAAAATACTTTTAAGACCTTGGGATACAAACGGCCTTGTTAAATAAGGCACTAAAAGCAAAATCCATAAAGGAAAAGATGGATAAACATGACTGCTTCAAAATTAAATATTTCTATAAGATAAAGGCTATGTAATTAATAAGACAAGCAACAGATTGAGAGAAAATGTTTACAACATGCATAACAAAGGATTAACCGCATGCTAACACATATTTATGGAATCTAAGAAAAAAACATTATTCTGAAGAACGTAGAGGCAGGACAAGAATAAGAGACGCAGACGTAGAGAATGGACTTGAGAACACGGGGAGGGGGAAGGGTAAGCTGGGACGAATAGAGAGTGTGGCATGGACATATATACACTACCAAATGCAAAATAGATAGCTAGTGGGAAGCAGCCACATAGCACAGGGAGATCAGCTCGGTGCTTTGTGACCACCTAGAGGGGTGGGATAGGGAGGGTGGGAGGGAGACGCAAGAGGGAGGAGATATGCGGATATATGTATATGTATAGCTGATTCATTTTGTTATAAAGCGGAAACTAATACACCATTGTAAAGCAATTATACTCCAATAAAGATGTTTAAAAAAAGCAAAAAAAGTACCCCAAAGGATTAGTATCAGGATACAAACAATAAAAATCAATAATATACAAATAACACAATAGACAAATGGACAATGAGCTGTCGAGTCTGAGATGAGGAAATTCAAAGGGTCAACATACATATTAACACATGCACAACAACCTCACTAGCATTCAAATTATACATTTATATCAATTTTTAAAAACTGTAACGATTAAAACTACAGTGAAATAACAGTTTTCTACATATCCAATCGGTAAAAGTTAAGGAACATGATAATAACAAGTATTAGAAAGAGTATGAAAAAGGGGTACTTTATGCTTCAAATGGAAGCATGAATTGTTACAGTTTGGAAGGTGATTTGGCATCTTCAACATGCACACCTACTGACCCAGCACTTCCATTTCTCTGACGGTGCTTCTGATATTTATAGAACCTCCCTCACTTCTCTTTTAAGTCTTGGCTCAAATGAAAGCACATCAAATAAATCTTTCCTGACCACCCCCATCTCTCTCACATTTGTTGCATTTGTTCATTATACCTATCACTACATGACATTTTACTACATATATATAGTAAACAAAGATATATATATCTTTGTTTATTGTTTGTATCCTCTTGAATATATACAAAGAGGACTTTATTTTGTTTACCCCTAAATCTAGAGCACTAAGAAGGGTGCCTGGCACATGGAACCAAGTTAATATTCATGAACGTTTGCTGAAGTATGCAGAAAATCAGAAACAACCTAAGTGTCCATCACTCAGGGAATGGCAAAACAGTGGTATGTCCATTCTATGAATACAAGGCAATTCTTTAATAACACGACTCTATTTATAAGGAAGCAGAAATATGTCCAAGACAAAATGTTACATGAAAAAGATGAAGATGCAGAATTACTACAGCAATTTGTATAGTGGATTATCATACAGGATAAAGATATATATTTTCACATATGTATATAAATGCATGGGAAAACGTTGGAAGGATACACAATAAACTCAAAACAATGGTTACCTCTGGGGAGAGCAGTGGGTATAGGGCAGTAAAAGAGGGTCCAGCCTTATCTGAAATGCTTCTGTTCTTTAGAAGCTGAATATATTTATGTGTTACTTGTGTTATTAGATATTTCCTTTTGAAAGGTCAGGCAGCTTAATATTCATATAAGTGTAAAGTAAGACAATTGTGAGTTTTTAGTTTACTCTTTTCAACACACCAATAAATTAGGCCTAGGGTATAATTTTATTCTTTTTAAGTTTTTAATATTATGATAATGTTGTCTGTACCATATAAAGCACATTTACAAAAAGAGTCACAAGTTTTCAAGTTAATTTATCTTTTAAGCATATTTCATTTTAAAAGTTCACTTCTTTTACACAGAATATTTGTTCTAATTTTCTTCTCTATAACTTTTATTTGAACACTTTTCTTATTAGTTACTTCCTGTTCAAATGTTTCAGCAATTTTCCAGTAGGTTAACTCATTTCCTCCTGTTATTTACTTGCTTTTTTAATATTTTGGACTATCTGCCATGTTCATGGTTGCTGCCATTTTTCTGTCTCTTTGTGCAGCTGTTTGTTTACCCAGCTGTTGCTTCCTTTTCCTCTGTCAATGAACATTGATTTTTGTGTTGATTTACAATACTTTCCTCCTCTGGACCTTCTCATGCTACGGGGGTGCCTCTTCCACAAGAAAATATTTTACCAGATTGCAAACAACACTTCATACCAAGCTATTGTCTTCATACATAGTACATATTAAAACATGCCCTAAGAATGCAAACTTTAAAAAATATTTGCAAGGTTAAGCTTCCAAACCTAAACTGGGGATGTGGCTAAGAGGAGAGAGATTTAGGACAGGCCTTTCAGAGATGGATATATCTGAACTGAATTTTGAAGACTGAGCAGAAGTTGGCTATGTACATGGAACTGAGGAGAATGAGCATTCCTGCCTGAGAGAGCGGCGTGGGCAAAAGCACAGAGGGGAGAGAGGGGGACTTCTGGAAAATGCAAATAATTTAATATGGTAGAGCTTTAGCACCTTGGGAGTAGCTAGCGATGAGGTTGGCTTGGTGCACAGGGCAGTATAAAAGATTGACCTACTGCCAATCAAGGTTGAGATTTTACTCATAAGGAAAAATGGAGAGCATTTTTCCTCTGTGAGGGAGATGACGAGGGTGTCCCCCCAGGGGCTGTAGGAGAGGAGAGAGAAGCTGACTTTGGTGACTGGGAGGGGCAGGGCTTAACATCACTAGAAAGCAGTGGTGAGGTCTAGGCACAGCGCCCGTGCTGATTTAGTATGAATGCTGCACCAGTTGTTAGATCTGTGTCCCTCCTAGGTGTGAGGGTGTTTTCAGTTCCGGTGGTTCCTCTCACCATGATACACAACACAAGAGAAGGTGGTTTGAGGGGAAAGATTATTACTCAGTTTTGGACCTTCTGAGCTCTGGACGTAAGATCACCCAGAAGAGCAATGGGCCAACATATAAAACGCTGACAAATTACAGCACTTAAATGGTGGGCAAAGGGGATAGAATTCTAGCAAAAGGTAGAAGGGCAGCGAGGTGAGGGGACACCAGGAGAGTGTTCAATAACAGAAGAGAAAAGAGTTTCAGAAGTTTGTCAACAGTGCTAGATGCTGAGAAGAGATCTAGTGAAACGAAGATAGAAAATGCTACCTGGAGATTCAGTAACACACCTGTTTTCAGTGGCATCAGCTATTTTAGTAGAAATCAATCTAGATCATGGGTTGAAAACTCAAGTGTGTCCAGGGGCTAAGCTGATTAGGAAAATATATGCAGGGGCCAAGGACAGGACAAGCGGGAGTGGATCTAGAAATGGAATGTACGTGTCCCATCTAAAGGATTTCAAATTGAAAAGAAAAAGAAAAAGAATGGCTAAGTAAAACAGTCATGCAGACCAGGTCTGGCCCGATGGCAACAAGTCAACCCTCAAAACTTAATCAAAATTCCAAATGACAATGAGACCATGAAACCACAAAATCCCTTTGAAGCAGATGAAAAAACAAATGTAGTAGATTTGGTCTCTTGTTTATGAAATTAGTGATAGTCTCAGATGAGAAATTGGGAGACCTATAATCAAATTACAGAAATAATCAACAAACTCTATTATAATGTTCTTGCTTAACACGTGTTATCTTACTTAAGCCTTGTAGTAACTCTATGAAGAGGGCATTATCTCTTTTCTGCTGTGGAGGAAATTGAGGAACAGAGCAGTTAAGTATTCTAGAGAAGCTTCATAGCTGGAATGCATATAGTAGACTCCAGATTCCAGCTCAGCTCAATCTGACTGGTGATTCAACGCTCTTTAAATCACACTGTGTAGCTTTTCCTTAAGGGGAAGATGTATGCCTCCTGCCCTGTATGAATTCATTCACCTGTGACCTGGGATACACTCCTTCTCACCTTCTCAAAGATCCGGTCCATGTTACCCTCTTTATTGCCTTTATCTTCATCCATTCCCTTCCACTGGCCCATTTCCCCCATGTGAGCTCTTGGCCAAGTCTCCCTCAGTGAAAACAAACTAACAACAAACAAAAATTTTCTCAAAAGTACATCTTTCTCTAGCTGCTTCCTGATCTCTTCCTTTCCATCCATAGCTGATTTCTTCTTATCTCAAGTCACCCATACTCTCTGGGAGATTTCATTCACTTTCATTTCCCAAACTAGGACCCAAACTGGTAATGGGTGGAAAACACTATTTTAACAACTGATGCCAGAGTCCTTTTTGGAAACAGAATTCCCTTTGTTTAAGTGTAGAGGGTGCTTTGGGTGTTGAAGGTGAAATTCTAAGAGTATGTCCCGGGAGTAGAAAGGGAAATAAGTGATAACTAACCTCTCCTGCATACGTAATTAATGGGAATTTGGGGGCGGGGAGAGCCAAAGGGTGAGATGAAGGGAGAAAGAAAAGAAATGAGGAGTAACAACATCCCAGGAGACCAGAGAGTAGCTGTAACACACCAAGTGAGACCTTCCCAGTGACAGGGTGGTCAGATAATTTTAAGCACAGAAATGTCAGATGTTCCATCTTTATATTCTTTGCTTGATAGTTTTTCAGTGTCTCCGCTCTCTTACCTCAAACCTTCTATAAATTTTGCTACATATGCATAATGCCTTTGGGAGCAGTATTCTGGAAAAGTTAAGGAAAGAAAGCTTTAATCCATGTGTACATTGATGTGCAGCAGGAAGAGACCAGTCACAGGAGATGAGATGAGGAGACAAGTAAACTGAAGGTAATTGAAGGAATCAGGTAATTGGAATAAACAATGATCATGTAAATTTAAGCTAATGGAAATTCCCAAAATATTGGGGAGAGCATTGAACTCTCTGGCTGATACAGGATAGGAGTTGCAGGTCAGTCTGAAAAAAATCTCAAGGGATAGGTTGACCTCTACTCACATCTAAATTCATGTTGATGATTTCCTGATCTCTGGCTCCAGCCCAGTTCTCAAACATTCCAAAATTATGTGGCAGAATAGCAAATGGTTAAGAGCGTAAACTCTGAAGCCCTAACACCTACATTTGAATCTCCTCTCTAACTAACATTGTGAGCATGGTTAAGTTTCTTCAGCTGTATGTACTTCAGTTTCTTCATCTGTAAAACAGAGATATTAGTTGTATCTAGCTTATAGGGATGCTTTATTACATGAATTAGTACTTGCAAAGTATTTAGAACCGTATCTGTCCCATTGTCAACACTCAATAAATATTAGCATTTATTATTACAACCAATAGACTGCTGGTCATTTCCACTTTGATTCATTTACACACTCAACAATTATTTATTGAGTACCTGTTATGCGCCAGGCATTGTTCTATGCAATATAGGATAGAGCAGTGAACAACATAAAGTCTCTGCTCCCTAGGAGCCTTCATTAGAGTGAGAAGAGGTACCCAATAAACAAAAATGAACACGATGTGGGGAGTTCCATGAAGAAAATAAAGTAGGATGATAGGAAAGAGAGGGTGGGGTGTTGCTATTTTATTTAGAGTGACATTTCAGCAGAGCTCTAAAGAAAATGAGGCAGCAAGTCCTGTGGAGATCTGCAGGAAGCATCTCAAACTCAGCATCTTCCCTCCATTATCTTTTGCAACAACCATATTCCTTAACTGAACAAATGGTACAACCATCCACCAGTGACTGAACCCAGCCTTAAAACATGTATTCTTCCCCTTCTCACAGCTTCTGTACCCAACTGGTCACTAAGTTTCCTTTTTATAACATCTTTTGAGTGTACTTTCTTGTCTCTCTCTATTACTTACAGGTTGAGCCACATGAAACGGACATTCTACAGATCAAAAACAGTTGAACAGGGGCATGTGCTCACCAAACCCATCTTGTTTTCCTCCAGAGCATGCAAAAGGACTACTTACCAGAATTCCTTGTGGCTGGGCAGAGCCATGTGATGCGTTCTGGACAGAACTGCTGTATGACACTTCAGCCTGGACCCTAAAATCTCTCTCCCCAATATCCGCCTGCCCTAGTCCTTCCTCTGTCAGTAACACAGAATAAAGCAGACACAGTCAAGGATTCTATGGCCCCAGGGGAATGGTGGAACCACTGGATAGAAGAAGTTTAGGTTCATAAATGACAGCATGGAGCAGAACCCTTCCTCTTCCTCAGGTGCCCTCAAATTATATGTGAGTGAGAAAGGATACATTATTGTATTAAGCCATAAAGATTTGCAGTAGGTTTTTATAGCAATTAGCCCACGCTAACTAATGCATATCCTCAATGCCACAGTTTTATTTCAGAACATCATCAGTCTTCCTCTGTATCATAGCAACAACATCCAAATTCATCTCTCAGTCTCCAACACATCCTTCTCAAGGCTCCCCAAGTCATTGTCCCAAACCCCAACTTGACCATGTCAATCCCCCGTCAAGGAGGAGCTCTTCAATGGCTTGCCCTCAACTTGCCCAGGCAATTCTGGATAATCCCTGCCTAACTCTGCAGCCTCTCTTTTTTGCTATCGCTCATCAGCACTCTCTGCCTTTGCCCGGCCCAGCCCAATTACCTGCTGTTCCTCAAATGGGCCATGCCCACTCACGCCTCCAAGCCATTGTACATGTTATACCTTCTGTCTGAAGTGAACACCCCCATTGCCCTGTTAATTCTTAGTAATCTTGCAGGAATCAACTCATGGCATCTGCTAGAGAGTTTTCCATGACCCCAAGCCTGGATTAGGTAGCTAACTTTGTGCCTTTTAGCACTTTAGTTTTATCAAGGTACTTACTACCTTGTCATGTAATTTTCTCTTTATGGCTCCTTTACTGATTTCTTCAAAAAAGGCTAATTCCTTTATCTTTGTATTCCCTAAGCCAAATACTGTGCCTGACACAGTGTAGGCACTCATTGTGTATAAATGCATACAGGAATGAGTGAATTTTTAAGCAGTTTTGCATCTTAGTCACAAAATGCATTTAATTCATTCCAAAATATGCTACAGGACAAAACACAAAATTTTTCCCAGGAAAATTTTTTTTTCCCAGGAATACTAAGAAAATACAAGAGATACTTTTGATTGCCTTCACATTTGTCAAGCAACATTGTCTTTCACTGGTTTTTATGCAAACCATTCCTTCCCCCTCCCCCACCCCGCCCCCGTCTTAAACCGGAAAATGGGTAACTAGAAACTGAATAGCACTCTTAAATACAAATCTCTCATTAGAAGCTAGTTCATTTTCTTGTAAGCAGAATATGATCATTTTTGACAAACATCAAACCCTCTAAGAATCATATAATCATTTTTCAATCTCACGAAGCATTTAGAAAAATTTCATTGTTTTCCGAGACAAATAAAACTGTGCTTGTTTTTCTGACCATAGGTGTTCTTCTTTTGTGGTTTATCCCTTTTGTAGTTCTCAGAATAGCAATTATATTTATTTCTTTAAAATTCCATATGAAATTAAAGCCACAGTAAACTTTAAAAACAGATACAGATTTATTTTAAGACATATAAAATTAGGTGAGGTATATTCTAATCTGTGGAATGTCACCTTTTAGGTAAAAAAAATATGGCAATGTTGGCACAAAGCAATAATCTTATATTTTAAAAAACAGATCCCATTTTAGAAGTCAATAGATATTGCCATATTCGTATCTCACAAAAAATTTTAATATAGATGGTTGTCTCAAATGTGGCTTCCAATGGTAGAGAGGGTACTTGGAGAAGACTGAACATTCAGCCTCTTCCACAGGCAAACTACGCAACCTTAAGCAAGTTACTTCATCTCTTTATGCCTCAATTTTTCTCCTCTGGAAAAAATGGAGATAACAAGAGCACCTAGTTATATGGTTGCTGTGAGATCTAGGTGAGTTCATACGTGTGATGCACTTTGAATAGTGCCCGGCACATAAGAATTCTTATAATTTTTGCTTTATCATCATCATCACTACCATCATCGCCATGATCGCCATCACCATCATCATCATAATCACCATTATCACTATCAACACCATCATCATCATCACCATCATCATCGTTCTTCCTCTCCTCTCTGCAAGAACAAGCAATGAGAACCCGATTCTTACAGAACTCTAGAGAAGTAAACATTACTGCCAGGAAACAAGTTATAAATGAACAGAAAAGCCATTTCCTAGGCAGGATATGGCTAGCACGTGTTTATCCAGGCATTGCTAGAATACTGATATGAGTATAACTGTACATTTGTCATTTTTCTTTATTTTGTGAAAAAAAAATTAAATATGTGACTGATATTCCAAACTATCAGTGAACACTTAGAAATAACAAGGAAAGAATAAGTATAAGGGGCAGTGAAAATGGTCAATTTCATGTAGTTTGCCAGAGATTTATTGAGAGCAGAAAGGGAATATCAATGAATCGTTTCTATAATCAAAAAGAAAAAAGCTAAATATAATCAAAGTTTTATAAGAGAATGATATCTCTCCAAAATACGGTAAAATTATTTTATCACAAAGAATTTATCTGTGCCCTCCATAATGTAATTTAAAACAATTAATGGAATCATTTGCATTTGCATGACCATTTTTAATGTACTGCACATTTATTCTAGGTATCACATTTATTTAATGATATATTCCATTATTCAATTATTATTCAGTTTAAAATTTTGCCAATAAAATCATTATCATACATCTAAATTATATGTTTTAATGTTATTAGAGTCTCTATTTCTTTGATTACTTCATAATTGAAAAGCTAGAAAATAACTTGCATTTCTCTTCTGTGGCATAAACTCAACTCAAACTGAAAATCTGGGAAGGGTGTGAAGGAAGGGATCCTTTTCCCCTAGGTTCTGGGAAGGGGGTGGTGAGAGGGATGATCAGTTGCACTTAAGAGCCAGGAAAGAGCTGAGGGCAAGGGCACCTGCTATCACTGTGCAGCTCACTGACTGATCTGAAGAAATGGAAGAATAAATGTTCCACCTGCCTATGGCTGGATGACTAGGCAGGTTGAATGCTTGATATTGCCTCAAAAATATGACTAATTTGGGGAGACTTCTTGATGAGAATTTTTAAAAATGAAATCATTATTAACTAATCATTTACAAATCCCAAAAGCCACTAGAGAGTGTATTTGATAATCATGGGAAAGCAAATGGAAATATCTCACGAGATGTGCCACCTGTAACTTGCAAAGGCTACTTTTGCAGGCTGCCACAAGACATGTCAGGATGTCCATGACTCATCTGCAAAGAACACCCATTGCATTTGATGTGGTCATTACATAGAGAGGTCATTATCTCAAAAACGTAATCAACTATCAGATTTGACTTTCACTGAACCTTTCTAATCCATTTTTGGGTACGATCATTTGGGCATGCTACTTGGCAAACTTGCTCTGCTTCTGAAGATCAAGACAGAACGCTAGATTGCATATAATTGCAACATGGTAGGTCTTAAATTGTATATGAAAAGGTCTGCTTGAGAATTAAGCTCTATATAAACTCTACAAAATGATTCCTGAGAAGCTTGGAATTTACAACTAACCAACCTCAAAAGCATATACTTAAGGAACAGAAGAATCAGCTCCAAGGCCTTATTTACAACTCACATGGTGGGACATGGATCATTCAAATACCACAATGAGTAAACAGGACAGACTTATTTTTAAATAGCATTGAATTATGGTTTCCTCTTTACAAAACCAATACATAGTCATTGTATAATTGTAGAGAAATTAAGAAATGAAGATAAGCACAAAGAAGTGTGTTTGGCATATAGTAAATGTTCAGTAAATATACGCTGAATGATAGAGAGAAGGAAAAATAAAATAATAATCACACAATTCCACCAGAGTTGACCTCTATTAACATACTGATTTCCACCTTTCAACACACACATACACACACATCCTTAAGAGCAGGATTGAAATTTACACACAGCTCAGAAGTCTCCCTTTTTTTTCCCTCTACACTTGCCTTCATCTTGTTCTGGTGTTCCCATTCTTACTAATGGCCGGAGAAAACCTTCCATTTGTCAGTTTAAAGTCATTCAGTGTCTTTTGAAGTAAAACAGTCTTTGGACTAAATGTTTCATCCATTTAAAATGCAAAACTCCTTCAGAGCTGTTTTTCCTCTTTCAGGAGGTCTCTCCTCCTACTCTCCCCTCTGGATCCTCATAAAATTGGTGGATCCTTTGGCCATCTCTTTGGTTTATCTTGTCTGGTCCTTGGGGTCTAGCTCTGGTGTCTCTGAGATGTTGTCAGTATCTCTGGTTTTTTTGGACACCAAGCTGGCCACTAGTACTCAAGTCTGTGGTCCCCTCTGCTGTCCCGGTAATCCATGGTTGCCCTTCCCCAACCTTGGGCCTCTTCTTCTCTCTTGGTACTCTTTTTTTTTTTTTGGCTGGGTCACACGGCATGCGGGATCTTAGTTCCCCAACCAGGGATCGAACCCATGCCCCCCTGCAGTGGAAGCGTGGAGTCCTAACCACTGGACTGCCAGGGAACTCCCCCTCCATCGGTGCTTTTAATGTTTTTGTATCTTCCTACTGGAAATATGGAAATGTCGTGATTCTGAAAATATCACATGCAGGCTATGGAGAACTGGAGACATCATCTCAAGCCCACCCCTGGGCACTCTCTTTTAGCCATTTTTTATTTACCTCCCAGCAACAAGATGGACTCCACTTGGGCTCCCAGTCTCCTTGGAGAGACACATAGTCCTTTGAGACACACACCCTGCTCATCCACACTATTAATACCCTAACTCTCTAATTTATACCATCACCTCGAAAAAAGAAGAGGAGGCATGAGGACAGATGGGGAAGAAAGGAAAAAGAGAGAGAAAACAGAAGAATAGGAAACAAAGGGCCACGAGGAAGAGGAGGTAAATAAAAACTACTGCCAAAAACAAATGGAAAGATAAAATCAGGGGATCAAAAACTTGTGTGGTACAGAGTTAGAGAAACAAATAGAGAAAAGGAACAAAAATCACTTCACTTCTTTCCCTGTCACTGACTCCATTCTCCATCTGCCACACTGAACCAAGTTGCAGAGGGAAATAGCAAAGTGAAGAAAGTAACTAAGAAGAGGAGGTGAGGTGTGTCTCACTTGCTCTGTTCAACTTCAAGGACTAATTATACACCCATTTCCTCTCACCTCCAATTCTTTCAAATCATGAACTGCAAACAGCCCCAGACAAACCTCGGTAGGCTGCAAAACAGTTGATTCTGTGGCTAGGTAAAAACAGAGGCTAAGAGTTAATTATATTACAGTTGTTGAAAACAGAACATCTATTTTCATTTCATGTTGTGATTCAAGTGTTAGTGGATTACATCAGCTCTTAAAGTAAACCGTCTTCCCCACTTACACTTATATTAGATGTGCGGGCAAATAGCGACTCCTTCCAGTTCTATCTGTCCTCAGTCACTGCCTGTCTACACTAGAAAGTATTTTGATAACAAATTTTATATGTTATATATACCCGGCAGCCATTCTCCTATCTCTCTAGAACATGGTTAATACCAACCTTCTTCTCCCACTGTTCAAAAATGGAAAAGAAAGTTTAAAAAAAACAGAACAGCACATATATTGGAATCTTTTTTTTTTAATAATAATTCTTTTTTATAAATTTATTTATTTATTTTTGGCGGTGTTGGGTCCTCGTTTCTGTGCGAGGGCTTTCTCTAGTTGCGGCGAGCAGGGGCCACTCTTCATCGCGGTGCGCGGGCCTCTCACTGCCGTGGCCTCTCTTGTTGCGAAGCACAGGCTCCAGACGTGCAGGCTCAGTAGCTGTGGCTCACGGGCCCAGTTGCTCCACGGCATGTGGGATCTTCCCAGACCAGGGCTCGAACCCGTGTCCCCTGCATTGGCAGGCAGATTCTCAACCACTGCGCCACCAGAGAAGCCCTGGAATCTTCTTAGTACCATGCTCTATAATCACAGTGTGTTAGGATAACAGACCAAATATATTTATAGAAAGGATGAATTTGGGGAAAAAGTTCATTGATTTATTATATCTGTTATTGGATTAATTTATTTTTAACATGAGAGTCCCTATCTTTCAGCATCATCCTGTAGGGGTTTCCTGTAACTAGGTGGGGCAGTTAAGTTGCTCCTTAGAATCTCTGAGAAAAGCCTTCTGCTAGGTCATACGCTAAGTTGGAAAAGCATGGTCCAGACAGATGTTCAGCAAAAGAAGGTGCCTCTCAAGAAGGAACTGTAGGAAAAAAAAAAACAAACTTTTTGCTCTTCTCGAGTAGTTTTATTTCAGGAATCAATTTACATGAGAAAATCCTTAATTTTCCAAAAAGAAAATCTCTAATATTTAAGGAAGAGAGAAATGATACTGAAGAGTTTATGTTTTTGTCACAGTTGGTAAAAATTATTCATTCAAAATACCAAAGGAATTTTAATTAAAAATAGAGCACTCTGTGTGAAAGAAAAGTAAGTAATATTATTGCTAGTTAACTAGGAAAAGACCATATACATACTGTCTTTCTGGGTTTTATGTTTTCTTTGCAAGCAATTATTACAGCTCATTGATTTATTTAAGACTGAGAAATAAAATTAGCTTCTTTATATATTAATAGTAAATAAGTCTATATAGTAGTGATGGTTCATTTTATGTGTCAACTTGATTGGGTCACGGGGTGCCCAGATGTCTGGTTAAATATTATTTCTGGGTGTGTCCGAGAGGGTGCTTCCAGAGGAGATTAGGATTTGAATCCACCTGAGTAAAGCAGGTAGCTCTCCCCATCATCCAAGCCATTGAGGGCGCGAATAGAACAAAAAGTCAGAGGATGGGAGAATTCATTCTCTCTGCCTGATTACTTTAGCTGGACATTGGTCTTCTGCTTTTGGATTGGGACTTAACACCATTGGTTTTGAGGCCTTTGTACAGGACTAGAACCTAACTATGTATTCTTGGTTCTCAGTCCTTCAAACTTGCACTGGAACTAAACCACCAGTTTTCCAGTCTCCAAGCTTGCAGACAGCAGAGGATGGGACTTCTCAGCCTCCACAGTTGCATGAATCAATTCCCTATAATAAGTCTCTTCATCTATCTATCTATCTATCTATCTATCATCTATCTATCTATCTATCTATCTATCTATCTATCTATCTATCTATCTATCATCTATCCTATTGGTTCTGTTTCTCTGTAGAATCTTAACTAATACAATAGTCATATACTTTAACATAAATAACGTTAAGACAAAGACATGCACACGTACCTAAATTTATATCTAAATGGCTAAACTGTGCTACCCACACTATTGTATCAGCAGCCAGAACTCACGGCTGCTCTGAAAAAGCCAAGTTTTGAGGGAAATTAACAAGCCCTTTCTTATTTCTTTAAATCCTAGAAGAGCAAAACAAATAGTCTGTTCATTCATGTCACTCATTCCAGCATTTATTTAACAAATGTTTGTTGACTTGTTGTGATGGGGAATGAGGATTATAAAATTAATTTATGGTCATTGTAGAAAAGGTAAAAGGTATACTTAAGAAAAAGAAATCCCTCATAGACTCATGCAAGTGCTGAATGCATTGGCATATTTCTCCAGAGTGCTTTGTCCCCTATATATTTTTCACAAGTTGAGATCTTACATATATCTTCTATGCCATGCTTTTTAAAAAAATGTTAAAGCAAAAGTATTTCCAAAATCATTTAAAGCCACTGAATGGGGACTTCCCTGGTGGCTCAGTGGTTAAGAATCCGCCTGCCAATGCAGGGAACACGGGTTCGAGCCCTGGTCCGGGAAGATCTCACATGCCGCGGAGCAACTAAGCCCGCGCTCTAGAGCCTGCGAGCCACAACTACTGAGCCTGAGTGCCACAACTACTGAAGCCCGTGCGCCTAGAACCCGTGCTCCGCAACAAGAGAAGCCACCGCAATAAGAAACCCACGCACTGCAACGAAGAGTAGCCCCTGCTCACCACAACTAGAGAAAGCCCGCGCGCAGCAACGAAGACCCAACACAGCCAAAAATAAATAAATAAAATAAATAAATTTATTTTTAAAAAGCTACTGAATGCATTTCTTACATTTTGGATGTTTAGGGCGTGGCAATTATATCAACGTCCTCACATAGTATCCATTCCAACCTCTTTCTGTGCCTTCTGATCAGAAGCTGGGATACTAAAAACTGCATTTCCCAGACTTCTTTACAGCTAGGGTTCCAGCTGCGATGTAGGTTCAGCCAATGAAATTCACCTGTGTGTCTTGAATTCTGAACTGGGTTGAATGAATTTTTTTTGACATTTTTGTTATAAAACATTTACTATTAACCTACAGTACAATGTAAACTTTTATGAAAAAAATTTAAAGTACACTAGATTTCTTCAGTAAATGATCACATAACTATCCAGGTGCGGTACAAGTTGGGGCATTGCATCCTTTGTGGATGGATTTCCTGTGGCTGCATCCCTCACAGGTCTTAAAAAATAAACTGCTGTTAAGTGGAGCTCCTTGTTCGAGCACCAGATAACACTCCTCTGATTTTGCATTCTGGGGGTGATCACTCCTTCCCACACTCATTTTCTGTGACTTTTTCCTTGGCCTTGGCACCATTAGCAATTTTCATAATGACTGTTCAGTTGAAGATTCTAGGTTCTTTTTAGCTTGTTTAGTTTTTGTTTTTGTTTTTCTTTTAAGAGACAAATATTCTCCACTGGCCATCTCTTATGCAAACATCATAGTGGAGGCAAGCAAGGAGGAAGAAGTATTTGCTGCAGGAAATTCTGCAGAAGTGGAAGAAAAGACTGGAAGGGCCCCCACTGAGGCTGCAGAAACTCAACTGACTCCAATTGGGTGTCTTTGCTTGATCATTTCCTGTGGAAATGCAGCCAAATCTATAACTTCAGTCTTCAGAGTGCAGAATGAAACCGGAAACAAGTGTTTTTGTTTTAAAGTCAGATTCTGACTCAAGTAGCATGAGTCTGGAGCTAGCAGCTGATGTGTAGTTTCTCATTGTGGCAGGTGGCTCCCTGCTCTGCCCTCTACTGATCACAGTAAGTTCTGCAGTGCGGCCTTTGGAGTCGTTCTCCGTTTCTTCAATGTTTCATCAGCCTCCCAACGATTTTAAAATCCATTTAAATCAATCCCTTTATGCTTAAACTACCTAGTATGGATTACATTCTCTACAATAAATCTTCAACAATAGAGTGTTTGTAATTGTTCAAGATAATACTTAATTCTTTGATACCCCCCCTTTTTTTTTTTCTTTCTACTTTATGCTATACAGATTTCAAGATTACCACTGTAAGATTGACCTCCAGAAGTGTTATTCCTAATTCAAAAGGTAGGAACATTTTTAAGGTTCTTGATACATGTCAATTCTTTGGTTTTTCTAGAAGAAAAGATTGCACTAATTTAGTCCCCCATTATTCTCCCATGAGAATGTACATAGTCATTGTTATCTTTTCTCTTTATTTTTGCTACTTCGATGGCTAAAAATAGCTTGCTATTTTAATGTAATTGTATTTAATTATTAATATTGTTGAATACTCACTCATTTCATGAGCCATCTGCATTTACTTCTTTGTGACTTTTCCACCTTTATATCCAATTATCTCCTGGGCTGTAATATTTTTCACATCTATTTACATACTATCTTTATACATGAAAGAGATTTATCATTTTTCTTTTCATAGCTGATGTAATTTTCCCCTAAATTATTGTCGGATTTTCAACTTTATTCATGTTTTGGGCAAGAAGAAATTAAAAATTTTTGGAGTCAAATAATCATCCTCCTGTGATTTCTGCCAGCACAAAGTATTCCATCCTCAGAACAAATAGGTATTCACATCAATGTTATTTTTTGTGTGGTTTGTTTCTTATGTTTTGTGTTCATTCTTATACTGGGTTGAATAGTGTTCCTCCCAAAATCCTTGTCCACCCAGAAACTCAGAATGCAACCTTATTTGGAAATAGGGTCTTTGTGATGCAATTAGTTACTCTGAAATTAGGTCATAGCAGATTAGGATGGGCCCTAATCCAATGACTGATATCCTTGTAAGAAGAGAAAACAGACATGACCACACAGAAACACACAGGGAGAATGCCATGTGATGATGAAGGAAGAGATTGGAATGATGAGTCTACCAGCCAAAGATTGCTGGCGCCACCAGAAGCTAGGAAGAGGCATGGAAGGATCCTCCCCTAGAGACATAAAGAGAGCATGACCTTGCCAATACCTGGATTTCAGATTGCCAGCCTCCAGAGCTGTGAGACGGTAAACCTCTGTTGGTTTAGGCCACCCAGTTTATGGTCATTTGTTACTGCAGCCCAAAGAAACTAATACGAGGAGTATACAGTTGGTTTTGGTATATGGTCTCAGATAAAATGTTTATTTTTTTCTCAAATTGCGAATAATTGGTCCAGCTGAAGCCAGCTCCTAAAGGCATGTGAGAGTCAATTGCACTTCTCAATTCCACACTGACATCACACTGGTAGCTTGAAATTGGACACAGTAGCCATTCTTACACCATGAAAGTTGGCAAACTCTACAAATCAGGTTGTTCTTCCACACCCCTACAGGTGGCTTTAAAACACTGACCAGCATACCACTCTTCAGTCCCTACATTTTTAACAGCTTTTGGATTTTACTATTAGTATCTTATACTGTAAATTTCCTTGAGTATTTGGCACTTAGCTCTGGTATGTGTGTGTGTGTGTATATATATATATATACACACACACACACACACACACACAGAACATATTATATAATCACGTAATTCAAGAAAGATATTTGAGAAATATATTTTCTGAGCCCTTGTATTTTATATGAATAGACAACTTGGCTGGAGAAGGAATTCTGCTGTTCAAATCTCTGTACCTACTGTGACACTGCTTCTGAAATTCAGTGATATGGAGAAGTCTGAAGCCACACTGATTCTTACTCCTTTGTAAGTAAACCATGTTTCTCTGACTCGGTGCTTGTATAATTTTTCTCTTAATCCTTGAAATGTAAAAATGTTGTCAGAATATGTCAGTGGGGGTCTTTTCCCATTAATGTGACCTTGGAATGTGACAAGTGCCTTTAATCCATGGACCAGGTCCTGTTTCAGAAAAGATTTTTTAACATTTTTTTTCTGATTGGGTCTAATGATTGCTTATTTTTTGTTCTCTCTTGATTCTTCTTCAGAAAACCTGTAACTTACATGGCTCTCCTGTCTTTTTCCTCCATCTTATTTCTTTTTTAAAATTTCTTTTAATTTTTAAATTTTTATATTGAAGTATATATTTTTTTATTGAAGTATATATATATATTATTTTCAGATCCCTTTCCATTAAGTTTATTACAAGATATTGAATATAGTTCCCTGTACTATACAGTAGGACCTTGTTGTTTATCTATTTTATACATAGTAGTTTGTATCTGCTAATCCCAAACTCCTGATTTTTCCCTTCCCCCCTCCATTTCCCCTTTGGTAACCATAAGTTTGTTTTCTATGTCTGTGAGTCTGTTTCTGTTTTATAAATAAGTTCATTTGTATCATTTTTTAGATTCCACATATGTGTTATCATATAATTGTCTTTGTCTGACTTACTTCACTTAGTATGATAATCTCTAGGTCCAACCATGTTGCTGCAAATGACATTATTTCACTCTTTTTTATGGCTGAGTAGTATTCCACTGTATATATGTACCACATCTTCTTTATCTATTCACCTGTCAATGGACATTTAGGTTGTGTCCATGTCTTGGCTATTGTAAATAGTGCTGCTATAAACATTGGGTTGTCCTCAGTCTTATTACTTGCCATGTACATCTCTTTTTTTCCCCTCTACATTCAAGTTTAAATATTACAGACTTTACTGTCTGCACTCTAACTCTGCTCTTTGCTGCATCCAATGTGAAATGTATTGCTTTCTTTGCAATTCCACCTGCTCTTAGCCATCTCCATTTTCATCTGTACTTTCAGCTCATTCTCTGTTCTCCTAAATACCCCCTTGTACCCAGTGGGTCAATTCCTGTTAAGTACATCAAGCTAAGCCTTTGAAAGTTTTTTTCTTATTTCCTCTGGAAAAATTTTTTTCTGTTTTTTTTCTTCTGAGCCTTTAAGTCACTTTTCTTTGTGCTGCAGAATATTTGGGGGGATCTACACCAAATATTTTAAAATTATTTTCCATAAACAGTAAACACACATGCACGTACGCATGCACACAACCACTAACCTGATCCAGAACAATATTTGGCTGCAGAATGGGTGCATGATGTCCTCTTACCCTCTTACTGGTCATTTAGGTGTTTGTACATTGTCTTTTTTGGATCTATTCCTAGAGAGAACGCTGGAGTGCTGAACCCTGGGCCTGGTTTCCACTGTCTTGTAAACATTCATCTCTTGTTTCTACTGGACTGAGGGAGGATGTTCTACTCCAACTGGCCAGTTGACTGACTGCTTAGGAAGTCATATGCAAGCTTTAGTTCTCCTTCAGTCAATGACAGAAGTAAAAATTGTACTTCTAGCTGCACTATTCTTAAGGCTCTTCCTCTCTTCTTCATCTTCCCTCTGTAAACATTTTCCTGAAGCGTTTACACATCTCAGCCTGCAAAGTGCTACTGTCTCTACCCATGGCAGCAAATGTATTGTGAAGTATGGTTTCCAAGTGGACGAAAAAGAGAACTGACAGGGAGAAGGAAGGGCATGACAATATCAGTCTAAAAAGAGTTCACATGGTTTTGGAATTTTTCTGTTTCTTGGCTAGTGGATAGAATGGAGTTGAGTCATAGTGTTTTCCCATCTTCTTCCCAGATTTCTGTGCTCTTCTGGTTCAGTAGGCTTAGTTTAGGATTATGACTCTCAACTCAACGTTCTCCTCGCTACAGTTAGTGGAAATTCCATAAAGATGTTAGCATTTGATTTCCTCTTATCCTTATTTTTCAGTTATCTTGTAGATTTTTTGGTTCATTTATTTATTTATGGTGATTTAATTTAAAATTTGGAATAAAGTATTTCACCAGAATGGCACATATTAACCCAGTTACTTGCTGAAGATTCACTCTCTGTGTGTCAAACACTCTGTTTATAAAAAGATGAAAGAGACAGTGCCCAACCTTTGGGGAGCTAAGCCTTGTAAGGGACAATGAGGAGAAGGACCATCTAGGCAGAGGGCGCTCCATGAGTGCAGTGGTACTGGTGAGTGCAGCCTTTGGAGAGTGATGAATGATGCTGGAGTTTGAGGCAAATGGGAGAGGTGGTGAGGGATGGATGATGAGCTGAGACTTCCTTGAGAAAGTGATGGGGAGCCAGTCAAGAATTTTCATTTTGGATTTCAGAAGATGTATCTGTACTGTAGGGGAAAACAGATTGAAGGAAGATCTTAGGACACTATTTGAGCTCTGACAAGGGATGTTATCCTTTGAACAAGGGCAATGGCATGAGAAATAATGAGACGGTACAAAGTTAGTGAATAATGTGAAAGTAATATTGTCAGGGCTTTGCAGGTAGATGATGAAGCCAGGAGGTGCAAGGAAGACTTAAAGGTTAGTCACCTCAGTGACTGGCTGGATGGGGCTAATAACTGTAATAGGGATACAGGGACAAGGAAGATGTGACGGAAAGATCATTACTTCACCTTGGGGATATACTAAATGTGAGATACCTATGGGACTTCTCAATGGAGGCAAGGTTTTGAACTGAACAACTGGTAAAATAGAGTTTCCATTTTTTTCAGATGGAGAAGATGGCAGCCAGTAGACACATAGCTGTCTGAAGCCAAGAAGAGAATCACGGTCTGGGACGGATCTACACTAGTGGTGGTTATGGCTGACGGTGAAGGCTGTGGATGTTTTCCCCAAGAGAAGGCAAATCCAGTGAGGAAAAAAAAAAGAGAGAGAGCTAAGAGGTAACACTGGGAAGCACCAACATCAAGGGGGGAGGGTAGATGAAAGAAAAGCCAGCAAAGGAAGCTAACAAGAAACAGGAAGAAGAGATGTGTTGGGACTCAAGTGAGCAAAGAATTTCAAGGGTGGGGAGAGGGATAAATTAGGAGTTTGGGATTAACATATACACACTACTATATATAAAATAGATAACCAACAAGGACCTACTGTGTAGCACAAGGAACTATACCCAACATTTTGTAATAACCTATAAGGGAAAAGAATCTGAAATATATATATATATATATATATATATATATATATATATATATATACACACACACATATATTTATATATTCATATATAACTGAGTCACCATGCTGTACACCTGAAAGTAACACATTGCAACACTGTAAATCAATTATACCTCAATTTTTTAAAAAAAGAAAAAAATTTCAAGGAAGCAGAAAAACAAATGTTCAAACAAATAATAACTGAAAGCGCTTGTACAATAACACAAGTGCTTCTAATCAGAAAACTTTTCCATCTAATGAGAATTTGTATTAGGAAGCCTCTGCCTTCTGGGTTTCTTAGCTATATCAGGCACAGGTTATTATCTAGCAAAGATTTGAGAAATGTAGCCTTTTTGTTTCACAGAATTTGTTGCAGTGATGAGCTGAGAGGTAACCCAAGAAGGATACAACTTTCCAAGAGCCTCTGGTCTTAGAAGACAGCAGTAGAGTTTGAATCCTGCCCTCTACGGGGCTTTGTGATACAGAAAAGTACAGTCTGTTTCCCATTAGTTCTCCGAACGCCATCATTAATCTTGTGGGCAGCAGGGTCAGCTCTAAGAATAACTAGCCATATACATGGTGTGACATAAACAATACTAAAGATTCCTTTCCAATCAATCACTGAAAATACCTCCCCAGCCCCTACCCCTAAGACAGCCAAGGTGTCTGCAATTTCTCTAGTTAGAGAATTATTCTAATTTGCTAAAGCACTTAGATTCCTCTGGTGGTTCCATAAAAACACTGAGAGGAGTAAAACATTAACTCATTACCAGCCATTAATATGTCAACAGAGAAACCTGTTCATCAAATGACTTGTTACTGTCTTAGGAAAAAAAGAGTTGCGACAGGGCATTGAGAAGATTTGAGTCATAGGGCCCTGCCTCTAGGACAGGGCTCTTGTAAAGAAGGAATACCATGTCACTGGGAATGGGAGATAGGATGCTGAAATAAGGGAAAGGGACAATGTAAAGCAGAGTTTCTCAGACTTCTTTTAACGCAAATTTCTCTTTAATAAATATTAAGATCTCTTATGTCGCTGTCCCTCCAGAACCCAAATTTCTCTTTAATAAATGTTAAGATCTCTTATCTTGTCGCTGTTCCTCCAGATTCTGATGTACTTCCCACGGTGGCTGTGACCTCCCCTAAGAATCACAAATCTGTAAATCCCAAACAACCAAAAGAAAATGTTGCTGAACATGATTTCCTGTAATTTGTGAAAACTATAAGGAAGTTTCTTAAAATTTCCAAATATAAATATTTCAATATATAATTATATTATAATACTGCATATATTTTTCCAAAGACCCATGTCCTGCCGGAGATCCTGACTTAACGTACCGTCTGCGCTACCACCACTACCCCTGTCACTAACACGTGCACTCCAAGACAGGCAAGAGGCAAGCAATTGGTCAAATTAACTAATATTGGCCATTTTTCCTCCCTGAGCTGAAAAGCATCATAGAAAATAATTGTTATAGGCTGAAGCAAAAATTTAAACCAGAAAAGCCAGCCCATGTGGTAAGAAAATGCCTGAAAAGAGAATAAGGAAACAAGAATTTGGGATTGCCAAATACAGACTAATTCTTCTATTTTATGCTAATATTTACAACAGGCTTTATTGCTTAGATTGGGTTGTTGTGGTTTTACAAATGCCAAATTACTAGAAGACAAGAATAAGAATTTCTCATCTGTGTGTTGACTGTTTTAAATGTGTTGGAAAAAACTGCCAGTTGGATTGAGCTACTGCTATGGAAAGGGACTGCTGCTAGGGTGATGCCGTAAGAACCATAAAGAGACAGGAAACCCACAGGATGTAGACAGGAAATCCACAGGATGCCAATAGGAGGCAGAAAGGCTCCCTTCCTCTTCCACCAGTCTCTGTCTAATGCCCCCTATTGGAAAGCCTCACAGGGAACCAGGTGGCAAAGGAAAAATGTGATTTGTAGAGTCCTGGTTCCAACATCACAAAACACTGTAAAGGAAAGCATGTTTGTAGCTGAGAGACAACAACCTACTAAATGGCACAAGTGGTAAGAGCGGAAGCATAAAAATTTGTTGGAAGACTATTGCAGTAATTCAGGAGAGAGATGACGATAGCTTGGACCAGGGTAGTGGCTGTGGAGAAGGTGAGAAATGGTTATAATGTTTGAGCAAAGGTTCATCAGAATTGGCAGTGGATTTAATCAAATATGAGGTATGAAAGAAAAAGATAAGCCAAGGTGGACTCCAAGGTTTTTGAACTGAACAACTGGAAAAACAGAGTTTCCATTTTTTCACGTGAAGATGGCAGAACCCATGGGTTTTAAAGGGGAAAAAAAATAGGAGTTCTGTACAGATTATTTTAAGTTTGAAATTCATATTTGATATCCTAATAGATTAGCCAAGCTGAGAGTTGGGTATATGAGCATGGACATAAAGAATTATGTCCTGGCTGCAGTAGAAATTTAGGAGTCATCAGAGTATACATAGTATTTAAAGCCATGAGACTGCAAGAAATCCTGTAGAGAATGAACAAATAGAGAAAAAGAAAAGATAGAGGGTAGATTCCTGGACCACTCCAACGCTCATGGGTTTAGGAGTTGAGACGCCAGGAAAAGCTACTAAGAAGTAGTGGCTTCTGAAACAGCAAGAGAATCAAGAGTGTGAATTTGGAAGCTAATGGAGAAATGCATTAAGAGGGAGAAGGATCAAATGTGTCACATGGTACTAATAGGTCAAGTAAGATAAGAACTGACAATTAACAATGTGGAGTTAAAGAAATAACCCAAGAAAATTTCCCAAAGTGGGAGGACATGCGCTTGCAGATTAAAAAGGTCCACTGAGTTCTAACATGATAAATGAAAGTAGGCCAATAATAAGGAACATCACTGTGAAATTTCAAAATACTGGGGGTGCAGGAAGAGAAGGAGGTAAAGATAAGACCAGTTTGGAATGCTGGGGGAAACAGAAATCCAGGTCACATACAAAGATCAGGAATCAGAATGACATCACTTTTCTCAAAAGCAACTTTGGAATCTAGAAAACACTGGAGAAATGTCTTCAAAATGCTAAAAGAAAAGGATTTCCAAACAAGAAGTAAAATCCTACCAAAAATATCAATCAAGTTTGAGGGTAGAATAAAGATAATTTCAGACACACAAGATCTCAAAACTTTTAATTCCCTTGTACCTTTTCTTGGGAAGCTATTGGAGGATGTGCACCAGTAAAATGAAAAAAAAAAAAATCCAAGAAAGAAGATGATACCGGTTATGTGAATTCAGAGATCAATACAGGTGAAAGGGGAAGGGAATCTCTAGGATGATGGTGAGGGAAGATTCCAGGACACCAGTCTTGCACCTAGTAGGTATTAGAATGCGTGAGAAGATTCTGAGACTCATTCTTTAAAAAGCTGAAACTGACTGTTTATACAGCTGAGTGTCATTTAAACAACTGGTTAAGATTTGGGAAGTTGTATTACAAACAGGTACATTAAAAAAAAGAGAAGGAATAAGACATGAATTAACTCCAAGCAGGAGGGATTGGGGTTGTGGAGTGAGAGAAGGGCTGTTTCCTTGTCCTCACTTCTATTTTCTCTGGAAAGTGGAAAGCAAGGTTATCACCTCAGAGAAGAGGGATGAGAAGGCGATGCTGGAAGTTTGAGAGAGGAGAAGAGAATAAATGGACTTGAAAAATGCTGTGCAACTGTCTACCAGTTCTTAGTGGCATATGAGAGAGCTGGTTTCTTTGGACTGATAAACTCAGCTAATGGAAGGTGAGAGCAGCCAGAAAGAACAGAAACTACTCCAATAGGAGAAAAAAAGACACCAAGCAGAGAGGGTGGCTCACAAGCCTGAGTGGTCATGAAGAAGAGCAGAGGTCAACTCCAGCGGAGAATTGGCAGGAGTGGTCTAGAGCAGGCGGTGCCCAGTGTAAGGGTATTCCCAAAACGCACACTGCAGAAGTGGCTTGAAATAGAAGGTGACGATGCCACCTCATTTGAAGGAAAGCAATTTGAAGAATTGAAAGAAGGTGTCACAGTTAAAATATCACATGGTAATTTGCTGTGAGAATTGATCGTAAAAAGGTGGAAGATAATAGAAGCAGAGAACCCGGTAAGGGGTAATCACAGTTTATCCTGATAATGAGTAATCAATTACCTTTTACCCAGATGGGAAATATTATACTAAGGGGTGAGTTTAAAGCTACTACAACAAGCAAGTGTTTAGTGATGGGATGCTTCTCTTTTAAACGGCTCCAAAAAAACAACTGGAAATAGGAGCGATGGTAAATTCAACTTTAATAAAAAGGTTTTCTGTATTAACTTGCAGTGGCCTGGGTCTTTTTCCTGCTGACTCTTCGTGTTTCAGTAGAATCTTGTGGCTTCCTCTGTTTTCTGGTTTTGTTTTGTTTTTGTTTCTCTCTTCCATTTCCTCCTGCTGTCAGAATCTTGGTAATATAGTATTACAAAGTCATAAATCACTTTTTTTTGTCTCCGCAGGAGTTTCACCCAATTGTCTCTTCATCAAAAATTCTCCCTTTCCCTTTTAAATGGTAAACTCATTATTGGCCTCTTGGAGTTTTCTCTTCTCTTCTCTCCCAGAGATAACAACTAAATATAAGCTGTGATAGCAACTATAAACCCCTAGGTGATAGTTCTCCAACTACTTCCCAGGAAAAGAAAAGAGAGTCTAAAGTCCTAGGTTCAAGCCAATTCTGACACAATATCTGATTGAAGCAAATCACTTAACTTGTCACAAAGACTGTCACAGAAAAATCAGGATAATACTAATACCTGCATTACTAGCCTCTCCATGTGTCGCTCCTGTGTACATAATGGTTACACAATGCTTAGTGTTTCTTTCTTTTATGTGTCACTCTGCCTCCAAACATTCATTCTTTTTTTCTACCTAATTATTTTTATTTCTGGGTAATTGGCAGGTATTATTTATTTAAAAGAAATTATATTCCATCAGATCTAAGATGCTATCATACAATTTATCAATAATACAGAAAAAAAGAATACTGCCAATGAAACTATGACTCAATGATTTTACAATAGTGCTATGGACAGTCCTGCACTAGCCTCTTCTTGCTTTGACATTTCTTTCATCCATTCCAAGGAACTGATCAATTTTTCCTACTTTCACATGCACTGTTTGACTTTTGATATGGAGACGATCATTCTGCACACATCTCAGAAACTATTTATAATACTGCTTCATCTACTTGTGGGTATTTTCTTCCTTCATATTTATTTTGCTGCCTTACAAGAAAATATAGAGTTGCTTCCATCATTTCTCTGAAATAATTTGTTTATAAATCAAATTGGCACCCCATTGCTGTTTCCGTGCCTTTCTTTATACACAATAGATATTCCATCATTATGGTTATATTTTAAATGTCAATCAAATTTAACATGTGCAGTACCCACAATGCACAAACCCTGCTCAGGCAGTGTCAACTATGCCTCAGCTTCTAACTGGTCACCAGAGGCTGTAAAAGGCAGCTCAGTCTCATAAATGCTATAATATGAATCTACTCCCTTTATCAAAAGAATATGTTATTTTTATCTTGTAAGCATCTCTTCCTTCTGCCTTTCCCATCATTAGTACTTGCAATTGTATTTATCAAATATGTTATCTGACCCACCAATTTATATTCTTCCCATGCCAATAATTTACATCCTGACCCTGATCATTAAGATGCCTGTCCTCCTGGGTTGTTGTTGTGTGGGCAGGTGTGTGTCATATAGAGATCCAGATATGAGAGCATATCCAGATATGCATTTAAGTTAAAATGCATATCACGATTTATACATCCAATCAAACAGTAGAGCTCTTATTTTTTTTTTAAAAGTTCTAGTAAACAAATTAAAGCAATTTAGTAATAGAAACTTAATAGAGACATGTTCTTATTGTTTTTTTAACATCTTTATTGGAGTATAATTGCTTTACAATGGTGTGTTAGTTTCTGCTTTATAACAAAGTGAATCAGTTATACATACACATATGTTCCCATATCTCTTCCCTCTTGCGTCTCTCTCCCTCCCACCCTCCCTATCCCACCCCTCTAGGTGGTCACAAAGCCCCAAGCTGATCTCCTTGTGCTATGCGGCTGCTTCCCACTGGCTATCTATTTTACGTTTGGTAGTGTATATGTGTCCATGCCACTCTCTCACTTTGTCACAGCTTACCCTTCCCCCTCCCCCTATCCTCAAGTCCATTCTCTAGTAGGTCTGTGTCTTTATTCCTGTCTTGTCCCTAGGTTCTTCAGGACCTTTTTTTTTTTTTTTTCCCTAGGTTCCACATATATGTGTTAGCATACAGTATTTGTTTTTCTCTTTCTGACTTACTTCACTCTGTATGACAGACTCTAGGTCCATCCACCTCACTACAAATAACTCAATTTCGTTTCTTTTTATGGCTGAGTAATATTCCATTGTATATATGTACCACATCTTCTTTACCCATGCATCTGTTGATGGACACATAGGTTGCTTCCATGTCCTGGCTATTATAAATAGAGCTGCAATGAACAATTTACTACATGACTCTTTTTGAATTATAGTTTTCTCAGGGTATATGCCCAATAGTGGGATTGCTGGGTCCTATGGTAGTTCTATTTTTAGTTTTTTAAGGAACCGCCATACTGTTCTCCATAGTGGCTGTATCAATTTACATTCCCACCAACAGAGCAAGAGGGTTCCCTTTTCTCCACACCCTCTCCAGCATTTATTGTTTGCAGGTTTTTTGATGATGGCCGTTCTGACCGGTGTGAGGTGATATCTCATTGTAGTTTTGATCTGCATTTCTCTAATGATTAATGACGTTGAGCATTCTTTCATGTGTTTGTTGGCAATCTGTATATCTTCTTTGGAGAAATGTCTATTTAGGTCTTCTGCCCATTTTGGGATTGGGTTGTTTGTTTTTTTGATATTGAGCTGCATGAGCTGCTTGTAAAGTTTGGAGATTAATCCTTTGTCAGTTGCTTCATTTGCAAACATTTTCTCCCATTCTGAGGGTTGTCTATTTCTCTAGGAGGTGGGTCAAAAGGATCTTGCTGTGATTTATGTCATAGAGTGTTCTGCCTATGTTTTCCTCTAAGAGTTTGATAGTGTCTGGCCTTACATTTAGGTCTTTAATCCACTTTGAGTTTATTTTTGTGTATGGTGTTAGGGAGTGTTCTAATTTCATACTTTTACGTGTACCTGTCCAGTTTTCCCAGCGCCACATATTGAAGAGGCTGTCTTTTCTTCACTGTATATTCTTGCCTCCTTTATCAAAGATAAGGTGACCATATGTGCGTGGGTTTATCTCTGGGCTTTCTATACTGTTCCATTGATCTATATTTCTGTTTTTGTGCCAGTACCATACTGTCTTGATGACTGTAGCTTTGTAGTATAATCTGAAGTCAGGGAGCCTGATTCCTCCAGCTCCATTTTTCTTTCTCAAGATTGCTTTGGCTGCTCAGGGTCTTTTGTGTTTCCATACAAATTGTGAATTTTTTTGTTCTAGTTCTGTGAAAAATGCCAGTGGTAATTTGATAGGGATTGCATTGAATCTGTAGATTGCTTTGGGTAGTATAGTCATTTTCACAATGTTGATTCTTCCAATCCAAGAACATGGTATATCTCTCCATCTATTTGTATCATCTTTAATTTCTTTCATCAGTGTCTTATAGTTTTCTGCATACAGGTCTTTTGTCTCCTGCGGTAGGTTTATTCCTAGATATTTTATTCTTTTTGTTGCAATGGTAAATGGGAGTGTTTTCTTAATTTCATTTTCAGATTTTTCATCATTGGTGTATAGGAATGCTAGAGATTTCTGTGCATTAATTTTGTATCCTGCTACTTTACCAAATTCATTGATTAGCTCTAGTAGTTTTCTGGTAGCATCTTCAGGATTCTCTATGTATAGAAACATGTCATCTGCAAACAGTGACAGCTTTACTTCTTCCTTTCCGATTTGGATTCCTTTTATTTCTTTTTCTTCTCTGATTGCTGTGGCTAAAACTTCCAAAACTATGTTGAATTACAGTGGTGAGAGTGGGCAACCTTGTCTTGTTCCTGATCTTAGTGGAAAGGGTTTCAGTTTTTCACCATTGAGGACGATGTTGGCTGTGGGTTTGTCATAAATGGCCTTTATTATGTTGACATAGGTTCCCTCTATGCCTACTTCCTGCAGGGTTTTTATCATAAATGGGTGTTGAATTCTGTTGAAAGCTTTCTCTGCATCTATTGAGATGATCATATGGTTTTTCTCCTTCAGTTTGTTAATATGGTGTATCATATTGATTGATTTGCATATATTGAAGAATCCTTGCATTCCTGGGATAAACCCCACTTGATCATGGTGTATGATCCTTTTAATGTGCAGTTGGATTCTGTTTGCTAGTATTCTGTTGAGAATTTTTGCATCTATGTTCATCAGTGATATTGGCCTGTGGTTTTCTTTCTTTGTGACATCTTTGTCTGGTTTTGGTATCAGGGTGATGGTGGCCTCATAGAATGAGTTTAGGAGTGTTCCTCCCTCTGCTATATTTTGGAAGAGTTTGAGAAGGATAGGTGTTAGCTCTTCTCTAAATGTTTGATAGAATTCACCTGTGAAGCCATCTGGTCCTGGGCTTTTGTTTGTTGGAAGATTTTTAATCACAGTTTTAATTTCAGTGCTTGTGATTGGTCTGTTCATATTTTCTATTTCTTCCTGGTTCAGTCTCGGAAGGTTGTGCATTTCTAAGAATTTGTCCATTTCTTCCAGGTTGTCCATTTTATTGGCAGAGAGTTGCTTGTAGTAATCTCTCATGATCCTTTGTATTTGTGCAGTGTCAGTGTTTACTTCTCGTTTTTCATTTCTAATTCTATTGATTTGAGTCTTCCCCCTGTTTTTCTTGATGAGTCTGGCTAATGGTTTATCAACTTTGTTTATCTTCTCAAAGAACCAGCTTTTAGTTTTATTGATCTTTGCTATAATTTCCTTCATTTCTTTTTGATTTATTTCTGATCTGATCTTTATGATTTCTTTCCTTCTGCTAACTTTGGGGTTATTTTGTTCTTCTTTTTCTAATTGCTTTAGGTGTAAGGTTAGGTTGTTTATTTGAGATGTTTCTTGTTTCTTAAGGTAGGATTGTATTGCTATAAACTTCCCTCTTAGAACTGCTTTTGCTGCATCCCATAGGTTTTGGGTCATCGTGTTTTCATTGTCGTTTGTTTCTAGGTATTTTTTGATGTCCTCTTTGATTTCTTAAGTGATCTCTTGGTTATTAAGTAGTGCATTGTTTAGCCTCCATGTGTTTGTATTTTTTACAGATTTTTTCCTGTAATTGATATCTAGTCTCATAGCGTTGTGGTCGGAAAAGATACTTGATATGATTTCAATTTTCTTAAATTTACCAAGGCTTGATTTGTGACCCAAGATGTGATCTATCCTGGAGAATGTTCCATGAGCACGTGAGAAGAATGTGTATTCTGTTGTTTTTGGATGGAATGTCCTATAAATATCAATTAAGTCCATCTTGTTTAATGTATCATTTAAAGATTGTGTTTCCTTATTTATTTTCATTTTGGATGATCTGTCCATTGGTGAAAGTGGGGTGTTAAAGTCCCCTACTATGATTGTGTTACTGTTGATCTCTCCTTTTATGGCTGTTAGTATTTGCCTTATGTATTGAGGTGCTCCTATGTTGGATGCATTAATATTTACAATTGTTATATCTTCTTCTTGGATCAATCCCTTGATCATTATGTAGTGTCCTTCTTTGTCTCTTGTAATAGTCTTTATTTTGAAGTCTATTTTGTCTTTTATGAGAATTGCTACTCCAGTTTTCTTTTGATTTCCATTTGCATGGAATAAAAAGAACTGAGGACAGTCTCAGAGACCTCTGGGATAACATTAAATGCACCAACATTCAAATTATATGGGTCCCAGAAGAAGAAGAGAAAAAGAAAGGGACTGAGAAAATATTTGAAGAGATTATGGTTGAAAACTTCCCCAATATGGGAAAGGAAATAGTTAATCAAGTCCAGGAAGCACAGAGGGTCCCATACAGTATAAATCCAAGGAGAAACACACCAAGACACATATTAATCAAACTATCAAAAATTAGATACAAAGAAAATATATTAAAAGCAGCAAGGGAAAAACAACAAATAACACAGAAGCGAATCCCCATAAGGTTAACAGCTGATCTTTCAGCAGAAACTCTGCAGGCTAGAAGGGAGTGGCAAGACATATTTAAAGTGATGAAGGAGAAAAACCTAAAACCAAGATTACTCTACCCAGCACGGATCTCATTCAGATTTGATGGAGAAATTAAAACCTTTACAGACAAGCAAAAGCTAAGAGAATTCAGCACCACCAAACCAGCTTTACAGCAAATGCTAAAGGAACTTCTCTAGGCAGGAAACACAAGAGAAGGAAAAGACCTACAATAACAAACCCAAAACAATTAAGAGAATGGTAATAGGAACATACATATTGATAATTACCTTAAACATAAATGGATTAAATGCTCCAACCAAAAGACATAGACTAGCTGAATGGATACAAAAACAAGACCCATATATAAGCTGTCTACAAGAGACCCACTTCAGACCTAGGGACACATACAGACTAAAAGTGAGGGGATGGAAAAAGAGACATGTTCTTATAATTCAACGTGTTGAAAGTCAATATAAATCCTGTGTAAAAATTCTTCACCTGGTACTCCTTCTGGGTCAACCCCTTAATGTTTTATCACTGGAGTGCAACCTATTCTCAATGGATCTGCATGAAAGTATCATGAGAAATTAGGCTATTCCAATATTTATTTACTAATTAGGTACTAATTATTCTTTTAAAGTAACATTTGATCTGACCTGCTACTTCATGCTGAGGATTAGAACTTCAGAGAGGGAAAGAGAAAGGGAAGAAACAAATGGACATTGATGTGATAACTACTCCATGTCAGGAGGTGGGTCCTTGTTGCCAGGCTCACTTCCACTGCTCCCAGGACAATGTTCCTGAAAAGATGCACAGAATGTTCTGACTTTCTGAATTCAGTACATAAAATTTGGGTTCCAAGCCAATCTTACTTAGATCTGGAAAGGCAGGAACACACACAGACACAATCAGGGCTTCATTCTATTGTCTGCTCTTCTAACTCATAGGGCTACTGTATCATCAAAAGGAGTTAATATTAGGAGAAAATGTAAAATAACAAGGCTTGCTTTTAATGATTTTTTTCATATTATAAAACTTTGCAGCCAATTTGGAAAATGTTGATTTATTTCCTTAGGGATTTTCTATGCATATAGTTTTACATAGTTGAAGCATATGCATTTATATACTTATTTTTTCACTTACTATGTGGGCATTTTACCATTTGTTAAAATTGTTCATGAATATTATTCCATAATATCATTGCATAATATTCCATCAATATGGACACTAGTTACAAAACCACTGATATATTTTTGTATGTCTAAAGAGTGCAAATGTTTTCAAATTATTTACAACATGATATGTGTGCTTGTACACACTAGGGTTTTTTTCCCTTTATTTTTAGGATAGATTTGTAGAAAAATTCTAAAAGGTCTATTTTAAGTAATTTTTATTTATCAACTTTTCAAAGAATCAACTTTAGCTTTTTAGATCCCCTCTGCTGTACTTTTGTTTTCAGGTTATTCTTTTCTGGGTTTCTGTTGTTGTTGCTGTTCCTTCTTTCAATTCTTTGGAGATCCTGGGACTTGAAGTTGATGCTGTGATGGAGTAAGTCTTGAGGGTCTTCAGGGAAAGACTAATGTTATTTTGAATGGGCAAGGGATATGAATTGTTGTGACCCAAGGCAGATTATATTTTCCAAAGATGACCACAATAACATCTCCTATCATACATATTCTTTTAACAATGTGACATTGACACTTCTCCTAACAACAGGCAGATCTGTGCTAGGACTCTTTCCTCTCGAAGCTGGGTGGGCCTTTGTGATTGCCTCAACCTATAGAATGTGATGGAACTGACCTATATGTCATTTCCATTGTGAGGTTATACAAATGTCATGACTTCTGCCATGTTCTCCTTGGACACTAGCTTTGGTGGAAGCCAGCTACCATACAAACAATCCAACTGTACTGAGGCTGGCATGCTGTGAGGGAGCCCAAACAAGCTCACAAGGAGAGACCACATGGAGATCCCTGAGACTAGATGGAGAAAGAGAGATGCCCAGCCAACCCCAGCTGCTCCAGTCCTTCACCATTTCAACTCCAGTCACCGGATGAGAGATCATAAGCCAGACCTTCTGAGCCTGGTTCTTCCTGAATTCCTGACCCACAGAAACTGTGAAAGACACTAAAATGACTGTTGTTGTTTAAGGCATGGCGAATGATTTGCTATTGAGCAATAAATAACTGAAACAAGAGCTTTAAAACACTTCACTCTCTCCCTCCCAATTTAAGTGATGTTATTTTCCAGTACAGTCATCCCTTGCTATCTGCAGGGAATTGGTTCCAGGACCCAGTCCATGGATACTCACATCCCTTAAAGCAGGCTCTCCGCATCTGTGGCTTCTACAAATCATACGTAAAGATAATGTATAATTATTATTTCATATGGGTGACATTCGTTTAGATTTGTTTATATGTTTACCAATTTCTTTGCCATCGCAGATTTTCCTTCTAAAGTAACATTCTTTTTTCCTGAAATACATTCTTTAGAATTTCTTTCTGTGAAGGTCTGCTGATGGTAAATAATCTGTCTGTTTATACAGAAAATGTTTTTCTTACCTGAAAGACAATTTGTACACACTCCTATGTGGATAGTTTCTTCTCTCAGCATTTTGAAGATATTTTCCCACTGATTTCTTTTGTTTTTTTAATTTTTATTGGAGTATAGCTGATTTACAATGTTGTGTTAGTTTCAGGCGTACAGCAAAGTGAATCAGTTATACATATACATATATCCACTCTTTTTTTTTTTTAGATTCTTTTCCCGTACAGGCCATTACAGAGTATTGAGCAGAGCTCCCTGTGCTATACAGCAGGTTCTTACTAGTTATATGTTTTATATATAGTAGTATGTATATGTCACTCCCAATCTCCCAATGTATCCTCCCCCCCCAATCCCCTGCTAACCATAAGTTTTAACATCTGTGACTCTACTTCTGTTTTGTAAATAAATTCATTTGTACCTTTTTTTCTTAGATTACACATATAAGTGATATCATATGATATTTGTCTTTCTGTGTCTGACTTACTTCACTATGACAATCTCTAGGTCCATCCATGTTACTGAAAATGGCATTATTTTGTTCTTTTTTACGGCTGAGTAATATTCCATTGTATATATGTACCACATCTTCTTTATCCATTCCTCTGTTGATGGACATTTAGGTCCTGGCTATTGTAAATAGTGCTGCAATGAACACTGGGGTGCATGTATCTTTTTGAATTATGGTTTTCTCCAGGTATATGCCCAGGCGTGGGATTACTGGGTCATATGGTGGTTCTATTTTTAGTTTTTTAAGGACCTTCCATACTGTTCTCTATGGTGGCTGCACCAATTGACATTCCCACCAAAAGTGTAGGAGGGTTCCCTTTTCTCCACACCCTCTCCAGCATTTATTGTTTGTAGATTTTTTGATGATCACCATTCTGACTGGTGTGAGGCGATACCTAGTTGTAGTTTTGATTTGCATTTCTCTAATAATTAGTGAAGTTGAGCATCTTTTCACGTGCTATTTGGCAATCTGTATATCTTCTTTGGAGAAATGTCTGTTTAGGTCTTCTGCCCATTTTTGGATTGGTTTGTTTTTTTGATATTGAGCTGAATGAGCTGTTTGTATATTTTGGAGATTAATCCCTTGTCAGCTGCTTCATTTGCAAATATTTTCTCCCATTCTGAGGGCTGTCTTTTCGTTTTGTTTATGGTTTCCTTTGCTGTGCAAAAGCTTTTAAGTTTAATTAGATTCCATTTGTTTTTTCCCATTGATTTCTGACTTCCATTTTTACTGTTGGAAGAACTCTGCTTTTAGTGTAATGATCATTCTTTTGCAGGTAATGTCTTTTTTCTCCAGCTGCTTTTAAAAGCTTCTTATTATCTTTAGTTCAATTTTACTAAAATGGTCTAGGTTTGCATTTTTTAAAAATTTAATTCATGTTTGATACTTTGTTTTTTGTATTTATGGATTACATTATTCTTTAACTCTGAAGAAGTCTCAACTTTTACCTCTATTTTAAAATTCCACAATTCCATTTAAAGAAAGACTGGACTGGTAGTCACTCTTATTCCAGTCTCCAAGTTTCTTTGTCTTGTCTTCATATTTTCTACATCTTTGTATCTAAAAAATTATTTGCTCTGTTTTCCAGTTCACTGATTCTCTCTTCAGTTATGTCTAATCTGATGTCTGTCCATTTCAACAATTATATTTTCATTTCTAAATTTCTTATTTGGGGGACTTCCCTGGTGGTCCAGTGGTTAAGAATCTGCCTTCCAATGCAGGGGAGGCAGGTTCAATCCCTGGTCGGAGAACTAAGATCCCACATGCCATGGGGCAACTAAGCCCACACACTCTAGAGCCCACACGCCACAACTAGAGAGTCCCCATGCCGCAACGAAAGATCCCGCATGCTGCAACTAAGACCCAATGCAGCCAAATAAATAAATAAATAAATATTTTTTTAAAAATAAAATAAAATTCCTATTTGGTTCTTTTTTTAAAGCTATCTAGGTAATTTTGATATTTTCTTGCTGACTTTTGATTCATATTTATCTTTTCTATAAGAATTTCATACTTAGTAATACATTGCATCTGACAATTTCAGTAAATTCTCAGGCATGTCTATCCACAATTTTTGTTTACTTTTTATCTCTGAGGACTTTTAATACTGTGAATTTCAGTGTTTCCTTATGAGCTTATATCTGTTTGAAAGTAGTATTCTGAGAGCTTTCCTCTAGAAGAAATTTGTGTTTGCTTCTATTAGAAGCCATAGATTGCTAATATGACTTGGGACCACATTGTCCCTTATCAAAGCTTAATATGGGGCACACATTAACATGGTAAATCCAGGGCTTGGTCTCCTGTTCTCAGCTTTGGTATCAGAATTTTATAGTTCACAATGCTTGGTCTGGTTTTAGGTTCATGATTTTCTGTTTTGTGTTTTGGGGTTTTTTGTTTGTTTGGGGAAGAAGTATGCAGATACTCTTGGAGATTCCCTAAATTTGATGAGCCCAATAATGCATTAAAAATATGTGTTAACCAAGAACAAAATGTATTCCAACAGGAGAGTCCTCCTGAGTAGCTATTCTGGGTATTAATCAGAATAGCTTCTACTGGCCACAGTTACATTATTTCATTTACATCTCTCAACAATCCTCAAGGTAAATAATTTTATTCCCAACTGACAGGGGGGAGGTTAAGCAACTAACTTTACATAGCTAGCAAGTACGAAGCACTTACTAGCAGTGGCACTAGAATTTGAACACAAAGTCTGTTTAAAGCCAAAACTTGGATAACTATTTCATCCAGACACAAACTCCATACAGATCTACACCCTTTTAGAGGCATCTCTTCTCTGTCTTCTCCTTGCTCTCTCTAGTTCCAGTTTTAGCATCTGCCTTTTAATTCCCTTATATCACAGCAGATGTTAGACAGAATGGCTATCAGTGACTGCCAAACCTTGGTGCAAACACTGATAAACTGCTCTAAGTTTGGAGAGAAAAGAAAAAAGAAGTCAGCGGGCAGAAGAGATGGAGATGTTTAGGAACACAGTCTGAGGCATGAGTCATGTAGAATGTTAAAAAGAAGTTGCTATAAACCCTCTTTGGATCCAAGTCATTCTCCTCAAAGCTCAAATTATTTTTTAAAAAGTACATCAATAAAATAAGCAATTGTTCTCCCAGATAATACCTCTACACTCCCAAGTGCCTTTAGTAAAATTAGAGGTGATAACCATTGGATAGTCTCTTTCACTTGTACGAAAAGAGATTACCCAGTTTCTACCTGATATTAGAAACCTCAAAATAAATATTTGGGTCTTATATCAAGTCCTTCCAGTCAACTAAAAGCTACACACTTACAAATTTTAAAAGGCTAACTCCACCATGATTTGTACTCTATTTGTTCTGATAGCTTTTTTGTTCCTTAATTTATGTCAACTTTTTTATAAAAGAGGAACCAAGTTTTCCCTGCTAAGCATTTCATTAATACTGCTTTGAAATATCTGTTACTAAAAAATTTATCTCCTTAGTTTAAGAGCATAGAAACATTTTAACTGACACCAAAAAATTCATTAAATTTCCTTTTTAAAGACAGTTTAAACCAGAAATTCAGTTTGAAGGATATTTAAAATATATTTATTCACTTATTCATTCATTCCCTAAACATTTACTGTGCATGTCCTGTATGCCAAAAAACATGCTGGGGTCTCAAGAGCACAGATAAAAGATTCTTGACCCCAAGCTGTTCACACTGATACTACTGCCTCTAATATGCCCACATGGAAGCACACAGAACACTGACGCTCTTTTTTGTGGCTGCAAATAATAATCACTGCCCAAGCTGGAGCCTCAAAGCTCAAAAGTAATATCATAACAGGACAATCAAGTAAGTTCCAGTTTTTATGTTTTAACCATCATTTGCCCAAATATGGTACTGAACTCCTGATATGGGCAAAATGGCTAATTGAGTTTTCAATTCTACTGAAAAATTAAGAAACAAGCTTTGAGAACTGTAATCTCTAATTTTACTTGATAGAATGACTCAGTTTGGGCCAGTGAATTTTAAACCTATTGTGAGTAATGGAAGCCTTGGAAAATCGGATTTAAAAAATACATAATACACATACATAAAATTTTAAAAATAAATTTCAGAAGGGATTCAGAGGTCCCCTGGACCCCCTTTATGGATTCCAAGACCACAGAATGTCTGTTGACTGGGAGCAACTTCAGGGTACGAGTTGTATTTTCTTCAACTTTGTATTCTCTGTCTCAGAGTAGATTTCAAAATATATTTGTTGAATGAGCACCTCTGCAACTTTGTTCTTGTGAAGCTCCCATTTTAATCTCCCTCTTCCCCCATTAATTTCCAAATCCTCAAATTCCACATATGCACTTTTCTAAAACATTTACTCAAGACTAATCTGATAGCCTAAACAACTATTTTCCAACCTCTACTTTCATAATTTTCCCTTTTCCACTTCACAAAAGGCATACCTCCTATTATCCCAAATATTATAATGATGCAGTGCCCCAGAGTGTAAAAGCTACCAGGCAACCAAACAAAGAAACATTTGTAAGGTACATAGTTTCTGAAGACGTGTCCCCTGAGAAAAAGCAAAAAGATCTTTATAAGAAATAGATGGAGGCTGTGCCTTATTTTATTCAGGGGACAAACTCTTGGCAACTCCTATACCTTACTTATATGTTGAATAATTAGAACTCAGAAGTGAGATGATTATATGGGGTTACATTTTAGCACTTAAGTGAATAAAATGTAGTCTGCCTTTTTCTGACAGAAAGTCAACTCAACTTAATGAACTAATTTGACAAAGCGCACTGGCTTTGCTATGAGGACATGGAACATCCAAAAGGCTAAATCTGCACTTCTGAGACTTTGACAATATGTATTTAAATATGCACAATGTAGAAAGCTCTGAAAGTGCATGCTTCGCAACAATTTAACTTCATGCCAAAAAAAACTTAGGTAACTTTTAAAAGATCAAGGAAATAATGACGGATTTTAAAAATTCTTTTAAAGGGTATTTGAACAAAAATGTTTGTGGACCAATGGGTTAGAGCTGGTGTATGTTAATGAAGGGCAACCCTGTGAAGGGATCCTTGTTGCCATCCACCTACAAAACCCAGCAAAGGAAGGAAGAGGACAACAGCAGTGGGTCTGAAGATCCAACAGACTCTGCTGTCACATTAGAATAACTTCTCTTCTCTAACCCATAAAAATGCAATCAGAAGTTGAATGCGATTGCAAAGCCCTTTCTAATCTGTGTCCCGGGCACCCTAACTAATCCTTTTGTTCTAGGTGCTGTCAAAAAGAGTTCACTGTATACCCATTGAACAACAATCTGTTAAGAGAATAGAACTCATCTTAAGTGTTCTTATTATCACACACTCAAAAAAACAGGGGCACAAGGAAACTTTTGGTGGCGATGGTTATGTTTATTACCTTGATGATGGTGATAGTATCATGGGTGTATGTGTATGCCCAGACTCATCAAACTGTACACATTAAACATGTGCAGGTTTTTTTTGTATATCAATTATACCTCAATAAAGCTGTTTTTAAAAACTGAGAATGTACTCTAGACAAGATATCCTAACAAAGGCTATAGCAGAGCCCCTTCTTACTGAGAATTTCTACTAACTACATCAACGGATATTACCTTCTCTAACCTTATTTTTGCTACAGACAGAATAATGTGTACATTATAAATATATATACATTAATTATACATATATAACGTGTGCATCATCATCATGGGTGCCTCTCGTATATACTGAATTTTCTCACGCCTGTTTTATCTTGATACCGATATCTTTTCTACGAGAATTTTGTAGTGAAAACTCATAGTGCTTGTAACTCTCAGTGGAATATTTTTATAAGAATCAAGGATCTGGAGGACAGCCATGAAAATTAGTGGTACTTAGGCATTTCCACTGCACATCTTTGCCCAATGAATTTGATTTTTAGTCACATGAAAGTGCAAGACACTGCCAGCATCTTGGGTGGGCAAAGCTTTGGAAGGAGACTACAAGATCTGAATAAAAAACTTCCTGAATCCAACACTCTCCTCCCCTGAGAAGGAACCACTTGTTGGTCCTCAGAACTGTTATGGACGTGTCCCTAAACCATCCTGTTAATTAGTTTTATTTTTACCTTTATATGGACATCCTACTGTATTTTTTATGACTCCCTTCTTTTTGTCAATATCAGGTTTTTGAAGTTCACCCACTTTATTGTGGGTAGTCATAGTTCGTGGCGGTAAAGCATTCCACAATGGGAACATACCTGAATTCATTGATTCATTCCACCATGAATTCACAATCAATTATTTTAATTTTTAGCTACTATAAACGTTATTATACATTTCTCTCTTATAAATACTGTTTTTCTCTAGGGTATATACCTAGGAGTGGAACTGCTAGGGCATGGAGCATGTGTATCTTCAACCCCACTACATAACGTCAAAACACACTCCAGAGTGGTTGGAACCATATTCCCTCCAAATAGCATATATGGTACTTTCGGGTCCACATCCTCACTAACAGTTGGAATAAGTTCTGCCAACCTGATGGACGTGTAATGATATCTCCTAGGGATTTTTATTTGCATTTTTTCTGATTACTAATGCAGTAGAGCATCTATTCATTCATTTATTGGCTATTTGGAGTTGTTCTATGAAGTCTGGTTCAACTCTTTGACTTATTTTCCTACTGGTTTTCTGTTTTTCATATTCAATTAATTTATTTCTAAATTACACGTAAAAGTTATTTGTATACTCTGGATCCAAGTCCTTTGTTAGTTGTCTTCCTCTAAAATGTGGTTGTATTTGCCCTACTTCTACCATGTCTTTTTATGAATAAAAGTTCCCAATTTTAATAAATCAAACTTATCAGTCTTTTCCCTTCTATTTAGTGCTATGTGATTCTTATATAAGAAATCACAAGACCTATGTTATTTTCTACAAGCTTTCTTGTTTTGCTTTTCAAAGTTAGGTCTTAACCATCTGGAAATGATATTTGGTATAAGGTATGAGGTAGAGGTATAATTTCATAGACACCTAACTGTCTTCACATCATTTTGAAAAATTTGTCCTTTTCTCTCTGATCTACAATATTACCTCTGTCATATATTAAGGGTCTATATATATGTGAATCTGATAACTACAGAAGGAGAAAGGAAAGGGTCAAAAATTAAATGTTTACGAGGCAAAGTAAACCTGTTGGTTAAGATTAAGTTCAATATAAAGAATTAACACAAGGTTAAGCAAGAATCATTAGGAGTAATATTATTTGACATTTAGGTTGTCCAAAATGTCCCTCAACAAAATTCCGTAATTTTTCTATAGAGGGTTTGCTTTTTTGTCTAATTTTTGTTTGCTTCTTTGGCCGAGCCACGTGGCTTGCGGGATCTTAGTTCCCTGACCATGGATTGAACCCAGGCCAGAACAGTGAAAGCGCCGAGTCCTAACCACTGGACCACCAGGGAATTCCCATTGTCTAACTGTTAAGTATATAAAAGTATCTGATGTTACTGGGATATACTTTTCCATATTTCACAAAATGGAACTGCTATATGCATTTTGATTTTGTATTCAAAAACCTTGCATCATTGAATATACTTTGTTAAGTGAAAAAACTTTCACTCCCTTTTCCAAAATGACTTATGACTTGTGGAAACTCAATTGTCTCCTTGTGCAACATATGGATCACCTGGAAAGATGGGGTGTGCGATGGTCACTGGTTAAGAGTATGGGTTTTGGATTGAGACAAGTCTGGGTGAAGTCCCAGACTGATGACCAGCAGCTGTGAATATGAGCAGATGACAAAACTTATGTCACGTTTGTTTTTCTGTAAAAACACACATTAAAATACTTCCGTATTAGGATTATTTTGAGATTAAATGAGGCAATGCATATAAAGAGCACAGAACCTGGCACATAGAAACACTGACTAAATGTTGACCCAGCATTAATCATAATGACTCTTGCTTGCCTTGCATTAATTCTTTATATTGAACTTTTTTCCCTTCAAACAATTATTGATCCTTTCCTTTCTCCTTCTGTAGTTATAATTTTTCTCAAAATCACAATCTCACTTTCTCTTTCATCTTGCTCTGTCTTGTTCTAAATAAATACTCCTTTTCACGAGCTTTTTAAAATCTTACCACCAATTCCACATATTCAGGTAGAAAAATAGACTCTTTTGTCCTTCAGTGTAATGTACTGAATGTTTCATTCCCCTCCAGGCACGGAAAAGTATTATACTATGGTTATGCAAGACATTACCATTGGGGTAAACTGGATGAAGAGTACAAAGGACCTTCCTGTACTTCTTTTTGTTTTGCAACTTCTTGTGAATCTGAAATTATCTAAAAAAATTTAAATAATCAAAGAAAAATATTTCTGTAAGTGTTCTCTTGACCTTTTGCTCATTCTCTTGAATCTGATATGAACCCTTCCCAATTTTAAAAATTGCACATATTTATGATTTCCAGAACCCCAATACACTTAATTGAATTAAAGAGAAATCATAATCATTGTTGATTTTCTGACATCTTCCTGATCAGACCCCCAAGCCCTCTCACAAAAACCCACAAAAAACCCAAGACTGAGTGTGAGTCAATAACTAAACTGTAAAAGAGAAATGTTTTGTTTTCTTATTCTTCCCAACTCCTTGCTATGCTACATTAGTTTATGTCAGCAAACAAATCACACTAAAAATTAAATATAGAGCACTGAGTTTTGGTCATTCATTTAAGTTATTCAATACTAACTCACAAATTTGACTGGCATTTTTGGTTTTCAGTGACATTTTTTAAACTAACTGTTTATTATGAAAGTATATACCTATAAAGCTATATTCACTGACAGCAAAAAGGCTTACCATACAAAATTGAACAGAAAACTATAGTACAAATTTTGGAAAATGTCAAATCATATATGTAGCATTAAGTCCAAAAAATAGGAAGAATAATCTGAATATAGAAAGAACAAAAACACAAAACTTCTAAGTCCATTTATACAGTCTTGATGAAACCTAAGAGGACATTATATCCATAAAAAATATGCTGCTTTGAGAAAAATAATTTAGCTCACAAAAAACAAAAATACAATTAAGAAGTGGAAATGGTAGACTACATAGCCGCATGAACACAACTAAAATACGATTTACTGAGCTGAAAGGGGTTATTCTTGGGACACAACACACACATATACACACACAAAGCTACATGGTACAAGGAAAGAGTTAGAAATCATGGTTAATATATCTAGAAGTTCTAATATCCACTTAATAGGAGGACTAGAAAGAAAGAGCAAATATAATGAAGAAGAGAAAATAATCAGGCATATAAGAAAGAGAATGTTCACAAAGATGAAAAGCAATACTAATGATAGCTAACATTTATATAGTGCTTACAATATACCAGGCACTGTTCTAAGCATATATATAATTACAATATACATATATACACACACATATTTACACATATATACATCTACATATATATGTAGTTTAATTCATTGTAAGTATGAATTAAACTAAGTATTATTATCCCTGCTTTATAGATGAGGAAACTGAAGGAGGAAGTGTTAAGTAACTCAGTCAAGCTCACACAGCTGTGAGTGGGCGAGCAGGAAGCAAAACCCAAGTCATCTTGCTTTAGAGGACAGACTCATAACCACTACACCTCCACATCTTCCAACTCAAAAGACCTCTCATTAATGTGCCAAGCAACATTAATGAAAAAAGAGACCCACTCTGAGATATATCTTGGTAAACTTTCTGAATTTAAATGGTAAAAAGAAATGTATACGTTTTAGTGGAGGAAGGAAAGAAAGATTTCCCTCAAACAAAAAAATGAATAAATTTCCATTAGATTTTTGGTTGGCAACTCTGGGTGCCAGAAGATAATGAAACAATATCTTCAAAGTTCTGAAGAATATATGAAATATCTGAAAAAAGTGTACCTTGTGTTAGTTATAGTTATTTACAAATGGTGAGGTTTGGGGTGATTCTTTTTGTTACCATCTTCTTTGTATTTTTCTCTCTTAATTTCTTATAACGAACATATATTTTTGTGGAAAAACATTAAGATCAGTGTTATAAAAATAAAGATAGTCACATGGATTAAATTTCTTAAGTATAAAAAATGAAACTATAAATGCACTAAAAAAATACAGGATAATATTTTCTCATTGGAGGGAATGTGGGTAAGGAAGACTGTCTAAAGATAGTTTTTTTTTAAAAAAAGGAAAAGACTGACAAGTTTCATTGTATAAAAAATGTTGAATTCTGATAGGACAGAAGTTAAACAGATTAGAAGAAAATATTTGCTCCATATATAGCAAACAAAGACTTAATATCTATACAGTTCTTATAAATCAACAGGAAAATAGTTTGTAAAAAGAAAAAAGTACGAAATGAGCAAAAAATGCAAACAGGCAATTCACAGAAGAAAAAATACTAATAGTCAATACCCACTCAGCCCTTCTTATATTAAAAAAAAAAAAACACATATTAAGTAAAAAATAATGTAACATTTTTAACTCAGCAAACTGACAAAAATTTAAAAGATGAACAGCACATAATGTTTTCAGTACTGGAAAACAGGCAGTCTGATCCATGACCAAAGAGGAAGTAAATGGTACATTTTGGAAGTGTAATTTCACAGTATCTGTCAAATTAAAAATTGGTTGTGTTTCCCAACATCTATTTTATGGGAATACTTACTTATGAACCAAAACAAGTAGCGTAGCATTGTTTATCAAGTGACACACAAGTGCTATTCACTTGGATAAGACTTCCTTAGGTGGCAAATGCCTGAGCTTAGAATATCTGGGTATTTCACTATTAACTGCCAGTGTACATGGGAGAGCATAAAGGCGATGTTCGACTCTTCTTTTCACAGAGATTGAGTCATTCTCTACGATGAACAGTCCTTGGATAAACAGCTCACAGCTTACCGCTGGGCTTCATCAACTAGAGACCGACGACCCCCAGAAGCTCCCACAGCAGCTGCCAAGATTTCTGGAATCGATACTAGAGTAAGAATTTTCCATCTGCTTTCCCAAATCTGACTGAATATCATGTGATGTACTATATTGTAACATCATATAATCACACATTCCTGTACATTCCCACAATATTGCTACTTTCATGCATTCATATGCAGTAAAGTGGTCACTTCTCTGTTTTTACTCTTTAATAAAGTTGATATGACTTCAGTTCACCAATCAGTGCCAATCAATGAGTTGGGACTGAAGGCAACAAATTGGAAAGTAGTAGTAATGAGTAAGCACGATATTATATTACTTCTTTGAGCAAAACGATGGATTGACATGTTATTTTTACCATCTCTAAAGGCAAGAAACGGAATCCCAGAGGAAGCATGAAATAGTGTTTGGATTCCCACAATCCTGTCTAGTTTATTTACAATTCCCTCCTTCATCCTTCCTGCCTATCCAGATGGTTTTCTTCTTTGTTTCCCAAACTGAATTATATTCACTGCCTTTAAGATGTTAAATACTTCGAAAGCCTTCCTTTTAATTCCTCGCAAACAGAAGTCATAAACTCTTACCTTTGCCGAATTATGCTGGGGTTAGCCGTCACTAAATGACTTTTGGATCCAACATCCTTAGTGTATTCACTTGACAAAGGAGGAAGATTGCATCTAGAGAAACAAGAACAAGCACTTCAGAATGATTTACATACTTTTAAATCAGGTCAATTATCATGGCAAATAGGAATTTTACTAAGTCTAGCTCAATTCACAAATAACTGTTTTTATCACCTCTCCCTTTTAATAGACATTAGATGACTAACTCTTAGCATCTTCAAAACGCTGTCATAAAAACTATTTCTGTTTTAGAAGAAAGAAAATGTCAGCTATAGAGGTAAAGGATTTACTAAAGGAAAGAGATATAACTAAAATGAATTTATTCCATTCAAAATATTTTTGAGGTGATAAGTCAGGGTATATTAGACTTGAAATTAGTGTTCAGGAGGGTGTAGTCCCCTAGAAGACACAGGACCTACAGTGTTCTCTGTGGATACCAACAAACTTCAAGAGAAAAGGAAGAATTGTATTTGCTTGTGTTTTTCATTCTTTTCCCAAATTCTAAATTATAATAGTACATTCAAGGCAAACTCTGCCACCTAAATCGATGCATGTGCGACTTTGGGATACATGACCAACGTATGGTTGCCTACTGGTGAAGACAAAATAATCTGTCATTTAAAGAAATGCAATGATTCTCCACCATCCCAGTCTAGGCAAGGGAAGAGCACAGGTGACAGAAATAGCTCCTCCTCCCTCATACACACACACACACACACACACACACACACACACACACACACACACAACACAGCCCTGGGTGCTCTCCTCGACCGCAACGTCTTATGAATGCTTACAACGGAAAATATTGCAACTGCAAATCCAAATCCCATGGCTTTCTGCCAGTGAGACATTAACCAAGTTGTCAACTGCCTCAGTTTCCCCATTACACAAAATGAGGATAACGACTTTTCCTCTCCAATAAGGTGGCTGCAAGGATTAAAGTAAGAAATGTATAAAAAGTCCCTACCTTGATGCCTCATAGTAAAAGCTCAAATATATCACATATCAGAAATATCATATAAATATAACTAAATATATATCTATTACTTCTGACCATCCCAAATGAGTCTATAGCCTCCATTAGATTTTCTTTTATTACTGAGTCCTAAGTGCTCCTCTCCACCCATGTCTCTAAGTTGACTCCACAGCAGGGCACCTCTAACTTTTTCTTACTTCAGCAAACCAAAGCATCGTTTATTTGCCGGTAGACATCTTACAAATATAAAGGTCTTGGCCATTCCCCAACTATTAAAATTTCCCTACAAATTTCCCCCAGGACATGGACTTGTCTGAGCACCGACTCAGCTGATCAGCACAAGTTCCTTGATGTCGTCTCGTATTTACCCTGTATTTGACTACTACCACATCAGGGTATCCCAGGCAGAAACTTGTCTCAGTTGATTTGGAATCTTCCTTTCACCTGCTCTTTGGTAACAAGATCCTGGTTCTTCTGGCAGCTCCCCACAGATTAATGTCAGCCAGTTGAGTGCCCACTGAGAACAAACACAACAGGCATGGTGGGAAGCCTGGGGGAAGCCAAGTCACAGAGCCTACTTAAGGCATCTCTAGTCTAGTGGTTGCACCATATCCCAAGAGGTTTCCGAAGACCATGTCGGGGAGTGAGTTTATTCACCGCCAGGCTCATCCGGCCATGGTGCTGACTGTGGTCTTGTGATTTAACTGATCTTTGCAAAGATGAAAAGGACTCCCAGGATAAAACACAGTCTAGAATTTGGGCATTTGTCTTTTTTTTTGATGAATGTAATTTTTTTTTTTTTTTTTTTTTTTAGTTTTTATCGGAGTCTAGTTGATTTACAATGTTGTGTTAGTTTCAGGTGTACAGCAAAGTGAATCAGTTATACACACACACACACACACATATATATATCCATATATATATCCATTCTTTTTCAGATTCTTTTCCCATATAGGTTATTATAGAATATTGAGTAGAGTTCCCTGTGCTATACAGTAGGTCCTTGTTAGTTATCTATTTTATATATAGCAGTGTGTATATGTTAATCCCAATCTCCTAATTTATCACTTCCCCTTTGATCTTGATGGCCCTTCATAACATTTGAGAATCAACCACATTATATTAAACCTGTAAACTCTGAATATTGCCGGAAAGTGCAGTTAACCTGTTTTGTCATCATTAAATGAAACTAGTTGGTATTCCTGAAAAACTACTTTGGTTTTCTGTGCATTCCTCATAGATTGATCCATGGCTCATATGTCTGGGTCCACTTCCCACCTCCTACCACAAAGCAAAAGCTCAGAAAAACACTTCCAGACACTAACTGCCAAATCCTGCAATAGAGGGAAATGCTGAAAACAATAAAGATAATATCTTATACGTTCACTTCTGGAAAATAATGACATTGTGTTCTGGTGTAAATATCTGTTCTTCTGGGTAAACTTTCTCTTCAAGTACAAATTTCTATGATACTTCCCTGTAGCTCTTCTCTTAGAAAAAAAGCACACTATAATTTTAGCTCCTCAACTCCTAAATTGATAATTACATAGACTTACATAAAAGGCACATTTAATACAGTCAGATTGTTTCTAATAAGGCATAATTGTGTAAAAGTGTTTCAAACTCTGCATTATCGCTTGCGGGCTCAATGAATGGATATTAATGGCTGAAGTGTCTTAGTAACTGTACTCGTGATCCTAGAAGATATGATCACAGAATTGATGAGGAATGAATATTCTTTGAAGTGGAGAGTGGAGACGGGTGGGTGATGGGTCTGGAGAGGAATCTTTAAATAGAATAAATTCTAAAACTCCTTTTTAAGTTGCATGTACACTTAAATATGTCAAACACATATAATTGAGCATAATTCAAAGGCACCAAAATTATGTTGTCCTCACTCATATTCCTGAGCCACCCAATTCCTCTCCAGGACACAATCACTGTTATCTCTGTCTTGCACAACTTCCAGATACATTTTATTCAACAATTTTACTTTTTAAAGTATTGCTTTTGGTTACAGAGCAAATGTTTACTTTGAAAAATGGGGAGTTGACTTCTAGCATTAGAAGACGTATTTGAAAATGTCCAAGCAAAGGAAATTATGGCATTGTTATATCGTAATTCTGGAAAACATCTTGAACTGTCACTGGGTATACCACTGTGTACAGGTAAGGCTGTTTTTGGATCTCATCTTTCAATGTAACTGTCCATGTACCCTATAGTCCAGGAACATACTATGTGCTTTCTAATCACACATTTACTCACTAAATGCTTAATTTTGAACATATGATATTACCTCAATTTCCTCAGGGTGCCACCAAAATGTGTATTAAGCAACCGTGCATAAATAGATACATAAATGGTCAAATAAGAATACTTTATAAACAATTTATCAACATTTAATTACTCCCACATTGTAAACTATTAATAAGGCTTTTTAAAAATTCAAAGGTGTTATGATAATGGCGCCATTCTTGAAACTGAATCAAAGGCACGTGCACATCTAGTTTTGATGCTACCTTCTTTGAATTTTTTTCAATCCTCACCTCCCTCATCATTCCATGAACATCTGTTTAATCCTGTGCTGTGCACCCTAATCACAAGCACTCATTAATTCTGAACTTGAATATATCAATATTGATGTATACAATGCAAATGTAGTCTTGCTTATTTGTAATAAATAATATAGGTAACCCCCTAAGATGCTTAGGCCTGATCTCGTGCACGTTAAGTGTAAAATATCCATCTTCCTAAATGTAGTGACAAACACATGCCCACTCAGGAATACTAAAAAAATACATTTATTGTACTAATGCCTCCTTCCACATTGCACTCAGACCTCTTGAAATCACTTAACTTTCCTGAATCTGTGAGTATAATATTTCCACTCTTTCTTCCTTACACAGTTTCTGGAAAAAGCAAATCAACTTATACTCGAGAGCAATATGAAAATGGAAACTAGACTACGTGAATGTGATACAGTGGTGTGATAGCCACATCATCACAGAATCAGAGTTTCCACAATGGAAAGGCTTGGGGTATCGTCTGCAGCCACCTCCTCACATAGATTAGAAAGCTGAGCTGCAGCAAAGGTACAGTGGTGCACTGCGGGTCACAGAGTGAGTTTGCAGCAAGGGCTGGTCCTCCAACCCCTCTGTTTTCTTTGCTGGCCCTTCAGCCTCCACCTAACACCAATGTATTAGCGGGGGTACCTCTGCTCTTCAGGTAACTGTCCCCACTTCTACAGCTTAAATCCCATCTCACCACGCTCTCCCCATGGCTCACAACCCTGTGGCAGCACTTGGCGTCCTTCCTACCTTAGAGCTTGGACACGGTGGCCTATGTCCAGAGTGGAATGGAGAGAGGGCTCTGCCCAGATGCCACTTCCCCTCAGAAGGTCCCCACTCACTCATCATCTGCTTCTGAGTCACCCCAGTCACAGCACTGGCACATCTCCAGGTTTTAAGTCCATGAGGGAATTGTTCAACATACCATTCCCAACCCCAGTGAAGACCCAATACAAAGTAGGTGCTCACCAAACTGACATCAACTTGAATTTAGAGAGCTACATTTTTATTGTCTCCATGTTTCCACGGTTTGTATGTATCACAAAAAATAAGAATGGCAATGGAAAGGAAAACAGAGTCTTACACTGGAAAAACTAGGGCAGGGTACCTCCATAAAGGAAAGAGAGATAGAAGAGGACCCCACTCCCACTCTACAGCAGGCTTCACCAGCAAGATAAAGTCTTTCAAGGAGCCCAATCCTTGCTCTCTGAGAGGGAACTTGACCCTCCCCTCAGTACACAGCTTCCTTGAAACACTCTCAGACAGGCTTTACTCTCCCCTACTCCACTTAGCTCAGAGCCCAGGGGTGGTTCAGTGTTCTCCCAGCTAACTTTTGTTACTTCTAGACCATTATCTATTTATCCTTAAAAATGAACACAAAACACAACCGCCACCCCCCTTCAGCTTTCTGCCCTCTGTGTTGCTGGAGACCTCAGCCTTCCTGGCCCCGGAGCTTTTTGGCCCCTGGTTCACAGTCATTTCCACTTCACTGAGACTTCGGGGCCCACCTGAAAGACCCTCCCCAGAATAGCCTCCAGGTGCCTACACTTCTTCAGTAACAAATGTCCTTTTTTTCTACAACACGTCTGCACATCCCCCAGAGAAGGTGAAGTCACATTCTCCAGTGGGCCATTCTTTGACATTAGCTCTCTTTTTTCCACCTTCTCTCATCTTTCCCACCACCGCCCCCTCCAGCTCTGAAGAACCCCATCATTTGGTCCCATTGGCCCCCTTCCTTTCTCCTTCACGCCTCTCAGGGCCCACTTCCCATCCAGCCGAGACTTCAAAGTGTGTCACTTCACGCTCTCTCTAGCCAGGACCCTCCATGCTGTCCCTTCCCACCCTTCTCTCCTCTCCACCAGACAATCCCAAGCCTGTGTCCACCCAATTACTCGCTATCTTCCCTTCTGGTCAAAATTACCCAACGGCGCAGGTTGGTGCCATTTCAGTGTCATGGTCTCTACTCTTGGCTGGATGTGTCCTAGCAGTTCCTTTACACACCCCTGCAGGATCACGTCACCACTCTGCTCAGTCCCCTTACCAAGCTTCCTCTTTGCTCGAAATGTAATCCCCCTCCTTCCTTCCAGTTTTCCTTAGTCCTGCCCAGATCCAACCCCTCTTCGAATCCTACTCACTACTTCCAAATGCTTTTGTGAAAAACAAAGCAGCAGAGTGTGTAGAATGAAATGCATTAATGAAAATGTTTGTTCATAGAGAGTTTGTCTTAAGAACAAGTCTTAAAGTTGGAGTCACCCAACTGTATCGTCTAAAATTAAATGAGTGTTTCCACTCTGGGGGTCTCCCCACGACCTCTGAAGCTCTCTCAGCTTTGCACTTTCTTGGGGCCCGTTCCCTGGCTCCCCTGGCCTGTCTCCTCAACTCACTTATATGGGAACTTGAAGGGACGCTGAAGAGCAGCTACAGCTGATTAATCACCAGCGACTGGTTTCCAAAGGCCCCGGGGCTGGCAGGCGGGGTGGGGGAGAAGAGAGGAGGCAGAAGCCGCGCTGTGGGAGCTCTCTTACCGCATGACAAAATTTGCTTCATCTATTTGACGGCCACAGTCACTCTTCTTCAGAATCCCACCATTTCCCACCACCGCGCATTTCTTCAAGGGCAGCTGGAATGGGGTTGCCTAGCAACAGAAAACAAGGCGGGTTTTCACTGCAGAGAACACACAACCACTCACAAAATCATTGTTTACAGCAGACCCGGCCAGAGAATTTGGCTGAAGACTGGGCAGAGGGAAAAGAGCATGTAGAAAGATGTCAGGAAGTTTGCAAGGAACAAACGAGCCTATTCCTTTGAAATAAAAGGGGTTTTTTTTAGCTCCCTGAAGTGTATTTCAATATAACGTTTTTTGGTATCAAACTGGCCGTGCACATAGTAGGGAGTGACTGCTAAAGAAAATGGAAAAATCCCCACTAAACATTCTTAGGATTCTTTTTAAAGGCATTAAGCTGGGAACAAACTCAAATGAATTCTATTCCCCTATTTGGATGCAATTCCATTCATTCATACAATCAGTCATTCAATCAACGTTGCTGGCGTTTCCTATGCTAACTGTTGGGGATAAACGCGAAGACAGAGAAATCACAGGTCTCAGAATTCACAGTTTGGGATATGAGGAGAGTGTGAACACAGAAACTTATGTAACAGACCCTATTGTAATGCTGAACTTGCTGTAGAAGAGGTATGTTTCACATGCTGTGGAGAATCCAGAGAGGGGCAAGAAGGCACGTCTGTCAAGCTGATTCGGGGAATGCTTTCTCACTCGAGATGAATCTTTAAGGATGAGAAGATTTTGCCAGGCAGAGAGAGCAGCATAAACAGAGGCACAGAAGTATGCTGAGCAAACGCTGTGTTTATGAGCACATGAACACTCTGGGTGGGTCTGTCTAGAACTTAGGAGGCACTAAGGGACAAGTGACTTGTGTCCATCCAGGCAGCATATAACTTTCTGCAGACATTGAACGGGACTGCAAAGAAAATGTTCCGTGTACCTGAATGTTCCCTGGGGTGCTATTTATAGTACCAGGGAATATCAAAACCCAGCACTAGCCCCTGGAAGTGAAATGTGACATTCGGTCTCTTTTAGCTGGGTCAGCAAGAACCACGAGGCACAGCATTTCCTGCTTGCTGAAACCAGGCACAGTAGTTGGTGTTCTCTGGGGGAACACCTTACATCTGCATAACTGGGACATAAAATAACCATGCCGATATTAAGTCAGCCATCCTTGATGAATCTGAAGAGCATAATATGGATTACACCAAAAGAATAAATGAATACCCGCATATATGCACATAAAGTAATTAAAGCAGAAAAATGAAATTCCAGGGGTGTGAGTGATCACTGGTAGGTGAGGGGCACTCACTGTAGCACAAGAAGGGGATTTCACTTCCTTGATTTCAATTTTGTAAAAGGAATAGCCAGAGCTATGACAATATAGCTGATGAAGATACAGTACTGAAACTGTAGCGTCTAAGCATTTGCAGATGGGAAAGACTTCCCTTCGTAACACTACAGCAGAGACTGTCCAGTGACCTCCAGATCAGGATACAAGAGAGGAGTGTCAAGCAAAGGCCAGCACTCCAACACGCCCAGGATAAGCCAGGATGACACGTGGCATTCTTCTCAGTCACTCCTGGGAGGAAGGTTTGAAATCAACAAACACATGGGCTAGATCTGTAATTTTTTAGATGTAGATTTAAGTCTTTATGCTCAAATTAACTGTTCTTTTATTCCACGAGTATTTATTAAACACCTACTATGTCCCAGGCACTGTCCTGGGTGACAGGGACATAATAATCCCTGTTCACAAGGAGCTTACATCCTAGCAGAGAAATGGATGATAAATAAGACAAATGAGTAAATAAACAGAATATCAGATGGTGACATGGGCTGTGGAGAGAAAGAAAATCATTGGCATGAGAAGATGAGGAAATACTTTTGAAGAGGACTTGCCATTGAAATAGGGTGGTCAGGAGACATGGAAGCAAATCCTTGAAGGACAGGGGGTAGTGAACCTTACAGGTACCTGTGGGAACCACTGGGAGGGAACACTCCTGGGGTGTGAAATGAAGAGGAAAGAGCCCACTGTGTCTGGAGATGAGTAAGCAAGGGACAGAGAAGGAGGAGAGATTAGAGACTTACCTGGTAGGAAGGTTGGGGAACAAATTCTGTAGAGCTTTGGAGGGTACTGTAAAGACTTTGGGCTTTATTATGAGATGAGAATCAAGTCAAGGTAGGGTGAGCAAAGGAGTGACGCTATAACGTATTTTGGAACAATCACTCTGCTGCTGTGTGAATAGGCTGTAAGATGTCATGCACAGAAAGAAAGAGACCAGTCTCCTGAAACAGCAGACTAGAGATTTTGGTGGCCTGGGCTAGAGTGAGAGCAGTGGGGCTAGTCAGAAGTAACCAGATTCTGGAGATGTTTTGGAGGAAGAGCTGACCGGATTTGCTGATGCAATGGAAATAGGATAAGAGAAAAAGAGAGGAATCAAGAACGATGCCACAGTCTGGGGCTTGGACAACCGTGAAGACAGACTTGCCATTTACTGAGACATGGAAGATGATAGAGAAGCAGGTTTTGGAGGGGGGATAATTTGGAGTTCAATTTTAAATATGTCAAGTGTGAGATCCCCATTAGACATTTAAGTGGTAATGTCAAGTAGGCAGTTGAATATATGAGAATACAGTCGGGGAACTGGTCTCTCCTGGAGATAGAAAGATGGAGGTGATCAGCATATAGGGGGTATTTAAAATCAGGGGACAAGCTGGTGAATGAGTGTAGACAGGAAAGAGAGGAGGTCTAAGAACTGAATCCTGGGAGGCTCCAACAAGAAGTCAGGAGACTGAGGAGAAATCGGTAAAGGAGACAGAAGGAGTGGCCCATGGAATGGGAGAGAAAAACAGGAAAGTAGGGTGTCTTGCAAGCAAAGTTTAAAAAAAAATATCTCAAGATACTCAAGAAGGATGGGGAAAAATTGCAGCAAATGCTATTGATAGATTGCGTAAGATAAGTGCGGAAAATTGCCACGGGATTTTGCAATATGGAGGTCACTGGTAACCTTCCTCAGGACAGACCTGTTTCAGGAGTGAGGATGGAAGCCTGATCTGAGTTCAGTGAGCTATGCAACTATCTGTATATAGTTTATGTCAAAAGTGTGGGCTCACTCATGCTCTACTAATATTTAGTTTGCTTTGTAAAAGCCAACTTAACCCCCGCTCATTGTTGTTAAAGGAAAGTCCCTGGACCAGATCGACCGACAATACCAGTTTTCCAAGCAAGAATCTGGGCACAGAACAAGCAGAGCTGGGAAGCGGCAGCAGGAGTAGCAGCGTAAACCTGGGTACAAATACTACCTCCTAACTTCCAGATTGTGGGACCCGTGAGCGTTCCACTTCCGGTCTCTAAAGAGGGATAATGCTGCACAGGACTGACTATATGAGATTATATGAGATGAGGTACATAAAGCATCTCACTGAGCCACTAGCATGGTGGTCCTCCCATTATCCTTCCCCTCTTCTTTCATCTCTTTCCTCCTTCTAGCAGAGTTCACTGACTTGTTCAAGCCACAAAATACTTAGATTCCATGGGTTTGGAAGAAACATGGTAAAATAGTGATTTATCACACTCTATCTTAACAACTGGAATAATTTTATTAGCAGAAAATTTACCTACTTTATATGGTGTTTACCTGTTCTTACATTATATATACGTATATGTCATATACAGCATATATGTATATATATGTTTTATACACACACACACACCATTACACTTTTTTAAGCCTTTGAACAAAAGCCCAGTTGAGGAGGAAGCCAATTCTGACTTTGTGCTGGTAATATTTGCTTACTTCCTCTTCATTTGGTCAATGCTAGCCCTCACACAAGAAATTTCATTTCAATAACTGTTTCTCTGGTATCTGGGTGCATTCTTCTGGGCATTGGTAATATGCCAGTGAACAAAGGAGCTCACCAAAGTTTTACAGAGAAAAAACTTAATTGAGAAAATACTGCGGAATTTTGTTTTTAACTAATTGAGATAATACTATCATTATTCTATTTTACACACAAAATATTTTAACTTGGCAATGGTCGATGCTTACCAGAATGATCCGTGAACAAGGTGTCCTCCTTTTGGTGTATATTACATAGAAAGAATTTTGGTCATCCATTTCCACAAAAATATTATGATTCTGTCAAGGACTATTTTTGTTAAGGCGCTAACTGCATCCTTTCTTTTCAAAGGTATCTCCTTGCACCCATGTAAGAAAATATCTACTGGGTCTGAGAACATAGTAATACACTATAACACTCTTCCTGCTAACCTTAAAAAATACTACTCTAAATGAAAGGATGGATTAGGCAGACTGACTACAGCAATGGTCTCAAAATATTGCTTGACCACCAATTCACCTTATAAATCTTTGGCCAAGTTTTTTCACCTATCACTGTTCCATCTATTAATGGCCATCTTCTTAATGACTCTATTATATTAACCATCTGGATTCAGATTATGGTTTACCAGGCCCTGCAAACTCTCAGTGCCTCACTGGAAGTCAGGCATGATAATAACTATCCCATCTGTCTCCCAGTATGATTATGAGAATTAAAATCAGCTGAGGTGTTGAACATCATCAGAAAACTCTGAAGTCCCATATAAAATATATGAGACTAGTACATTATTAAATACTAAAAGAATTAAATTATCTGGGGAAAAATTATCATTACATTGCTAAAGCACTACTATTACATATAGTTTACCTTTGTGCGAGATACTTGCAATTTCAAAGGTTTACATAGATTTTGAACAAAATATTTTCTAATCATTGGCCCTTAGAGGGTATATCTACTACTCTGATCAATCAATGAGTTTTTAAATGCACATTTTTGTATGAATCAATCCAAGTATCATATCTTTTTTGCTCACTGTTCTATATGCAAACTAAGAACAGATCAGATGATCAACAATTTGTTCAAGAATTATTTAATTTGCAGATTTCTACTGAGCATCCAATCTATTTTAAGCAGTGTCTGACCTAAAGGCATTTTCTTAATGTCATAATGGATATATTATTCGTTTATTTATTTTTAAAATTTATTGACATATAGTTGATTTACAATGTTGTGTTAATTTCTGCTGTACAGCAAAGTGATTGTTATACACATATATACATTCTTATTTTATATTCATTTCCATTATGGTTTACCATGGGATACTGAATATAGTTCCCTATGCTATACAGTAGGGCTTTGTTCTTTATCCATTCTGTATATAATAGTTTGCATCTGCTAATCTCAAACTCCCAATCCATCCTTTCCCCACCCCCCTCCCCCTTGGCAACCACAAGTCTGTTCTCTATGTCTGTGAGTCTGTTTCTGCTTTTGTTTTGAATTTTATTTTTTTATAAGCAGGCTCCTATTAGTTATCCATTTTATACATATTAGTGTATGTATGTCAATCCCAATCTCCCAATTCATCACACCACCATCCCCCGCCCCGCTTTCCCCCCTTGGTGTCCATACGTTTGTTCTCTACATCTGTGTCTCTATTTCTGCCCTGCAAACTGGTTCATCTGTACCAATTTTCTAGATTCCACATATATGTGTTAATGTTATTTGTTTTTCTCTTTGACTTACTTCACTCTGTATGACAGTCTCTAGATCCATCCACGTCTCTACAAATGACCCAATTCATTCCTTCTTATGGCTGAGCAATATTCCATTGTATATATGTACCACATCTTCTTTATCCATTTATCTGTCGATGGGCATTTAGGTTGCTTCCATCACCTGGCTGTTGTCAACAGTGCTGCAATGAACATTCGGGTGCATGTGTCTTTTTGAATTATGGTTTTCTCTGGGTATATGCCCAGTAGTGGGACTGCTGGGTCATATGGTAATTCTATTTTTGGTTTTTTAAGGAACCTCCATACTGTTCTCCATAGTGGCTGTATCAATTTACATTCCCACCAGTAGTGCCAGAAGGTTCCCTTTTCTCCACACCCTCTCCAGCATTTGTTGTTTGTAGATTTTCTGATGATGCCCATGAGTCTGTTTCTGTTTTGTAGATAAGTTCATTTGTGTCATATTTTAGATTCCACTTAAAGTGATATCATATATTTGTCTTTGTCTGACTTACTTCACTCAGTATGATAATCTCTAGGTCCATCCATGTTGCTGCAAATGGCATTATTTCATTCTTTTTTATGGCTGAGTGGTATTCCATTGTATATATACACCACATCTTCTTTACCCATTCATTTGTTAATGGACATTTAGGTTGTTTCCATATCTTGGCTATTGTGAATAGTGCTGCTGTGAATATAGGGCTGCATGTATCTTTTTTAAGTTTTGTCCAGATATATGCCCAAGAGTGGGATTGCTGGATCATATGGCAACTCTATTTTTAGTTTTTTGAGGAACGTCCATACTGTTCTCCATAGTGGCTGCACCAATTTACATTCCCACCAACAGTGTAGGAGGGTTCCCTTTTCTCCACACCCTCTCCAGCATTTGTTATTTGTAGACTTTTTTATGATGGCCATTCTGACTGGTGTGAGGTGATACCTCACTGTAGTTTTGATTTGCCTTTCTCTAATACAGTAAGTCCCCTACATACAAACCTTCAAGTTGTGAACTTTCAAAGATGTGAACATGCATTCGCACATCCAATCACATAAGTTAGTTCACGTGTCTGGTGTACATTGTCACATATGTGCATCCTTTACAAGTGGTTGTGCTTTTGTGTACTTTACTGTACTGTACTGTATAGAGTACAATAGTACAGTATCTTTATTTCAAGCCCAGGATGCTGGCAGCAAGCGTAAAAGCAGCGGTGATGTAGCTGGTGCTGCTAAGAAGCACCAAGAGATAACGATGGAAACAAAAGTGAAAATAATTGAGAGAGTGGAGTGACAAGAGGAAGAAGAAGTAACTGAAGAACTGAAGAGATTCACAACACAGGAGATGGCAAGGGGATTTTCTTTATTTGAGGAGGCACTGTTAGTATTTGAAGCACAGGACTGGAACGTAGAATGGTACACGAAGGTTGCAGCAGCCATTCAGAATGCAATCCAGTGCTACTGTGTCATCCATGATGAGAAAAAAACAGCTACTACCCAGACATCACTAGATCGTTTTTTCAAGAGGGTAGATAGAATTGAATAAAGCAAGGAACCAGAACCTCTGTCATCAACGTCAGGCGTGAGTGAAATTGCAGCTTGCCCTACGTCTCCTGTTGCTGACGATCCTTCAGCTCTACCATCTCCCACCTCCTCCCCCTCCTCCAGTCAGTAACTCTTCTTGCCTGTTCACTCGATGCCAGCCCCTGTATGCCAGCTGTTGTACTGAACTACTGTACTTTTCAAGGTATGGTACTGTAAGATTAAAAATGTTTTCTTTATTTTTCGTGTTTGTTTATGTATTATTTGTGTGAAAAGTATTATAAAACTATTATAGTACAGTACTACATAGCCGATTGTGTTAGTTGGGTACCTAGGCTAACTTTATTGGACTTACGAACAAGCTCTCAGAATGGAACTCGTTCGTAGGGGACTTACTGTAATTAGCGATGTTGAACATCTTTTCATGTGCCTCTTGGCCATCTGTATGTCTTCTCTGGAGAAATGTCTATTTAGGTCTTCTGCCATAATGGATATATAATCTCCAAGCTTCAAGAACAAACATGAGACCCACCACTCTCTAAACATAAGCTGATTAATGAAGCCATTCAGAATCTTGCTTCTGAGACACCCTTACCCTTATTACGGTCCACAGCCTGCACTGCCTGTGCCTCTTCTTAAATAGCCCTGATGCCTGACTTCCCTTTTCATTCAACAATTATTTGTTGAGCCCTAATATGCGCCAGGAGCTGTTATGGATGCTGGAAACGTACTGGTGAACAAAATAGACATATACCCTGCTCCTGGAAACAGGAAAAACAGAATTTAACAAATAGGAAAGTACAGAATGCTATAAGGTTAGGGAAAATCTCTCTGAGGAACTGACACTGGGACCTGAGATCTGAAGTTTTCAGGCATAAGAAACGTAGTTGAGATTTCGGCCTATTAGATCATCTTAGGAAGATTGGGGAAAAAAAGACAAAAATTAGAGTCTTTGATGTTTTATGGCATGAATGAAAGTGAAAAGACTTGTTACAGGTTGGAAGACTTTTTCAGAAACAAACTACAAACGCCAACTGTGAAAATATTCCTGGCTGAGAATATGCCTTGAAGAAAGCTATTAAAAACTGAAGAACTTAAACCCTGTTCTTTGTGCCTTATGTAAATAGCTCCAAAGTGTCCCAGAAAGACTTTTATAATTAAGTGAATAAAGCCTTATTTACCAAGTCATTTCCAAAGCCAAACACGTCACTTCCTCTTCCTCTTCATGGGCAATCCACACAAGACAACAAAGTAGTAAGACCCAGTGACCTTGATCACCTACTCATCTTCCATCACATAGACATAACTAGATGTCCTCAATGATAATTACACTACCTCTATGAGCGACTGAGTTAACCACCATCAATCTCTAATTCTTAGAGTTTGGGCTGGCCTTGCAGGGAGGGGAGGAAGGACAGGTGTGGGAAAAAAGAAACGTGCAAACCATTTAGTAAATAAAGAACTGGATTAAACAAAGTTGTGGTAACTATATTCACAGGAATACACAACATTTTAGTAACAGCGCCTCTGATCACAAATTAGAAGTGCAGAAGTCAGCAAGGGACTGCTACACCTCTGGCCAGGGTCTGCGGCCCCTGTCCAGCAGGAGGAAGTTTCAGAAGAAGAGACCTTCGGCCCTTTACCCCTTAAGAATAAGGGTGTAGAGTCTCTCAGCGGGGAATGAGACAGGCTGGGACCTGGGACCCTTTGCTGCAGTGCTGCAGAGCTTGTACTGGACACACCTCTCCTCCAGCAACAAAATACAAAGAAACTGTATGGGACTAAAAATAACTGTGTACATGCCCAGCTGGGGCAAAATTATGGACAAAAAAGAGACCAAAAAACCCAACTGCCACTCCTGAAGAACCTGGAGCAAAAGCAGGGTAGTGTGCATGCGCCCTGAACAGAACACCACAAAGGGGTGGGCAAATCACTGAAGCCACCCCTCCGGCCCTAGCCCTGGACACACCCCTACCCTCACCCCCATATAAGGAACAAGCTCGCCCCCCCTTGGGGAAGCAAGCAAGCAAGGGAACCTGTTGTTTGTTCTCACTCCCCACCCCTGCTGCAGCAGGGGCCCCAATAAAGCCTTGCCTGAAAAAAAAAAGTTACAATATTCTTGGAGAGAGAGGGTATCTTTTAGGCATGTCTAACAATGTAAAAAATTAGCATCAGAATCAAAGAATAAAAAATGTTCTGCAGAATCACTGTAGGACAAAACTGGAGATTAGGGAGAAGGCTGTAATGTCCCTACATCCAGGTCATAAAAATAACTAACCTTAAATCTAGGCTTCTTGGGAGCACCAGGAAGCCAAAAAGTTTGAAATCCTGGAAGCGACCCACTTGGATTCTATCCACGGTGAAGCTCGACCAGATACAACCTAAGCCCTAAACAGATGAGAGGAGGCTCTAAGGTGTCCAGAATTAGGAGAACTGAGTAACAGACTGAATCAGATTAAGCAGACTAGTGGCCAGTGAAATAACTTTAATATCAAGAATTTCTGTAAGCAGTGAATTTGTATTTTAAAATGCTCTCTTGCTTTTGAAGATGGTAACAAAAGACTCCATTGTTTTAAATTTAATACAGGATATATCAGATTATTATAACTCCCACCATACTTCACTAATTCAATATAAGTTTCTCAGATGCACTGGGTGATTTTTGGACCTAACTTGTTCTAGATTCTTCTTCCTCTAGCTTCTTTCTATCATTCTGTTTCTATTGTACCCGTAACCTACATTCCTCGCCTTCCTAATTTTATACTTGGGAGGAAGGGGAGAAATGCCATAAATATTGCTGAATAAACATGGTTTCATAAACTAAAAAACAAATGAGGCTGTCAAGCTAAATTTTGCTGGTTTTGTTACACATGTAACTTTATGCTGATACTTTAAGCTGGAAGAGTTGGCACTTCTATTTTCACGCTTCACAATCCAAAGGAAAAATCTTTGTTTTGCTTTGCTACTCCCTCCAGACTTCTCTTTTATAGGAAGGAGGAGTAAGTCTTCCTTGTCATGCAGTTTTCAAGCTAGAGAAATTACCAAGCCTTTCAGTCCTTAGAACACCACCAAGTACCATGATTAAGAAGAGGAATCAGTGTCAATGTTAGATGTGGGTCTCAAGTCCTAATAGAAAAGCAGGGATTTTGATTTGCAACCCTTTAGATAGGCCTGAAAGGCTGTCACTATATGCCAGCTGCTATTAGTGATGAAGTCAAAACATATGCTTGCCCCTATTGATGAAAATATCAAGTTTTTGTCCATAAGAACATGAGCTCACACATCTAATTGCATCTAACCCATTCATTTCTATGTACCCTCACCCATGTATCCGCATGGACTCCCACACATAATTATGCTTCACCCACACACATAATTTAATTTCTCACCCATATGTTAATTATATCCTCAACCTAGGCATCTAAATACACCCCCCCTCCGCCTCACATCTAATTACAGCCCCCCTCTTCTGAATGTAATTACACCATTCAGCCACCCATCTAATTATGCCCTCCTAGACTATTTAATTGCACTGCCCTGCTCAAGGACCTAATTACATTCTAACCAGTGCATCAATGAAGCCCCCAGCCCTCCAACCATATTCTTCAGATGCACATCTCTTTATCTCTGTATCCCACTTTATTATTTCAACTAAAGACTGGCAAGTTCCCACAAGCAAATTCCTAGTAAGTATGGCGCCCAACAAAACAGGCAAAATAATGACAAGATGCAGCTGAATCAAAAGCAGCTTTGGTCCTTTCCAGTAAATAAGCTTTTTCCAATATTTGCTTTTTTGGTTATTTAACCAGCCCCGTTGGAAGTCCAAATTAAATTTTCAGATGTTTTCTTATTTTGCATGTTTAAGCATTTTTATGATGAAAACATCTAGCAATTAATTTATTTCAGAGACTAATGCTTCTCATTACAGATATTTAATTATTGAACCCTTTAAAAAGATATTACCCAAAACTTCACCTGGGGATATATACTTATAAATACTAATTACAGAATATTTGTACATCCCTACCACTCAAAAAAGGTTAACTGTTCTTCAATTATACAAAATGAATTTCCAGAAAGTTGTTGTTAAGATCTGTATTTCCCATTCCACTAATAAAATTATTATTTTAAAAAAGATTAGTTCAGTATTAATAGTCTTTCTACATAGGAGGCATCTCTGGAAATTGAATGATGTGAATATTTGTATATTGGGTACTGTTTCCCTATTAAACTTTCTGACTCAATCCATTATAAAAAAAAATAACACTTAAGCATTCCAAGGAATATTATGTATTTTTCACATATCTATTATTCTGGACATAACTTTTGGAAGCCAAAAATAAAACATCAGTTCAGATTGTAAGAACAAATCTGACTCCTTATTAGATCTGTTCCTTTTACTGTGCTTAGTCATGCTGACTCTGCACCTTTTGTAAAAGAATGTTGCCTATAGCCTGAAATATATAGGATGGCCTATTCTCAGGGCTCTGACCTTTAAGAGTCCATTCATATAGAGATAAAAAGATGCAGAACAGAGAATAATTTTTGTCTTGTTGGAAGTTGGCAAGAACATCATGACCTACGTGGACAGCTGCAAGAACAAAGGATTCCGACCCCAAGAAGTCTGCAACAACTAACCAAGCCTCTCATTCACCGCAGCCATATAAAGAAACGAAATCGAGTTATTTGTAGTGAGGTGGATGGACCTAGAGTCTGTCATACAGAGTGAAGTAAGTCAGAAAGAGAAAAACAAATACCATATGCTAACACATGTATATGGAAACTAAAAAAAAAAAAAAATTGGTCATGAAGAACCTAGGACGGGAATAAAGATGCAGACATACTAGAGAATGAACTTGAGGACACAGGGAGGGGGAAGGGTAAGCTGGGACAAAGTGAGAAAGTGGCATGGACATATATACACTACCAAATGTAAAATAGATAGCTAGTGGGAAGCAGCCGCATAGCACAGGGAGATCAGCTCAGTGCTTTGTGACCACCTAGAGGGGTGGGATAGGGAGGGTGCGAGGGAGGGAGACGCAAGAGGGAAGAGATATGGGGATATATGTATATGTATAGCTGATTCACTTTGTTATAACACATCATTGTAAAGCAATTATACTCCAATAGAGATGTTAAAAAAAAAAAAGTGCTTTGTTGAAACCCTTTGAGGAATTCACGTTTTTTGGGCACGAGCCACCCGTCCCCTTGCATGGCCGTGCAATAAACCTTTTTCTGCTCCAAACGCCAACGTTTCAGTTTGTTTGGCCTCACTGTGTGTCAGGCACACAAACTTGCTGTCAGTAACAAGATGACCATTCATCAGATTTATTGAACATTTCATATTCAATTCCTGGTTAACTGAAGTTTGTTACTGGTCTTGTTTCTGACCCATGGACGCTAAAGCCGTAAGGGGGACTGACTTCCCTGGTGGTCCAGTGGGTAAGACTCCGAGCTCCCAACCAGGGGGCCTGGGTTCGATCCCTGGTCGGGGAGCTAGATCCTGTATGCTGCAACTAAGACCTGGCACAGCCTAAATAAATAAATAATAAATAAAATATTTTTAAAAAATAAATAAAGCCGTAGGAAGGCTGCGCCTGTGCTTTAAGCCAGAGGTTGGCCACATTTCAAAAATTCTCAAAACTGGGGGGCTTTTTATGGTGGAAAGGAAAGGAAATATGAAGGGCATGCACATTGCAAAGGTAGTGACCAGTGATTCTTAGTAGTGAAGCAGAAAGTGGCAGCCACAGCAGCAGAAACTATACCTCATGTCATGGCGAGACTTTGTCTTCTCAGCTCCCAAGGTGGAAATACCACTGAAGGATTCTTTTTCTGCAAATATGCGCAGTTCCTCTTCCTGTTGATGAGCCTTACCCTAGAGCCTGCCTGCCTGCACCCGAGTCCTGGCTTAACGTTTCTTCTGTAACCGCTGGCAAGTTACTTAACCTCAGTGCCTTACTCTTCTCATTCGTAATAATGGTATCCACCTTGTAGAGTTGTTGTGAGGATTAAATGAGTTCTGTCTGGCACAAGGTAAGTGTTCAATAACTGTTATTTTTATTTTTAATGGACCCAGATTTTCTCAGCAACAAGCCTAGAAACCTTGGAGTCATGTTTGCTCATCTCTCAACATCACCCTAACACCTACCTCTTCAAAAGCTCTTCTATGCTTTTTATCTTTCCACTTTCATTGTAAATATTTTTACAACGGCTGGTTACTATTAGTCGGCTTCTAGTTCTTATCTCCCATCCCCCCTTCACTCTCATATACTAGTTATTCTTCTAAGACAAAGGTGATGGTATCACAGGTGTCTGCAGTATGTCCAAATGCGTCAAATAATGCTCATTAAATACATGTATCAATTATCCCTCAATAAATCATTAAATAAACAAACAAAGGCTAATGCAAATCACTCCCCTACCAAAAAAGTAGAAAATGTACTACGTTGTCTGCTGACAAAAACGTTTGAGATCTTCACAGAGGCACTCAGGACCCACCAACACCCCAAACTCCCTGCTCATCCTTTTCTCAAACCACATCATCTATGCTCACACCCAATATTCTCTCTACACCATTTTATTTACGACGGTTGGCCTCCAGTACAGCCCAAATTTCTTGTCTCCCTATATTTTTGTTGAGGCTGCTACAGTGACTCTTCCCCTCCCCCCTTCCCTACTCTATTATCCACCAACCAAATTATTTTTCACCCTTAAGATTTATGAAGTGTCTGCAGGTATTGTGTCCAATAAGATCCTGTACAAATTCAAGGAAATGTTCAAAAACTGAAGCAGATCAGAGGAACATTAGGATTCATTTAGGCTCAATGAGTCATGAGAATTAGGTATTAAAGCTGTGCACGGTGGCTTGTAAGTATATGTGGAATTGAATCAAATCATTTCTTCAGTACGTCAGAGACTTTTAAACTTATTACTGTTGATGTCGTTATTCTGTTTGCTTGGAAATGGAAGTTTCTTGTTTTTTGAACAAGGCTGTATGCAGAAAAACCCCGTCAACAGAAACAAAAATAGAAAAACAAAAGAGAAGATGTTGTTTGAGGTCAAGGTGGGCGCCCTCCCCTCCCCGACCTCTTGGTCTCTCTCATTTCTGAAAGTGACACTGAGACACCCCAAGGAATTTGATGGTGCAGAAAACTGCTAACCTAATCAAATTCCTTTTTTTTTTTCCCAGAAATGAAGAACCACAAACATCAAACACATTTCAGCTAAGGACATTTGGCAAGTATTTACTGAGTGACAACCAATCATATACCAGTCACTACACAACATATTGGGGCAAAAAGCTGACCCCTGGCTCTATGTTTATCCCACTAAAATGTGGTGGGAATTAAGACATCTGTTTTGTTTTCAATTATAAATAGTGTGCAATTACTCAGTAATGGAGCAGATTGTTAAACTGTTAATCCAATTTAACTGATTAAGTATCTGAACTAGCAGAACCGGATCAATTGCCTGCTAATTAACTATTAAATTAATTATTAAGCTTAAAAAAAGCAAACCCAGTACTGTCCCATATATAACTATTCCATTAAAAAGTGAAGAAATCATGGGGGAGGGATAAATTGGGAGATTGGGATTGACATATACACACTACTATATATATAAAATAGATAACTAATAAGAACCTACTGTATAGCACAGGGAACTCTACTCAGTACTGTGTAATGACCTATATGGGAATAGAATCCAAAAAAGAGTGGATGTATGTATATGTATAACAGATTCACTCTGCTGTACAGCAGAAATTAACACAACATTGTAAATCAACTATACTCCAATTTTAAAAATTAATAAGAATATTTTTTTAAATGCAGAAATCAGACAGAGAATAATCTCGTCGAGAATAACTGGCTCCTGAGGCTTCCCACCTCCCCCCAACTTTATAAAAAATTATCTGTCATCCTTTCTTGTGAGAAAAAAAAGGAAAAGAAGTTGTTTCCAGAGCATCCCTTTCTTCCCAGCATTGCTCCCTTAATCATCTCCCAGGGCACCGCCATACAAACCTCCAATCAGCTAAATTTTATAGCCTCTGAAGTCCCCACTCACACCCCTACCTCTACTTATTTCACCCTACCATCTTCTCCCCTTTTTTCAGTGTGACCCACGTATATCAGAATCACCCTGATATGCATATTAAAGATGAGTATTCTTGGTCCCACTTCTGCCCTCTTGAATCACAATCTCTGAGTAGAGCATGAAAAGCTAAAGTTCTCCTACACAATTCATGTGCACAATAAAGTTTGTGACCCACCAGATCCTACCAACCCTCAAATACAACCTAAGGTCTTCCTTCCTTAGAACTTTCCCTGACCAATCTCATCTTCTGGGATCGTCATCCACAATCCTGCCCACTGCCACCAAAGAGCTACAGTGCCGACTGTCACTCCCTCTAACCAAACACTCTAGACACTTAGCATTTGGCACCAATTGCTAGCCTCCATTTTGTGTATATACCCATCCTCCACAAATAGAAAATAAGCTGCCCAAGAGTATAAAGCATGTCTTGTAACTCCTAATGTCCTCAGACATTATATACTGACCACAATAAGTATGTAAAAGTTTTCATTCATTCATTCATTGACCTACCCAGAGATGCTAGGAATATAAGCAAATAAAGCAAATCTGTTAACTTTTCCAGACTACTGGTATAGAGGTTAAGGATACACAGCTGAGCTAAGAGTCTAGCACACAAGAGTTACAAAATCAAATGCCTACAGAATCCAGGCAGGAAGCACAAGCAGAGTGGAGGGAAGACAATAGGGAGTGCTAAGAACTATGGTAAACAAAGGACACCTGACCAAACCAAAAAGAGCAGGGACTGATCCCTACCCTGTTATGAGCACTGGGACCCAGTGCTGCCAGATATACTGATTTTTTTCCTAAGCAATACTAAAAATCCAGATTTTTATATGAGATCTAGTTTTTAATGTTGGCAATATAGTACAGATGACTTTTTTCTTTAAACAGTAAAAGCCAAACAAAAGACATTTGAGGGCCACGTTTGGCTTGCTGATAGCATTTTCTCCTCTAGAACCCAGGCAGGGCCCTAGCAGACTTATATTTATTCAAAGGGTAGGAGGTTAGGGACCTCCTTGGTGGTGCAGTGGTTGGGAATCCGCCTGCCAATGCAGGGGACACGGGTTCGAGCCCTGGTCTGGGAGGATCCCACATGCCGCGGAGCAAGTAAGCCCGTGTGCCACAACTACCGAGCCTGCGTGTTGCAACTACTGAGCCTGCGTGCTGCAACTACTGAAGCCCACGCACCTAGAGCCCGTGCTCTGCAATGAGAAGCCACTACAATGAGAAGCCCACGCACTGCAATGAAGAGTAGACCCCGTTTGCCGCAACTAGAGAAAGCCCGTGCGCAGTAACGAAGACCCATCGCAGCCAAAATTAATAAATACATAAATTTTAAAAATATATTTATATAATCTTAAAAAAACCCCGAAGAGTAGGAGGTAAGAGATGAGTGTGAATCTTCAATTATTCAGAAAGATATAGGAAAATGCATGTTTTAGGGAAGTTTTAGCCAAAGACTGGGGAAGACTCTCTTCCCCTTTCCAGGACCCAAAGAAGGAGGTCCTTTTAGAAGGCAGTTTGTGAAAAATTCAGGATTCAAAGAGACAAAGAACAGATCAAAGGTTTTTTGAAAAGTCTCCCTAATATCAGTTTGAAATAATATTAAGTCATATTCAGATAGTGTCATCCTAAACAGTTTTTTGTTTTCTAACCAAAATGGGATCATCTTATCCTTGCTGTTGCAACATGCATGTTTATTTAACAAGATATGATGCGCATCTTTCCACCATTGTTTTAATACCCTCATTCTATTTGACGGGATAGGTGGCTCATAATTTAACCGATTCCTTACTGTGAATATTTTAGGTGGTTCCCAATTCTTCACTATGATAAACAACACTGCTATAAACATCTTTGGATTGTGGCAAATCCAGGAAGGTGGATGGGGAGGGAGGGATGAGCCCACTCTATTTTCTCCTTTGGTATAAACAATCAAGTTGGCTTAATTTTATGTAAAGTTCCATGCAAGAGCCTCTTCAAGACCGCTTTTCAGCAAGATTGCCATCCCTAATCCATTCCACGCAGAATTCCTCATGCTGTTACTGACCTGATACATACAACCTTGAGAACTTGATCAGTTATTTTAAGGTAAATCCTTAGATGTGGAATCGCTGGGTCAGATAAGAAGCACATATTTAAGGCTTTTGATATGCACTGCGAAATTTCTTACCAGAAAAACTGTACCAGGTTCACTGACCCCAGTGCGCCCTAACAACTTGGGTCATATCAATAAAAGTTAGCAACTGAGTAAGTATTCATCCATTTCCATAAGAAAAACAGAGTGGAAATCTCCTTATATACTCTCACAGCTATTTCAGACATACCAAGGGAGAGACTTTATTGTGTTATAATCGTTCTGTGGCGGATTACTTAATCTGAGAAGAAAGGCAGTTCAGTTTAACTGGTTATATTCACACAGTTTGGCATCAGTGGGCCTGAGTTCGAATCTGGGCTCAGCTTGGACTCACATCTTGGAACCAGTTTCTAGCTGGGAGATCTGGGCAAGTCACGTAACATCTCTCAGCCTCAATTTCTACAAGTAAAATGGAGACAGTAAAACCAGCTGTATATGCTGGAATTATCAGACGATACGTGCAAAACATTTAGCAAAAAGTCTAGCACATAGTGAGTTCTCAGCCAACTACAGCTCTAGAGTATATCCACAAAACCTAATCAAATTACAAAAATATAATTAACCCACTCTTTAGTAGATTTTATTTAATATATTTGATTTTCATGAATATTTCTTAGACGTTTTACTTAAAATGTAACAGTTTTAGAAATTGAGTTTATTTAAATAAATGTATCTATTATTTCTGCTTTAAAATAAGAACACTGAATTAAAACAAAAATATGTTCAATATAATTTTTCTTCTAAATAGAAATATTTCAATTAAGGAACTTATAGAGGAGTTATAAGCAGTTTATACTCATTGCTTTATTTGCATAGGTGCTTGTTGTAGAGTCATAATTAATAACTTGAAACATATTTGAAACGCCATTAAAATATGTCTTTTTCCTATTTATTTGGCCATCTTCACTTGCATCCACTCTTCACTGCTACCGTGTCTCTCCTGAAATACGGCAGCCTTTCATGTGCTGTACGGTAGTTCCATGATGTCTTTCATTTCCCATAGATACAAAGATTTCCTTTTTCTTCTTTCAATTCCCAATAAGATTCTCAAGTAAATGAAGCTTTCGTTGTTTTGTCAGCAGCGGCCTTGATGGACCATTTGGCTCACATAACACTTAGCTGACTCAGTGAGAAAAAATGTGCATTGACAGGGTGATTTTCAAGGCTAGAATGATTTCCTTTCAAGTGTACTAAACCTAGTGCCAACCCTAAAGCAGCACTGGCAATAGAAAGTTCGGGGTTGGCCAATTTAACCCTCAGCACTTCTCAAACACATCTTAACTGAAGAAAACTTTGCAGACAGATAGAACAATAACATATACAGACTCTATATTTATACACGTAATATAATATACCTAAATTATTTGTCAGTCATTGTCTAAGTGTCCAGGTCATGGAAAGGACTCAAAAGTCACGGAGAATATAACGGTTAAACACACAAATGACAGAGTCAGAGATTCTTGCCACTTACTGACCATGTTACCTTGAGATGATTACTGAACCTCTCTAAGCCTCAGCTTTCTCTTCTATAAAATGGGGGCAAATAAAAGAAACTACCTTCCTAGAGATATTGCGAATTAAATAAGGTGATTATTATAAAAAGTGCCAAGCCTGGCACTTAGAAATCACTCAGGAAATATTAGCAATTACTAACCTTAATTAACCAGTAACTTAAGAAACCAATAACCACATTGCTTTGATCTCCTCCCTGTTTTCGATCATTTTTCCAATGCCCACTTTCCCACACCTGCCTTGCCTGTCCCCATATGCCACATTCCATGCATCCCTCCACTGTTCTGCTTAAAACTACTCTCAACTATCTGGAAACGTGATTCACCAAGATCCCAGTGGTTTTTACAAACTAAAACATAAAATCTGTGTTGCCGCCCGCGTACCACGATGAAGCGTGGCCCCCGCTTGCCACAACTAGAGAAAGCCCTCGCACAGAAACGAAGACCCAACACAGCCATAAATAAATAAATTAAAAAAAAAAAAATCTCTCTCTCTCTCTCAACAACAACAACAACAAAAAATCTGTGTTGCCTTCAGGCACTGTTTTTTAAAAGCCATGACATTATCTATAACATTTTATTGCCAGTATTTTTATTAATATGACAACAGTTTGCCTTTTCCCCCCAAGTTTTCCTAGCCCTCACTTCATCCACCCCACATCTTATAAAACCTCACCATGATTTATTTCCCTGAACCTAAATCTTCATGTTCGAAATCCTTCCTTGCCTCTATCTGTTCATTATGGAAACGAACAAATGAATGATAAATGATAAAATGCCATGAAATGATAATATGCACTGAGAACTTAATGCCGATCACTGACTTTTAAATTTTGACCTGTTCTATATTCTTCCTTCTGAATATTACAGAGCACTCCGCTACTTCTGTTATAAGGCCTTTTCCATGAAAGGTGATCATAATCTGAAAAAGAAGTCTTAGAGGATTACTTAATTTATGGCCTTTACTAATTTCCAGAAAAGTCACAAAGTTTTCAAGTCAAAGATGATTGCTCTAACTGCCCAGACTACACATTGGTGTAGTGTCTATAATTTGGCTGAAATCTTTTTCCTTGTTAGAGTTCCAAGGGGTTAAAAAATTATTACTGTCTCTGGCCAGTGGCTGTTTGGGAGCTATATTGATTGGTTTGTTTCCTAAACATATTGGCTCCGCAGTACTACAAAGACTAAAAAATGTTTCCCTCCAGCAGCTGAGCCAAGATAACTTAAAAACAAGCAGGGAAGCAGTATGTTAATTGAAAAGATGGTGGTATTATAAGAGCAGTCCTTTCAAAATGCAAATCCCACACATTCATTTTGCAGGAAAATTGGTTCAGGGATATCTGACGGCTGGAAGATTGAAGAAAAGAGAGAGCACGATGGCCTCAACACAAGAGCCTAGAGCCTGGGGATGCCAGCTCATGGCAAGGAGGAGACCCAGGAGTCACCCCTCTTCTGGTTGCATCACTGCTTCTGCCCTTTAGTTCTGCTTGGACAGAGGGCAGAGACTGGCTAAGCTGACATCTCTGACGATGATTTTAAATCTTCAGAAATAGCAGCAATTTCTCCATTGTGGTGACTCATAAGATTGATTTCACTGCAACACCTGAGACCCTGTATTGATAAATAACCACAAAAGGGCAAAAATACAGTAACAGAAAGGGTTCACTGTCACCCTATTTGACCATCATCACAGGTTTCCCTTACAGGCTTCAATCTGAGGCAGTCATTCTGGGGTTTCCCAAGTGACTGCTTCCGATGTGGGGCTTTTCCACTCTGGTTTGTGATAATGAACTCCAAGTTTCTTTATATATATATATATATGTGTATATATATATATATATATATATATATATATATACATATATATATATACATACACACACATATACATACACATATACACACACCAAACCTAGGCTGTGCAGTCTACTGGTATTACAGCTGGTGATTTTATACAGCAAAACCAAGCAGTTTCATTCATTCATTCATTCATTCTTTCACTCCACTAAAATTTACTGAACCTCTACCATGTCCCAGGCATTAAGCTAATATCTGAGACACTATAACACAGAAGAACAAACCTGAAATATACATGATAGCCCTTTCTCAAGGCTCTGCCTCCCAGGCTTGACCTTTAAAGCTATAACACTCTTCATTCATATAGAGGATAAAAAGTTGCAGAACAGAGAATAACATCTGTCTTCTTGGAGGTTTACAGGAAGTCATGACCTGACCTACAGAGACAGCTGCAGGAACAAAGGATTCCGGCACCAAGAAGCCTGCAACAGCCAGCCACACCTCTTCCCCTTTTAGTATAAAAGAAGCCTGAATTCTAACTCGGGTAAGATGGTCCTTTGGGACACTAGTCCGCCATCGCCTCGGTCTGCAGGCTTTCCAAATAAAGTCGCTATTCCTTGTCCCAACAACTCGTCTCTCCATTGACTGGCCTGTCGTGTGGCGAGCAGTACAAGCTTGGACTCAGTAACAATACTATGGCTCCCTGTCCCCCCAAATTAAATACTGTCTCTGGGAGCTTCCAGGAACAGTGGAAGCTGTCTCTAGTGAGAAAGAGAACCTTGAATCAAATACTTAAACAACTGAATTTAAAGTGACAAATGAGAGGTACCTGGAGGAAGGTCCCTCTGAGGAAATGATACTCAAACAGGATCCAAGGGATTAACATAAGTGAACTAGAAAAGAGGAGACAAGAGTCTCCCGGGGAAAGGGAGAGAGGGTCAAGAAGCTCTATAGAAAGACAGAACTTAGTGTTTATGAGGAGCTGAAAGCAGGCCAAGAAGGTGAAGTGTAAAGGGTGAGAGGGAACACTATGGAAACTGATGCTGGAGCCCCAGGCAGGGACCAGACCAGGCAGAGCCTTGTGGGCCTAAGAAGCCTGTCTTATCCTGAAATCAATGGGAAGCTAATCAAGGATTTTAAGCAATGTGATGGCACAATCTGATCTGCATTCTAAAACAATAACTCAGGCTGCAATGTGGAAACAGACCGGTGAGGAGGCCAGGTTAGATACAAGAAGGCCAATAAGAGACTACCGTAAAATTCTAGGCAAGAGGCCACAGTCATCTGGAATAGGATGGTAGAGGCAATGGTGGAAAATAAGGAATAGAGATAAAGAGAGAGAAACGATCTTCACAAACATCAAAATGTCCTTCAGCACTACCCGGTAACAATTTCTCAAGAATAATGTGTTTGAAAAGTGATTAACAATAATAGCAAAACAAACAAAACCAAAATAACAACTACATACATGTCCGGCACCAATACTGTGGCTCACTTTAAAAACTGTATGATCATTTCATCTCAAGACTAGGATGAAATTCCAAACACTAAGAAGGTGATCTCAGACACACCATCCCACACCCTTTCCTTCTCCCAGGGCTGTTGCCTTCGTGGGAATGATCTTGGGTCCTTCTACCACAGGCAGCATCTCCTTCCAAAAGAGTGAGGCTGCTGTCATGTGGCTGCAAAGGCTTTGGAAGAATAGCTATCCATTCTATTGTTCATTCAGCTCGTTTTCATTTACCACCTGCTATTCTATGTGCCAGGCCCTGTCTAGGTGCTGCCTTCAAGGAGCTCACAGTCTAGCGCGCAGAAAGCACGTGAACAAATCACTGCTATTCAATAGCATAGTAACAGATATATACACAAATTTGGGTGGGGTTGGGGGGGGCGGAGGACAGATTTTTAATTGATATGGCAGGCAATGGAGATTTGGGAGAGGGAACTGGGAAGGTTATACAGACATGAAGATGCTTTAGCTGGATCTTGAAAAATAAGAATTCATCAGACAAGGAAAGGAAGAATATTCTGGGCAGAGGCAATAAAAAAGCACAACTTTTGGGGGGAAATGCAAGTCATGTGGTAATTACAGAGTACCGTTGACCCTTGAACAGTGGGGGGATGAGGGACCCCGACTCTCCGCACAGTCAAAAATTCTCATGTTAACTTATAATCAGCCCTTCTTATACTCGTTCCTCTGTATTCATGGTTCTGAACCCGTGACTCAACCCACGGCAGATGGGACAGTACTTTAGTATTTACTATTGGAAAAAAATCTGCGTATAAGTGGACCCATCCTTAAACCCATGTTGTTTAAGGATCAACTGTATAAAGTAATGAGAAGCAGGGGAAAGAAGGTGGACAGCTATTACTAAGCTTATATTATTTTATATTCTCCGAGAGTTCAGATATTGAAGGCCTGTGTGCCCCTGTATGAAGTTTGAACTTTATCCTGTAGGTGGTAATCAGGCAGGGTTAACTTGGCCAAGACTGATCCCCCGCGGTCCAGAAAAGGAAGTGGCCTCTGATAAAGTTCCATGGAGACCAGCCGTGGTCAGGTGCTGAAGGCCCTCAATCCTGGCCAATAGCAAGACAGGGATCCCAGCCCTCCCATCATGCCAGGGAAGAGGCTAGCTCTTGCTGAACCATGAGCTGATTGATAGATCCTTTTCTGGCAAGCTATGTCATTCACCTGTGTCTGCAAGGCTTGTCCTCTAGCTGCCAATCATGACTGCAGAGGGCTTTCCATCACCCACAAGCACTGAACTGATAAACCAGACCAAAGCCAAGGCTCTGCCGTATCTTAATACTTTAATATCACAGTCTTTGTATCACACACACCTAATTAGACGACTAATATGTCAGCCTAGTTTAAGGGTCCCTCTCCTGGAGTCCAGAAAGTCTAGGATCTCATCATCTGTAATTATGAAAAGGCAGCAGAGTATCTGCCAGCTGCTACTTGGCCTTCTCTGTGAGATTCCTTCACTGACACTGCTCTAGCAGACTTGGTGAGGGTGCCGTTTGGCCACTTGCTCTTGCGTGCACAGCGGGCAGAGAGGAGCGACCTAAGGGAAGTTACACACACAGATTTACGTTTTATAATGACAGCCGTTGGCAGCAGGGTGGAGGGCGTTGCAGGGAGGCAAGTTCATAAGAGTGAAACCTGTCAGAAAGCCCTTGAATGAGCCCATATAACAGATGATAAACCCTGAACTACCGCAGTGGCAGAGAGGTCAGGGAAGAGGGGATGGAGTCAAGAGATACTTACAAAATAAAACTGCGTTGGGAAAGTGGTTAGTACAGAGGACAGATTCAAACATAAGACCCAGGTGTCAGCTCTAGTGATTCGTGGGCTATAGTATCATTACCTGAGGCAGGGAACAGAGAAGAGAAGGCGGATGGGGAGGGAGGGCATTTAATTCTGAACATGTGGAAGGTAAGGAACGTCTGGGACACTGAAGACAGTACCCGGTGGGGGGAGAGAATGGGTCTGTCTTTACTCACCACTACCTCCCCAGAACTAGCACTGTCCCTAGTACACAGCACAAAGTGCTTAACAAATGCTTGATGAACGAATGGGTGAACTCATTTTATACAGAGTCACCAAAATTTTAGGAAAGCATAGTTTTGCAGGCTGCAGGGCATATTCATTTTGGCGGCAAGTCCAACACATGTGAAAGGGAATTTCTGGTGCATCAGAGCCTTATTTTAAATTTTAACTCAACTCTGACTATATTTTGTTGATTCTTGATTTGTACTAAATTTTATGGATCATATAGAAGTACTATATTTTTTAGATAACCAACAAGGACCTACTGTATAGCAAAAGGAACTATACTCAATGTTTTGTAATAAGGGAAAAGAATCTGAAAAAGAATATGTGTATGTATATATATGTATGTATAACTGAATCTCTGTGCTATACACCTGTAACTAACATGATATTGTAAGTCAACTATACCTCAATTTAAAAAATCACATTTGAACAGGACCAATAGATACTTGTAAATAAACAAGTAAATACAAATAAAATTAAGATTACAGCTTATTTTATAAAAACAAAAAGAAGTACTATATTTTTTCCTGAGTCCATACATATCACTGGCCTTCGGGTTTGAAGAAGTCCTCCAATAATCCCCATCTCATCTGGAAGCGCCTGCCAACCGTAGTTACTTCAGTTCTTAATGACCTTGTGCGTTACAGTCAAAGTCTATGTCAGGCTTTAACAAGCAAAAGCAATTAGGAAATGTATACGTTTTATGGCTCCAAAATTAACAATACTTTGTGAATGTGCTATCATCTGAATAATAGATAAGACCCAAAATGTATATAAAAGCAGAGTAGACCAAACCCTAGGGAGAGAAAAATTTAAGCAAAATAATCATATACTTATAAGGAGCTGCTAGCCAGTGCTTTATTAACAGCAGACCACCTCAAGTAAAGACACTACTGAATGAATTTAGTTTGCTATTGTCTTTTTCTCAGCACCTTTTTTTTTTTCTCAGTAAAGAGTTAAAACTCTGAGTCTCGGTAGACAGGAAAAATAAAATTCGGCAAGAAAAATTTTATGAAAAATAGTTTTCAGAGTATAAAACGTTGGTTATCCTCAAAAAGCACTTCTGTTTCCTTACAGACAGCACACCCACACCCTATCCTGAATTTATCCACCACACTTATCCCCTCACCTATTTTTCTGACAAGCTGCTAACATATTGCCTTAATTAACAATTTTCCCAGATTCCCTCCTTCACTTAGCTTCTGCGCCCTCTGTCCTGTCAGCCTCCACAGAGGTGACACAGGAAAGGATAAGAACCTAACATTTTTGTCTTAAAAATTCTTCTTTATCAGGCCTAATTCTCAGCCTGAACCCACATCGGGGCCACTGCCGATTCGGCCTGAGCCCTGGGAAATGTGGATCAGCTCTGGCTTTGGGGGATGGTTTGAGGGAGCGGCCACCCAAAGCTGTGGGAATCACCATCAAGTTACACCAGCGGTCTTCTGACCCTGGCCTTCGGGTATGGCTCTGGTAACTTGGCTTCTGTCTTATTTTCAAAACACAGCCCCAGGTTGCCCTTCCAGGTTCCTGGTGCCCAGCTCAGACTCAGTTCCAGAAAGGTGCTTCCACCTTGTTCTCAAAAATGGTGCCTAATTTTGACCCCCAGGATGGAAACTTCCACCTTGTTCCCTTGAGTCCCTGCCTGGATTAAATGATCAGCTTTCCAAGCCTCTAGAAGGATGGAACCCTGCCTTCCTCTGGCCAGTACCTCCCCAAAGCTGCCAGTTGCCAAAACCTCCAGCCTAGTGGCTGGAACTTGAAATCAATGACTGTTTAATCTGGCTCTCTGGGTATAGCTCCACCCTCCCCCAATCTCCATGTCTGAGTTTTGCACACTATTGGCACATTGGGTTTTTTTTTCTTTTTTTTAATTGAAGGAGTTGATTTACAGTGTTTTGTTACTTTCAGGTGTATAGCAAATTGATGCAGTTATATACATACATATATACCTATTCTTTCTCAGATTCTTTTCATTATAGGTTATCATAAGATATTAAATATACTTCCCTATGCTATACAATAGGTCCTCGTTGTTTATCTATTTTATATATAGTAGTGTGTATACGTTAATCCGAAACTCCTAACTTATCCCTCCCTCCCCCCTTTCCCCTTTGGTAACCATAAGTTTGTTTTCTTTTCTTTTTAATTTATTTTATTGAAGTATAGTTGATTTACAACGTTGTGTTAATCTCTACTGTAGAGCAAAGTGATTCAGTTATACGTATATATACATTCTTTTTCATATTATTTTCCATTATGGTTTATCACAGGATATTGTGTATAGTTCCCTGTGCTATCCATTAGCATCTTGTTGTTTATCTAGCCTATATATAGTAATAGTTTGCATCTTCTAATCCCAAACTCCCACTCCATCCCTCCCCCACTCCCCCCGCCTTTGACAACCACAAGTCTGTTCTCTATGTCTGTGAGTCTGTTTCTGTTTCGTAGATACGTTCATTTGTGTCATATTTTAGATTCCACACGTAAGTGATACCATATGGTAGTTATCTTTCTTTTACTCCCTATTATCTTCTGGTTACTGGAAACAGTTACCTAGGGTGAGAATCTTAATAACCCTTTCTGGCTACTAGCTGGACCGCCTTTTACTCTCCACAGCCAAATTAACTTCCTTATTCTATCCCCACCCCAACCCTTCTTCACCCAGAAGTTCTGACCCTGCAGATAAGAGGATATGTCAGGCCATGAGGGATGACAAGAATATTGTGCCAGCTCCCATGGGATCTAAAGATTACAGGCCAATTAGCAGAAGAAGAAGAGTAAATTGATTTGAACAAATACAAACACTAAGAAAATGTTCTCTGTACTCATTTTGTATCTTTTTATTCCCTGACCAAATTAATTAAGCCAGAGAAAATTCAGTGTTGATATGATCTAAGTTAATCAAATGTATCTTTATTTTTTTTGTAATTTATTTTTATAATGGGGTTTAGCTGATTTTCACTGCTGTGTTTATGCCGCTTTACACCCACTTGATTCACTTACAGAGAGATACCAATACATAGGTTTTAAGATTCTTACTAGTCAGATATATTCTTCTGCGGTGAATAGGGGGTGTTGAGTCCAGTTCATTGAGCAAGGAGTAGCTCTTGTCTATTACACATTTGGTTTATGGAACGGTATCTGTGCTAATTTCAAACCCTTGTTTTATGCATCACCCCACCTCACCTTTTCCCCTTAAGCAGCCATAGTGTGTTTTCTAAATGTGTGACTCTGTTCTGTTTTGTAATTCAGTTCATGTGTAGTGATTTTTTTTTCCAATTTTAGAACATTTTCATCAACACAAGAGATAATCCCACCCCCCACAAGCAGTCATTCCTCATTCCTGTCACCCCAGTTCCTGGTCACCACTGCTAATCAAATGCATCTTTATGCAGTTAAGCGATCTCTAATAGACCTGAGGAGTGCAAATGAGCATATCAAGAGCAGAGGCCTCCTGGTATGAAAACAAAAGCTCAAAACGAAGTCAAAATCAGAGAGAAATGCCTGTCTACACTTGGACATTTGCCAGTAAGAAGGACCAAGATGAAGAAACCAACTGAGGAAAAACAAAGATATACCAGCTTTTTCTGCAGAAAAACACCCCGTCATGTCAACCGAACCTAAGAAGAAAACGTTCTGTGGGACATTAACACCTCCTGAAAAGAGTTATCACTCCCATCAGACCTATGGGATGAGATTTGACTCAGTGGTAATTGGTGTCATGCAACCTTTTCAGTTGTTCCCAGGAAGCTTTAAGCTTGAGCCATAATCAGTCTTTGTACTAAATTTTACACACTGTCACCTATTTTAGAAAGGTCCACACCGTGGCGAGACACACCATTCCTTACAACTCATTTTCATTTTGTTCTCAACCATAGACAACCTGTGATAATTTTCATTAGAGAAAGGTCTTAATTTGTAATTATTTCTAAGTTTGAAAGACAAAGGCGTCTTATAGTTTACTTTCAACTACTCCGTGGGGCAACTAACTTCTAATCGTGTGCTTTCCTTTCCTCTGAGGATAACAGGTATTTGGAAGTCCTGTGATGACCCACTCTCCTCATCTGCTCAGTTACAGGACAATGAGGGGAACAGAGGCTACTAATCCATTGTTAAGATACACAATCTTAATTCACTAGAAATTAATAATGTATCTTACATTGCACTTTCAGCGTATCATAATTATTATCCAACTATAATGATACAAATAAATGTCCAACTGGCACAGCCTGAGGCATCCTCCATAATTAATTTATATTTCCCTAAATCCCAGACTCAACAGATTTATCTCTTCTCGCCACTCATCAGAATGGAAAATTGATTTGACCACTTTTCTAGAGTTTTCCCCCCCATTGGTTCCCAAAATGCCTAAGAAATGCTTACATGCCATAAATGCTTAAGCAGATAATAAAAGTAACATTATTATATGTTTGCACAGTGCATTCGTTACAAAGCACTTTTACACCCCTAATCTCATTTTAACTTGGTGTCTCATAATAACACTGAAATACAAACACCAGGTATTATTAGTCCCAAACTGAAAATTATAAATTCAGGCTGAGAATAGTTACATGACTTGCCTGGGATCACAAATGTCATCATAGAAAGCCAGGTCTAAAACCCAGATCTGTAGACTCCATTCCCTACATATTTCTCTAACGTTGCCATTTAACCAAGGATGATAGGAGTAAATGCTCTGAATTATATAATGGTAGTGGATCATGTTCTGGATTTCTATAATATAGAAGCAGTGTGCAAAGAACAATTTGCTTTCCTTTGAGAACCTGGATTTCTCTATCACAGATGCGATGCTGTGATTTACAAGGAACATTCAGATGACAAAAATATGTTTCCCAAATATATTTGGTCTTCATGCCCAGTTCCTGACTTGCAGCTCCCAAAACCCTTGGAATTTCCTGAACAATAAGAGCAAAGGGAACATCTTTTATAACATTTGGTCTCTTGTCCTCAGTTCCTGAAAATCCTTCAGAGCCATAAAGGTGAAAATGGTGTCTTGTTATGGATAACAAGCCCCTTCACACCACATCTGGGTTGATGTTAATGAAAGTGACTTTTGGAAACCATCTAATGATGGGGGCTGGCTGTCAGGGGAACCAATCATGAACAGAGGGTTGGAACTTTCAGTCCCACCCCCCTGATCTCCGGGGAGGGGAGAGGGGTTACAGGTTGAATCAAGCACCAACGGTCAAGGAGTTAATCAATCATGCTGACATAATGAAGCCTCCATAAAACACCCAAAGGATGGGGTTCAGAGAGCTTCCAGGCTGGGGAAACAGGGTGCTTCCACTTGCCACGAAGCAAGGCCCCAAGGTCCAGGAGAACAGAAGTTCCTTTGTTGGGGACCTCGCCCTATGTGTCTCTTCATCAGGCTGTTGATCTGTATCCTTTAATATCCTTTGTAATAAATCAGTCATCTAGTGAGTAAACAAGTTTCCTGAGTTCTGTAAGCCATTCTAGCAAATTAATAGAACCCAAGAAGGAGGTCGTGCGAACCTCTGATTTATAGCCAGTTGGTCAGAAGTACAGGTAACAACTTGGATTTGCAATTGGCGTCCTGAGCTGGGGGGAGTCACTGGAACTTCCCATTTGTAGCCGGTCGGTCAAAAGTACAAGTAATAACCTGGGCTCATGACGGATGTCTGAAGTGGAGCGTGGTCTTGTGGGACTGAGTCCTTTACCTGTGGAATCTGATGCTAACTCCGGGTAGGTAGTGTCAGAATTGAGTTGAATGGTAAGACTCCCAGCTAGTGTCTGAGAATTGCTTGGTGATATGGGAGAGTCTCTACATAGTCTCCACACACACACACATTGGATTTGGGTCCAGGAACCCATTTAATAGAAACCAAAATAGAAACCAGTTGGAACTGGTCTTATTTCTCCTTCCAAAGTGGGCCACTAGGGCACCCAAAGTCAAAGGGCAACTACAGTGCTGTACAGGATCCTAGAGCCTGCATATCTGTACTCTATTTTTTTTCCTCTCAGATAGCTATGAAAGAATTTCTCCATTTCCTCTAAGAGTATTTATATAAGGGAAGCAAAAACCTTAAAATGGTTTCAAGGTGATTGGGTGATAAAAATTAACAATGAATCCACCAGAACCCATGACTTTTTAAGAAAAATATAGAAACAAGATAATAAACAATAACACTTTGGGGGACTTCCCTTGTGGCGCAGTAGTTAAGAATCCACCTGCCGTTGCAGGGGACACAGGTTCGAGCCCTGGTCCGGGAAGATCCCACATGTCGCGGAGCAACTAAGCCCATGCACCACAACTACTGAGCCCACGTGCCACAACTACTGAAGCCCACACGCTTAGAGCCTGTGCTCCGCAACAAGAGAAGCTACCACAATGAGAAGCCTGCACACCGCAACGAAGAGTAGCTCTCACTCGCCACAACTAGAGAAAGCCCGCACGCAGCAACAAAGGCCCAACGCAGCCAAAAATAAATAAATTAATTAATTTAAAATAATAATAATACTTTGGAAATCAGACAGGCCAGGTTTTACATGCCAGCCCTCCACTTGCGAGCTCTAGAAACTTGAATAAGATATTTAACCCTCCTCAGTCTCAGTTTCACCCGTGAAATGAAGACCAGAGTAACAACCACACAGAGTTGCTATAAGGACAGAGTGAGCTAACCTGTGAAGAAACTAAGGCAGGCAGTTGTCCAGTGGAGTGCATTTGCCTTACAGCTGAAATACTGAAATTTCCCAGCCTCTCTTGCAGCTAGACACACCCACGAGATTCAGTCCTGGCCACTGACACATCAGCAGGAGTCTGTCCAGATTTCCTCTTCTGTTTCCCCTCTGTCTTAATGGGATCCTGGATCAAAACTAGAAGGTTCCTTGGCCATCAGCTAAAGATGTTCAAGCAGGAGCCTGGGAACTTGATGGCGCTGTGTAGTCACCATCTAGCTCTAAGCTACTCACCTCCTAATCCCTAACTATTGCTTGAGATAAATAAATACCTATTTGGTTAAGCTCCTGTGTCAGGTCTCAGCCAAACACAAGTCTGACAACATGAACCAACACAGGCTTGGCAAAGATCTATGCCCACCAAACAGTCCCCTCAGTTTCCTTCTAGTTGAAAAGGTATATGTTTGGAAAATGATTACAATCATATTGGTAAGTAAAAAAGCAAGCTACCAAATGATGTAGATTATATAGTAGAATCTAAATTTCGTTAGGAGAAAAAACTTGCTCTGAGACTCGGGAATACCCAGGAGCTCAGAGGATTCTATTAAGCACATTACTGTGAAAAAAAAAAAATGTGTATTTTCATTCTAACAAAGTCATTTTGACAATACTACTTCAAAATATCCTGCTGGGTTTCCCCTGGGCCAAGGGCACTGTGGGTCCAGGCCAAGTGGAAGATGTCAGGGAGTTTACGGTGATCAGAAGAGCTGGAAATGTCTGTCTGAGGTGCATTAGTGATGTTTTGTGATTCTGTACATATGGCCTTGGGTGGATATTTTGAGGAAAATTGACTCGTCTAGTTTGTGATGTATTTCACGTGACTATCCAGCACAATGTAAGAGAATGGTGGGCCGACCATATATTTATTACACCAAAGAAAATATTTATCAAATTATATCAACACAGTTGTGGTTTCTAACATTCCTGCTACTCCCTCACTCATTGCCAAAGAAATTTATGCTCTTTCTGGGTAAAAATATGTCTTAGGCCAAAATAGCATTTATTCGGTATTATCTACAAATGTGGGACCATGTAGGCTTCAAAGGGAGAGGCAGAGCAGGAAAGAGCTGATCCCAGCCTAGGGGATGGAGGTATCCTCAAGTATTCTCAAAGTGGGAACACTACCACCACACTGTCCCCTCCAAACACACACACACACACGCACTGCATATTCTAGAAAACCTACATGAGGATTAAAATTCGGCCCTTCATGCCTAGTAATATTCAACAAATATTTCACCAAAATACATTTATAGAGCCATTTGAAAACAGCTGCATCAAACTGTCCTGCTTGGTCTCCTATAGTTCAAGCCAGGGCACAGCAGTGGTACAGCCCAGGCGGGACATACATAGGCAGGGAGAGCAGCTGGAAATGAGCATCTATATTAAGTGCTAGGCTTCACTGCACGAGGCACAAAAATGAGTTTCCTCAAAAGCTCACAAGATAGGAGCTGTTACAGTGGAGGATTACTGGACTGAATGTCAATATTATGACATAGTATGAGTGTGTTTCATGTTTGGTAATTGCAATCATTGTTGCTTTTGTTGTGGTCATCCATGTACAATACTTGGTGTCAGTCTATTTATCCCTTGTAAAAATAAAATACAGTGTGTGTGTGTGGAAAAAAAAAAAAAAAAAAAAGCTCACAAGATGGTATTGAGATCAGCAGATAAAGACTTTTAGAAAACTGTGATAGGTGATTAGGCAAATAACCGCATTGGAGGCAGAATTGAATAAATTTGATAATAAAGCCATGGGAAGTCATAGGAGGTCCAAATAAGAAGCAACTAACTGTAATTACAAAGTATACAGCATCTTACTAGGGCCCTTGTGGACCCTCCAGCCGTGATTCAGGACCTGTTAACTTTCTACATCACACAGAGAATCTTGGATTGCATCTTGGCAACAACAACAAAAGCAGTGATTAAAACAGGCAAAGGAGTAATACCAATAATAATGACAGCTGACATATATGGAGCATTTAGGGGAGAAGTGTAATATATAATTAAACTAAATACATTAAAATATATAATTAAAAGTGTGATATAAATTAATTTTTTAAAAAAGCTGAAATTAAAAAAAAAAAGTGTGATATAAAGTTATTCATTTGAGTTAGCAAAGGAGTGATTTAGCATTATCTTGCTGAAACAGGGAGAGGAGGGATGCTTTGTTCAACTGACCACACGGAGCCCAGCTCACTCACCTGCATTTCTGCCTAATCAGCACACACCACTTTCTTCCCACAGGGAGCATGAATGAAGCCTAACAATTAACTGACAACTTAGCTTCCTGATAACAAACTAGAAATCTTTCACTGAGAAATAAGAGGGCCCGGCGATAGACACCCTTTGTGTTGATGCAAACTGATTCTCCAGGATTTCTATAAATTAATTAGTCATTTCAGAATCTCTGCAGAAGAATACACACGTGACCTTTTTTCAAGTCTACCCATTGAACTGGTTCAGCCCTTTGTAATGCCTGTGCACACACACAGTGATGTGATGACTTTCACTTTCTAAGAAAAAAGCATTTTTCCTTTATTATTCAGGGATGGTTCCCTGGTCTTGCAGCTGGCATACAGAGACACAAAATTCATGTGCACACACTTGAAAAAGAAAATGTTTCCTGCTATCTTACTGCTGCAACTTAACAGATAAGATGGGAAGTTAGTTTGTATTTCTTTAATCATTTCCTCTCTTCAAATCTATTTTCTAGCACAAAGTCAGTTAGTATGACTGAAGGCCCTCATCTATAAAATCCTATTTTGGGTTTCTTTAAAATCTTTTCTATTTGATGAGCTATTAAAGGAGATTGCTTCCTTATCTCTTCTTCATTTCATAGCGAGTTGATATCAGTGTTTGTACAAAGAAGATGCTGTGAATTGGCTTACTCAACCTCAATTCCACCCTTTTTCTAGCTTCCTGCTAAAGCTTGATTGCTTTAAAAACTGCCCCTCCTGGACTTCTTTGCAACTAGTGTTCTGGATGCAAATTAATCTTACCCACTAGATGCACTTGAAGGAGATTTGGAGGGAGGAGGTGAGTTGAAACCCAAATTCCTGGCCCTGTTTCTGCTAATGGCAGTGGCCACTGCGGTTTTCTAATCCCTAAACCACAGTTATGGCAGTAAAGTTCTTGGACTAAGTAATTCCAGGAGCCACCTCTTGACTCCCACTCCTCTATTCGCCTAACGATTTTTTTAGTGCCTAATGCCCAACATGAAATATCTTTCTGCTAAAAACACCTAGGAAGATTTCTGACTAATGCAATTATATTCTTCGTTCCTCAGTCTAAAGATGCGGTATATGAACCAGGACATTAATAAACCTCACATTTACATAATGCTTTGTAGTTTACAGAGCACCTGGACATGCATTGTATGACATGTCCATGTCAACTCAACTCTGTGAGGTGGCTGGACAGGTACTGCTCTCGCCACTGTACAAGTGAGAAAGCTGAACCTCAGAAGAGTTAGGTGACTTAGCAAGGCATTTAGTTAGGAAGAGGTGGAGACAAAATTCAATCCTACATTTTATGACTGTTAATCATTTCCTTTGACATAAGGAAGGCTCCCAAGGGCAAATGAAGAAGAGAGAAAAAGCACAAGGATGCTGGCCATGAATTAAACCTTCTATTTCCTATTTTAAAATAAAATATTTTAACTGTATCATTATACATACTCTAAAACCGTTAAATTGGATGAAAACACCTAAGAATGAACTAGCAAATGGGAGCTATTTCATAGAGCATGTGACTTTGGATCTGGTACTGCATGTGCCTCAAACTTTATAAGATGCCTCCTCTGAAGAATCTTTGCTATTAATACAGATATATGTTTTCCACCTCTGACCATGAATTCTCTTTCTGCACAATCATCTGGCCAAACCAAGAGTAGCGTGAAGACTGGGGGAAGCCGAGATTCATTTCTTAATTTCTCCCTAATGGCAATTTCACCTAAGATCCACTTCCCATCTCCAACTAGGGCTCCCTAGAAACAAAGACTTCCTTTTCCCCCCCACTAGCTACATAGATATATTTTAGTAAAACATTTGATTTCAATGCTTAGGAAACCACAAAGAAAAACATTAAGGAAGCAAAGCTTGATTTAGACCACTTCAAAAGTGGTCAAATACTTTCTCTCCATCTCCACCACTCCTCCACTTCATAGCAGTAATCTAGCCACAGGGTTAAGATTCACAAGCTCTAAGAAGTAACTTCTGACCATATGGTCCCCACTCCCTGAGAGCAGTCTCAGCCCTAAGAAAACATTCCAGAATTGCAAATCTTCAAGATCATGCCACAGCCAACCTCAAAACACTGGAACTCCACAATTCCCTGACCTTGCTTCCTTCTCTGCTTGCTTTCTTCAGTCTCATATGACTCAAATCAGAAGGGCTAGGAAATCTGTTACTCTATAATATCCTACTGCTGCCCCTGCATCACAACATTATTTGATTTCTTCACGAAAAAACGACAGTATAAAGAGAAGCATTTATAATTCAGAAAAGTAAGAAGATGAAAAGAAGTAGATCTGATTAGTTAGGCAAAATCAATTATCCCTTTCCTATGATATCAAGACATATAAGAGACGACACTGAAAGGCAACAAACTCTGTACTAACCTGGGGGAAGAGAGAATAAGTTGAATTGTCAATAGTGAATGAGTATAAAAACTCCCCATCGTACCACATGCTCTTCCCCATGGGGGAATTCATTTTAGTCATAGCAAAGAGATGGGCGGGGTCACAGCAGTCTTCCATCTGTTTCCTAGGAGAGAAAACAAGAGAGAGAAAAGAACAGCAGGTTAAGTGAGCAGCAGACTCATTCACTTGTCATTCCCACAGAGATGTGCAGCCTTACCTCAGCGCCAGCTCACAAAAGCATCTGTGTCTCCAGGGTGATTAGACTACTATTAATTCATTCTTCCAGCCATCAGAATGCATGACCGGAACATTTCATAATTTTAAAAAAGTTAAAAAAAAATACATCAGCTGGTAGGACTGTAAATTGGTGCAGCCACTATGGAAAACAGTATGGAGACCCCCCCAAAAAATTAAGACCAGAACTACCATGTGACCCAGCTATTCCACTTCTGGGTATTTATCACAAGAACGCAAAAACACTAATTTGAAAAGGTATATGCACCTCTATGTTCACTGCAGCATTACAGTTGTCCCTGGGTATCTGCAGGGAATTGGTTCCAGGACCTGCCTCAGGTACCAAAATCCACAGATGCTCAAGTCCCATAGTCGACCCTCTGTATCTGAAGTTCTGCCTCCATGGATTTAACCAACCTCAGATTGTGCAGTACTGTATGTATTTATTGAAAAAGTCCATGTATAAGTGAACCTGTGCAGTTCAAGCCCATGTCGTTCAAAGGTCAACTGTATTTACACTAGCCAAGATATAAAATCAACCTAAGTGTCCATTTATGAATGAATGGTAGAGAAGATGTGGTATATATACACCACGGAATACTACTCAGGCATAAAAAAGAATGAAATCCTGCCATTTTCGACAACATGGATGACCCTTTAAGGTATTATGCTAAGTGACATAAATCAGATAGAGAAAGACTGTCTGGTTTCACTCATATGTGGAATCTAAGAAAAAAAACAAAAAAACAAAATAAAAATAACAAAACAAAAACAAACTCATAGTTGCAGAGACCAGATTAGTGGTTACCAGAAGGGAAGGAGGTTGGGGTGTGGGAGAAATTGGGTGAAGGGGTCATCTGTCTGGTGATGGATGGTAAGTAGACACATGGTGGTGATCAATCTGTAGTGTATGCAGATGTTAAATTATAACGCTGTACTCCTGAAATTGATACAACTAAACAAAAAGAAAGAAAAACATCAGCTCTCACATGCAGTTGAAATACGTCCAAAGGCGAAAATAATCATTATAATTACAGATTGATGGATTTAAACATCCAGGTGCAGAAAAGGCTTGGATGGCTAACGCATCTTCATGGTGATTTAACAATCAGATGGTTACATTTGGGGACCAGGGACTTTACGTGACCTGTACGGAGTAGGGAATACACAGAGCAGCCCCAAAGAGGGTGCACATCCCCCCAGACTGAGGGCATGATCAAAGAACCACCCCTGGGAAATCCTTTTAAATAGAAACAGAATGAGATGAAGGATGTGATTTCAGGCACCAGTGAAGCAACCTGCCTTTCAACTGGTAAATTGCGGGCCTTTCCTGTTCTCGTTTTGTCTGACTCTCAGTAGTGTGAGACACAGCTGAGCGCCGGGACTTGGCGAAGGTCTCCTCACTCTCTTTGTGTCTGAAACCCCAGGGTCTCCTCCCCTTGTCCTGGGCTGGCTCGCTGGCGCTCCTCTGCTTGCCCCTCACATGGTGGCCATATTACTATTCTACAGGCCAAGCTTCACATTCTCCTCGAATTCAAAGCCTGTCAGAAACCAATTCCATTTCCTCACTGAGCCTTCAGGAGTAAAAGAACTCATTCCCCAGTCCCACTTCTAGAAGGACCAACAAAACAAATCGCTGACATAACCACTTCTGAATGGTGCCCCTAAATTGACCTGCTTGCTCAGATATCTTTGGCCACGAGTGGTACCCAAGCGTAGAGCTGATGGGGATGGGGAGCTAGAGTACAGCCATCCTTGGTCTCCTCAAGGTTGGTTCCAGGACTCACCCACCCCCCCCCCCAATACCAAACCCCATGGATGCTCAAGTGCCTTATATGAAATGGCACAGTGTTTGCAGATAACCTACACAATTTCTCCCGTGTACCTTAAATCATCTCTAGATTACTTATTAGTGCACTACCTAATGCAGTGTGTTATGTAAATAGCTATAAATACAATGTAAATGCCATGTAAATAGTGGCCAGCGTGAGGCAAATTCAAGTTTTGCTTTTTAGAAATTTCTGGAAGTTTTAATTTTTCCAAGTACTTTCCATCTACCCATTGGTTGAATCCTCAGAGGCAGAATCTGAGGATGAGGATTTGGGGGCAACTGTACCTGGGTTCAAATATTGGCTCTGACACTTACTGACTCCATAACCCAGGAATGTTACTGGGCTTCAGAAACGGCCTCAGAGACTGTTCTTGAGAATTCCCTGAGAATGCACAGGTGAAGCATGTAGTACAAGTTTGACCTCATTGCAGAGATGAATAAATCGAGTCAGTGCCTGGAACTCTTCCCAACACCTGGTGCTTTCTCTGGGGCTTTCTGGTTGGCTTCCCCTTCACAAAGGTTTCAACAGAAAGGACAGGGGAGAGGGGCTCGGGAAAATGGCCTTCATCTTTCAAAGTTGCTAGAATGTGCGTCACTCTTGCCTCTACATCATCATGCCGTCAGCTGCTCTTTCCTTGCCTCCTCCATCTTTGGTAATTTTTATTGTGTTTCATTACCCAAAAGGCAGCCTGAACAGAGGCAGGAAAGTTTTATAGTGAATTGCCTACATTTTCTCAAAAAAGCATTCTAGGTACTATAGTCAGTCAACATAGAACTAGACATGGCTTAAGACTGTCTTTAAAAATGAGGAGAATTGTCTTAAGCATGACTCTCAACTTTTTGGGGTAAATTTTTGAGCCCCTATTCCATTTCTGGTGATATCGTACCACTTTTAGTCCTTTACAGTAACCCTAAGAGATAATTAAGGGAATTATTATCATTATTATTCCTAATTCACATCTGAGGAAATGTATTAGGGCCATCACGGGACATGCTTTTTCCTCTCTGCATGCTGCCTGTTCAGGACCATTTTGACTCACTCTTACCTTTCTCTTTCCTGAAGGAATGCTTTCCAAACACCAGCCAAACACCTGCAACACACCAGGTGCCTTCCTAGATTTTTTCCCACTTAATTCTCACAGTGAGTGACCCTGGAGCTACATAGCTTTAGGATTCTTTTTTTCAGTAATTTAACTTGGGGCACATCACTAGTGAAGTGGTGGGGCATGATTTTGCTCCCAGGTCTTTTTACATCATATCTGGTGCTTACTTCCAGCCAGACCACAGCTCTCGCCTCTAAACCAAACTAAACTTGCTATTGAGCACGAAGTGCTACAGGAAATTCAGAAGAAAAATTTGTCCCAGCCATATAATAACACCCCATTTAATCTTATTAAGCTAGCAGCTTACATATCACTTTACACTGGCTTCCTCTATTCATCCCCCAAAAAACTAAGATGGAGCTGATTACATTACCTTAAACTTACAGACAATGAAACTGAAGCTCAGAGCAAGAGACTTGTTCAAGTCAAGTTCATGAGGTTCCTGCACTGTTGGTGGGAATGTAAACTGATACAGCCTCTATGTAGAACAATACGGAGGTCCCTTAAAAAACTAAAAATAGAATTACCATATGATCCAGCAATCCCACTACTGGGCATATACCCTGAGAAAACAATAATTAAAAAAGAGATATGTACCACAGTGTTCATTGCAGCACTATTTACAATAGCCAGGACATGGAAGCAACCTAAATATCCATCGACAGATGAATGGATAAAGAAGATGTGGCACATATATACAATGGAATATTACTCAGCCATAAAAAGGAACGAAATTGAGTTACTTGTAGCGAGGTGGATGGACCTAGAGTCTGTCACACAGAGTGAAGTAAGTCAGAAAGAGAAAAACAAATATCGTATGCTAATGCATATATATGGAATCTAAAAAAAACAGTACTGATGAACATAGTGGCGGGGCAGGAATAAAGACGCAGACGTAGAGAACAGACTTGAGGACACAGTGGGGGAAGGGGAAGCAGGGACGAAGTGAGAGAGTAGCATTGACATATATATACTACCAAATGTGAAATGGATGGCTAGTGGGAAGCAGCCCCATAGCACAGGGAGATCAACTCGATGCTTTGTGATGACGTAGAGGGATGGGATGGGGGGGGTGGGAGGGAGGCTCAAGAGGAAGGGGATATGGGGATATACATATACATATAGCTGACTCACTTTGTTGTACAGCAGAAACTAATACAACATTGTAAAGCAATTATACTGCAATAAAGATGTGGAGAAAAAAGTTCATGAGGTTAATAAATGTTTGCTTAATTATTGATTAAATGTGTGTTAGATGGACTCAAATTCACATGTTTTCCTACAGCATCATCATGCTCAGGGCAATCATACCCTGAGTGGGAAAACCAAATACTCGACAGAAAATAGAAAGTGTCACATGTGTACAAATACTTTTAAAAATCTAAGAGTTATAGCAAATTCAAAATAATCATAGCACCATTTGCAATATGGGAGTGCTTTTCTTATAAACGTTTGAACTTTTCCCTCCATCCAGAGTGCCTTCCCATCTTCCTTCTGCCATGTGCATGTCTGGAGGGTGGCCTAAAAGGGACCACAACGTAGAAGTATGTTCACCCCCCATGCCTGAGAAGGGCCCACACGAGCTCACCAGCTATACGGGCTACAACCACAGAAGCAAAAGCAGTAGTGGAAATAGCACTCACAGCAGTAGGAGTGGTAATCATGGTAGTAGTAGTAGTAATGGTTTTTATAGAGTGCTTGCCTAACACTGTGCTAGGTTTGGGGGATATAAAATTGAATTTCACCTCCATCCAACTTGCAGGTGACCCTGGAGAGAAGACACATACCAGCTTTTAGAATGTTTAGAAAATTTGGTTCCCACCCCCTTTCTCATGCTTTGCATTAATACTGCCTATTATTTGTGGCAGGCAATAAAATCACAGAGTTAAAAAAGCAAAAGTAAACCCATTTTTATATTCAAGTTTAAATCTGCAGATTATTACATTTCAGTTAAGTGTGAGTTGAGTATTGGAGTTAAAATGTAAATGCTTTTTATTATTTGAATTTAAGCTGCAGCAGAGCTCCTGCTAAATGATGCTATAATTGCATCATGAAGGTAAGTATTTAGGAAGCCTGGGAGCCACTTGCTAAAAACTCACTCAGGTTCTCATCCTCTCCCAGTGAAAGCCATGCATATCAACTAAGCCAAGAAGACCTCACTGGCTTATTGTGCCAGGAAGACTGAGGTTCTGGTGAAACTAAACAGACAAATAAGGGTGAAAACCCAACGACTCAGTTAATAATGCCCAGTATCAGCGTGAACCTTGCTTAAACTCTCTTGGATGTCATGTTCATCACTTTGGTCACCAGACATGAAGGAGGTTGGGAGGCTGTCACTCCAATGACTGACACTATCGTGCCCCTTCTGAGGAAGAACTGAATTTGAGAAAGCAGAGGTGAAGGAGAGGTTCACTTTGGTCTCAGTATTTGCCAAACTCTGCTGTTACACTCCAGCTTTAGACTCAGCTAAACATCCAATTCAATGCCATTTCTGGCCTCCTTGTACACGTATGTGACAAACGCTTGTGTGATCATTTCCTTCACCATCGTCTCTAAATAGGGTGTTGATGATAGTAACATAAACAGGGAATGTGAATAAAGTTTGCTGTTTACAACTGAATGTGCAATTTAAAATTCTGATAAGCAGCCTAGAAGTAGATGGAGTGAAAAATCTCCTTATATGCTTTCTATGTTGAATTTCTATCCATCAGGTGAAGTATAAATGTATCTTGAATACTTCAAAAGGAAAATGCTGCAATAATAAATTTATTGTGAAAGCTATTAATTTTATGTATAAAAATTATGAAGGATCATCAACTACAGAGGAGAATAAATTGTCAGTTAAAGGAAATATTAAGTGTGCTTAGCATAAAACCTTAGGAAAAATACTGCATCATTTTTTTACCAACAAATATTTATAAAATTTTAAGCAATAATATAAGGAAGAATAACAGAGTTGAGATTACATGAAAATCCTAATCTTTGTAGAATTAGTTGATATACTAGCATTCAAAATATTAAACAAATATTAAACACATAACCCTTAACAACTTTATTTAATTTTCAGTTATTTAATTCCATTTAGACAATGAGTTGTTCAGGGGAAAAAAAAGTCCTAGTTGGGAACCCTTCATATGTGGGATTAATAGTTAAATACCAAATCTGCCCCTAAAAATTTCATGAGAATAAAAAACCCTATAAACAACACCATGAAAAATCATCATGACCTGCCCAGTCATAATAGAAATTTCCTCATATCCGTAACTGCTTTGTTCTTCTTAACAGCACTTATGCTATTTATATGCTATATGTTTTATCTATACTTTTGTTTATTGTCTGCCTCCCCAAGTCCCAGAAATTAAACTCCATGAGGGCAAAGACTTTTGTCTTCTGTTCACTGCTCTGTCCCCATCCCCTTAAATGGTGGCTAAGACACTGAATTGGTGCTTAATAAATGTTGATCAACTGAATGAACAAATTACAAGTTGGAAGAAAGGAAGAAAATGTTACAGAACCTCAATGCACATTTTGTCCTCACTCATCAAAATTCAAATTGAAGAAGTTAATTCCTTACACTTGCAGTCTATGGAGACCAAAAGACAAAAGCTTGTCAAAATAACTGCTATAGGTGGGTAAACATTTTCAGTAGTAGCAGATCCAGGATTTTTAAGATTTGCTGAGTGTTGAATCCCAAGTTCCTTACACTGTGCACTAAACATTAGTCTGATTAAAGCGAGCATCCCTTTTGGATTGCAGGCCTGCAGCACAGGCACCACAGGAGTGGCCCATCAGCGGATGGCACTGATAAATTCTGTTTCCTTCACCAGTGTCAAACTTTCAAAATTTGACTTATAAAATTTTAGACAAGTTTTCAGATTTAATCTTGCCTCCAAAAAATTCTTTCTACTCTAGCGATGTCTGACTTCAGTCAACTACTGATTTTAATATTTGGCTTTTGGCCAAAATGTGTATCTAATGCATTTCCTCCAGACAGTTCAATCGACAGCTCTTGTTGTAAACTGTCCTGAGTTGAGTTCCTAAAATTCCTGTTAGACTAGTATATGTTAACTCCTTGGTTAATGTAACTCCAGATTCACTGTTAAAAGTGTGCCCACATACCACATCAGAGGATAATATATATAAAGTCCTTAGCACATTATATGGTTTCAATAAGTATTCATTTCATTCTCCTTCATATTCAGGCACCATTCGATTCTGCTTGCTTCCCACAATCCTAGGTTATGACTGCTTCCCAGATACAACTATTAGTAGTTACCTCCCCACTTCCATTCCCAGACATGTCCCTATTTGGATGATAAATTATATGTTCACTCCATTAAGAGTAGAAGATAAACAGCAGCGTCCAATAAAAGAGGGCTCTTCTTTAAGTGAAGAATCTGGTGGCCTACAGAGAAATTTCTTATTCTAAATATGGAAACGGCAGATTTCACAGAGATTATGGCAGGTAGGGTTTGGACCATCCTGAAGTTGGTTTTCACCCTAACTTAAAGGAATCTTTGTCTTAAATTACCCATTTTGAAGCAAGTATAAAAGTCAAGAGTCACAGTTGACTGAGTGCCCAGGATCTAGAACAAGCATCAGCAGAAGCTGCTCTGAAGTGAATGAACAGCAGGGCCCTGCCTGTAGGAGACTTGGGAGCAGGTGGTGACAATACCATCTCTGTGGCAAAGGCCACACCTTCTGTCCACAGTATTGTCCCCTCAATGGCTTACATCCCTGACCTAAGAGATTCAAAATGCACACTCGATACAGGGTAGATATTTGTATTCATCTTATTTCTCTGTAAAACTCTCTTGAATGGTATGGAGGAGAATTAGTTTCATGAGATTATCGCTTAAAATAATGTTTTCTACAGATATAATAAAAAAGGCTTTTCAAAGATTAATCTCTGGATAATTTGCCAGGACTACAAAAACAGAGAAAAACAACTCTTGCATACTACTTAAGACAGCAAGTAATCTTTTATTTAGCGGCATTTTATTCTTCACATTTGAAATGACTGTATTATAAGGAAAATGTATCCCAAAGAGAGGTCGATCTGTGCCCTGTGTAATCTGCATTTCTCTACCACAGGCAGAGCAGACTTAAAGGAGAAACTTTTGGAAAACAAGTATTTCAAAGATGATCTGGTTTTCCCTAACACATATTTGTTTTGTAGTGTACTTAACAAGTACACATGATTATTTGAATTGAAGAACGTAAATTTTTCCAGGAAGGATCTCAATAAGCACTTACCTGCAGTCTTCCTACTTATGCTTATCTGTCTATACAACTAGAAAAGCTCTAGTGTTATCCTTTGAGAATCACCGGTTTGCTTTTTTGGTAACTGAAACTGACTAGGCTCCTCTGAACAGGGCTCATTATTTGATTCACTCAATAAACATTTATTGAGAACTTTCTATGTGCCCAGTGCTGTTCCAGGCACTAGGGACAGAATGGGGGCCAGGAGAAGGAGAGCTTGGAATACTTTGCCCTCTTAAATTCTAATGGAGAAGACAGACAAAAGATGAAGTATGTGAGTAAGGGGTGGGAGTATAATTTTCAACAGCAGGCTGGGTAAGTCCTCACGGGGTAGGTGACGTTTGAGCTTACTCAGAAGGAGGTAAGGAAGTAAGCAATACAGATATCCAGGATATCCCAGAGAAAAGCATTCAGGGAGAACAAACAAGTACAAAAGCCTTAAGGCAGGAGTGACCCTGGTATGTTCAAAGAACGTGGAGGAAACCAGCGAAGCTAGAGTAAGGAGAGTGTGGCATGGTGGGGGGCAGGCAGGTCGCAGGGAGAGGATCATGCAGGGCTGTGCACATGTGGTTTTTACTCCAGTGAAAAGAGTAGAATCTGCCCTCACCATCAAACTTCTTGTGGCATCATCCATAGACCCTCAAGGATAAATCCAACTCCAAAATCACACAAAGACATTTGGATTTTCCTGAAATTGTAATGGAGGGGGTTGGGTCACCACACCACAAAAACTTCTTAAAGTCTCCGAGTGAATATCTGTCTTTTCCCTGGATACAATTCTATCATTTCCTCTAACCATCCCCAAAGCCAGCCTTTTCTCCATCATCTCTCTCTCTTATCCAGAGAAACTTCACTTGATTAAGCCCTCTAATTTTGACTCCCTTTCTAATCATTTAACATCAAACTTAGGTATGAAAAGACCTATTATACATACTCTTTTTGGATTTTTTTCCCCTCTTTTGGAGAATGGAAGGATTTGAAAGACAAAGAAAATTCTCCTGTTGTATATGTTTAATTTTATGAATAAAGATATTTCTCTCTTGGTCTCTTACCAGGATCATGACAAAACAGCTAAATGGATATACACCAAATTTGGATAATATATTTTTAGTGGTATGAAACTTAAAAACATGGGTTTGGAGGAATGCAACAAATTCACTTTTGGAGGCTTGGGTAGGAGCATAGGGAAGGGGCAAGTGCATCCCCTCAGAGAAATAAGTGGGCAGTCATCCATGAGAACATGAGGTTTTGAAAATGAGGTCTAGATCAGAAGCACCAGTATCCACATAAACCACCATACTCTACTGAGTTTTAAACTTGTGCCCAAGTGGCAGATGCTTCAAATCATGAGTTACACTGATTTACAATTGAGCTGTTTCTCCAATGCACAAGTTTACACAGTAAAGGGGGATGCAGCAGGAATTTCTTTATGTAATCATGGTTAATGGTGTTCCTGAATAGCACTAGGAGAAATTATGTTTTAAATATGGGAACTCTATTCAGCTGAACCACACAGTAGGCCAGATGAACTTAACAGATATACATAGAACATTCCACCCAAAAGCAGCAGAATAAACATTGTTTTCAAGTGCAAATGGAACATTCTCCAGGATAGATCACATGCTATGCCACAAAACAAGTCTTAGTAAATTTAAGAAGATTGGGATTATATCATGTATCTTTCCCAACAACTATGAAACTAGAAATCAACTACAAGAAAAACACTGCAAAAAACACAAACACTTGGAGGCTAAACAATATACTATTAAACAAGCAATTGGTCACTGAAAAAATCAAAGAGGAAATTAAAAAGTGCCTGGAGACAAATGAAAACAAAAAAGCAATGATTTTCAAAATCTATGGGACACAGAAAAAGCAGTTTTAAGAGGAAGTTTATAGCAATAAAGCCTATGTGAGAAAATGAGATAAACCTCAAATAAACAACTTACTCTTACACCTAAGGGAACAAGAAAAAGAAGAAGGAACAAAATGCAAAGTTAGGAGAAGGAAATAAGTCATAAAGATCACAGCAGAAATAAATGAACTAGGGACTAAAAAATAAAAACAACAGAAAAGGTCAATGAAACTAAGAGCTGACTCTTGGAAAGATAAACAAAATTGATAAATATTTAGCCAGACTCATCAAGAAAAAAAGAAGGACCAAACAAATAAAATTAGAAATGAAAAAGGAGAAGTTACAACTGACACCACAGAAATACAAAGGATCATAAGAGATTACTATGAACAATTATAGGCCAGTAAAATGGACAACCTAGAAGAAATAGAAAAATGCCTAGAAATGTACAATCTCCCAAGACTAAACCTGGAAGAAATAGAAAATATGAACAGACCAATTAACAGTACTGAAACTGAGTCAGTAATTTTAAAACCCCCAACAAACAAAAGTCCAGGACCAGATGGTTTGCTGAATTCTACCAAACATTTAGAGAAGAGTTAACACCTATTCTTCTTAAACTTTTCCCCAAAAATTACAGAAGAACACTTTCAAACTCATCCTATGAGGCGAGCATCACCCTGATACTGAAACCAAAGATATCACAAATAAAGAAATTGCAGATTTTTAATATCACTGATGAATGTAGGTGCAAAAATCTTCAACAAAATATTAGCAAACTGAATCCAACAATACATTAAAAGGATCATACCCCTTTTAATGTATCAATTGGGATTTATCCCAGGGATGCAAGGATGGTTCAATATCTACAAATCAATCAATGTGATACACCACACTAACAAACTGAAGAATAAAAATCATATGATCATCTCAATAGATGCTTTTGACAAAATTCAACAATTATTTATAATAAAAACTCTCCACAAAGTGGGTATGGAGGGAACATATCTCAAAATAATAAAGGCCATACATGACAAAACCACTGTTAACATCACACTCAATGGTGAACAGCTGAAAGCATTTCCTCTAAGATCAGGAACAAGACAAGAATGTCCACTCTTGCCACCTTTATTCAACACACTATTGGAAGTCCTAGCCACAGCAATCAGACAAGAAAAAAAGAAAATCAAAGGAATCCAAGTTGAAAAGGAAGAAGTAAAACTGTCACTGTTTGCAGATGACATGATACTATACATAGAAAATCCTAAAGACATCACCAAAAAACTAATAGAACTCATCAAAGAATTCGGCAAAGCTGCAGGATACAAAAGTAATATACAAAAATCTGTTGGGTTTCTAAAAACTAACAATAAATTATCAGAAAGAGAACTTAAGAAAAAAAATCCCATTTATAATCATATCAAAAAAGAATAAAATACCTGAGAATAAATCTAGCTAAGGAGATAAAAGACCTGTACTTGGAAAACTATAAGACACTGATGAAAGAAGTTGAAGATGACATAAATTAAGAGATATACCATGTTCATGGATTGGAAGAATTAATAATGTTAAAATGACCATACTCCCCAAGGCAATCTACAGACTCAATGTAACCCCTATCAAAACACCAATGGCATTTTTCACAGAACTAGAACAAATACCTCTAAAATTTGTATGGAAATACAAAAAATCCTGAACAGCCAACGCAATCTTGAGAAAAGAGAACAAAGCTGGAGGCATCACACGCCCTCATTTCAAACTATACTACAAAGCTGCAGTAATCAAAACTGTATTGCACTGACACAAAAACAGGCACATAGATCTATGGAACAGAACAGACAGCTCAAACATTAACCCACACTTATATCATCAATTAGTCATGACAAAGGAGGCAAGAATATACAATGGGGAAAAGACAGCCTCTTCATTAAATGGCATTGGGAAAACTGGACAGTTACATGCAAAAGAATCAAACTGGACTATTTTCTCACACCATATATAAAAATAAAGTACAAATGGATTAAAGATTTAAATGTAAGACCCAAAACCGAAAAACAACTAGAAGAAAACAGGCAGTAAACACTTTGATACCAGTCTTAAGCAGTATTTCCTCACACAAGGGAAACAAAAGCCAAAATAAGCAAATGGAACTACAGCACACTAAAAAAAAAAAAGCTTTGCACAGCAAAGGAACCTATCAGTGAAACAAAAAGTCAGCCTATTGAATGGTAGAATATATTTGCAAACAATATATTTAATAAGGGGTTGATATCCAAAGTACACAAAGAACACATACAACTCAACATCAAAAAAAAAAAACCAATTAAAAAATGGGCAAAGGACCCAAATAGACATTTTTCCAAAGAAGACAAAGAAGACATACAGATGGCCAACAGGCACATGTAAAGATGCTGAACATCACTAATTGTCAGGGAAATGCAAATCAAAACCACAATGAGATATCACCTCACACCCGTCAGGATGGCTATCATCAAAGAGACAACAAATAACAAGTGTTGGCAAGGATATGAAGAAAATGGAACCCTCGTGCACTGTTGATGGGGATATAAATTGGTGCAGCCACTATGGAAAACAGTATGGAGATTCCTCAAAAAATTAAAAATAGAACTACCATATGATCCAGCAATTCCACTCCTGGGCATTTATCTGAAAAAAATGAAAACACTAATTCTAAAAGATATATGCACCCCTATGTTCACTGCAGCCTTATTTACAGTAGCCAAGATATGGAAGCAACTAAGTGCCCATTGATGGATAAATGGATGAAGAAGATATGCTGTATTCATACAATGGAATATTACTCGGCCATAAAAAAGAATGATATCTTGCCATTAGTGAGAACATGGATGAACCTAGAGGGTATTATGCTAAGTGAAACCAGTCAGACAGAGAAAGACAAATACTGTATTATTTCAATTATATATGGAACATAAAAAACAAAACAAATGAACAAACATAACTAAATAGAAACAGACTCATAGATATGGAGAACAAACCGGTGGTTGCCAGAGGGGAAAGGGGGTCAGCAGAAGAGAGAAATAGGTGAGGGAGATTAAGATGTACACACTTTCAGTTACAAAATAAATGTCACAGGCATGAAATGTACAGTGTGGGGCTACTATATATAAAATAGATAACCAACAAGGACCTACTGTACAGCACAGGGAACTGTACTCAATATTTTGTAATAACCTATGAGGGAAAAGAATTTGAAAAAGAATATAAATATATATCTGAGTCAGTTTGCTGTACACCTGAAACTAAAACATTGTGAATCAACTATACTTCAATTTTAAAAATTTAAAAAATAATGCACAGTGTGGAGAATATAGTCAATAATTATGTAATATCTTTGTATAGTGACAGATGGTAGCAAGACTTACCATGGTGATCATTTTTAAATGTATAGAAATATCACATCACTATGCTGTGTAACAGGAACTAACATAGCATTGTAGGTCAATTATACTTCAAAAACAAGCAAACAAACAAATTCATAGAAGAAGAGATAAGATTTGTAGTTTCCACAGGTGACAGAGTAAGGGGAAGGGGAACTGGATGAAGGTTGTCAAAATTTACAAAGCTCCAGTTATAAGATAAATAAGTACTAGGGATGTAATGTACAACATGATAAAGATAATTAACACTGATGTGTGTTATATATAAAAGCTATTAAGAGAGTAAATCCTGAGTTCTCATCACAAGGAAAAATAGTTTTTCTGTTTCTTTAATGTTGTGTCTCTATGAGATGATGGATGCTCACTAAACTTCTTGTGATAATCATTTCATGATGTATGTAAGTCACTATGCTGAAAAAAATTAAGAAAAAAGAACTCTATTTAGAAGGATTTTTTCTTTTCTTGTTCTAATAACACCTAGGTCTGAGATTATTTCTGTGAAAGATGAGAAGTTAGTGGAAAGCAAAACAAACAAAAAAGGAGACAAATGTGATAGAAACCACTTGGGTTTTCCAAACTATACAGATTTCTCTAAACTAGGAAACTGAACCAACAAACGTAAGATGACCTAAGTGGTAAATTTTAGAGGTTCAAACCCAGGAGTCAAGTTTGCTGGATTCAACTCAGCTCTACTGCCCACTCAATGCAGGTGGAGCATTAGTCCTGAAATTTTTTGTCTCTTCCATGATGTATGGCACACACTTCTGGTATTTATGTGAGTAACCATTCCAGTATTTGAACATACTCAAAATTATTTTCTGAGAAAAATTTTGGCTTTTCATTATGACCCATTTTCACAGGATAGAATTCTGTGCAACAAAACAAACCAGGGATTCTCAATTTTCTTACCAGAATATTAACTGTGCCACCTGCTTGTCTAAAACATATGGGTCTCTCTTTACTCAGCACAGAGTATCAGCCATTCAGGTTGTCAACAACCTTTAATTTACTGTCATCTAGTTCCCATTAAATGTGTGGTTAAAGGAACAGGTATTTGGGAGAGACAAAGGGATGTCTTAGCGGATTTTCTCCTAGGAGTTTGACTCTTTATTTTCTTTCTCTATATCAATCAAACCAAGAACAAGTCAGCTATTTGCATAACTAGTAGCTATTTTTAAATGTCCATCCTATAAACTTCCATAGATGAGAACACAGCTTATTCTCCAGGTCAAATGTGTCAACTCAGTTTACCCCCAACATGTTGTGAAAACAATCAGGCAGGTATTTTCAGTTCATCCATCTATCATCCCTCACCTTGTTTGTTATGTTCGCTACATTTGTACTTAATTTTGAATTGTTTTGTGAATATCATTGACCCCCATCGAGATAGAAAAGTATTGAGACAGTTGACAGCAACAGTTAAAGAGAAGAGTAGGCTTAAAAAGGAAACAAAAGTGGAGATGAATTTTAAAAACTGAAAGCATTGAGAAAATAAAGGATATTACAAGTGTAGATGGAATGAGTCATTTGACAAAGAGTGAATAAAGAAACAACAATTGAAAAAAGAGAAGAAAATAATAGATGAAAGGGAATTTTTTTGTTTTTAGTTTGTCAATAAAGGATAAACAAAAGCTGAACACTAGAGACCAGATAAGCCTACTATGATGTCTTCAGTGCTTAGAGATAAACAAGACTGCATTCAACTGGGGGAAATACAAAAATGTATGTTTCCTTATGTTCAAGGCCACTCTGAATCTGCCCATTAAAGGGGACAAAGGCAACTGTTTATGGGTTACCTGCTAAGGAATCCCTCACAACATCAGAAGAGATCAAGGAAAATGCTTAGTTACCTCAAAACCCTTCAATGCAGACAAAACCTAACCATTTGAGGAAACTGTAACTTAATTGGCTATAAAACCAAAAAGCAGAATAACATACTTTCAAAGGACAGACTCACACTCTACTTGGTAGAAATGTATTGGGGAATGCAAGGTCAAAAATTCTCTTGGTCATTTTGGAGTTGAAAATAACTGTAGTTGAACAGTAACCTGTGAAAAGTAGAGAGGTCTCTGAATAAACTAACCATCCTGTAGAAACACCTTCAACCAAGTTACATTACAAAGCTATGCTTTTATTGAGGGTCAGTATAAGAAATTAAAAATATAGTACATTTTAAAAAACAACCATTAATATTTTAAAAACAACCACCAATAAAGAGAGCAGTTCATAGGCTTTGAGTCTTTGAATGTTGAAAACACTCTCACTTAGTTTGGCTGGGTATAAAATTCTAATTTAAAAATAATTTTTCTCTAAAAAAGATAAATTTTCTCAGATTTTGAAGGCATTATCCATTGTTTTCTAGCTGTCAGTATTTTGTTGAGAAATCTGGCATCATTCTTATTTCTAATCATTTGATTTTAACCATTTTTCATCTTCAAAGGTTTTTAAGATCTTAAATTAAGGATTCTGAAATTTCACAATGATATGGCTTGAATAGGTCTTTTGCATTCACTGTGCTAGACACTTGGTGGTCCCTTGCAACCAGGAAACAGGTCCTTCAGTTCTGGAAACCACCTTCTATTATTTCTTAATAACTTCCTTTTCTTCTATATTTCTCTTTCTGAAATTCTTATTATCCAAACTTCTCACCTTTTTTTCCATTTTTTCACTGTTTTATTTTTCTTTTCTATTTTGGGGGGAATGATTTCCTAAACATTATTTTACAAATCCACCTACTGAACTTTTAATTTCCACTACCATATTTTTAATATCAAAAAGTTCTTTCTGATCTTCAAAAAAATTTTTTTATTAATTTTTACTGGAGTATATAGTTGCTTTACAATTTTGTGTTAGTTTTTACTGCACAGCAGAGTGAGTCAGCTATACGTATACATATATCCCCTCTTTTTTTGGATTTCCTTCCCATTTGCCTGACTGTTTTCACAACATGCTGGGGGTAAACTGAGTTGACACATTTGACCTGGAGAATAAGCTGTGTTCTCATCTATGGAAGTTTATAGGATGGGCATTTAAAAATAGCTACTAGTTATGCAAATGGCTGACTTGTTCATGGTTTGATTTGATATAGAAAAAGAAAATAAAGAGTCCCATTTAGGTCACCACAGAGCACTGAGTAGAGTTCCCTGAGCTATACAGTAGGTTCTCATTAGTTATCTATTTTATACATAGTATCAATAGTGTATATATGTCGATCCCAATCTCCCAATTCATCCCACTCCCCCCTTCCCCCCTTGGTGTCCATACGTTTATTCTCTACGTCTGTGTCTCTATTTCTGATGATCTTATTTTCAAAAAGTTTTATGTTCATAGCTTCCTAACCTTTGTGAATGTAATACAATTTTTTGTGAGAATCGTAGCCATATAATTTGTTATATATTTTTCTGCTTCCTTATTGTCCATTTCATGTGTGTTTTTTCTATTGGTTTACTTTGATCTCTGTCTTTCATGTTAGAGGCTTTCTAAAAATAGTTTAGAAATATTTTTATTTCTAAATAAAGATCTATAGCTCTCTGTTTACGTTTAAGAATGAGGTACTAAACAGATGAATAAAAGCTCTATGCTTGGGTAGTAATTACCAACTGCTGGGCCTCATCAGAGTGTAATCCAAAAGCCATTTCATGAGAGGATCCCCAAATGTCAGTATCCACATCTTCTTCTCTTGTACTAGTCAGTTTTCCCATTGAGGAATCTTCCAATTTCTTGATAAGGCATAAGCCTGGTTGATAACATTCTGGGAGCTAAGTGAAAAGAGAAGGCTGAGGTCTCACTCTTCAGAATATAACCTTTCTCTTAATTTCCCTGTTTTCAGCTGATGTCCCAAGTCCAGAGTCGCTCCGTGTCATCTCCAGTCTTCTAACACATGGACAAAGACAACTCCTTGTGTCTGTGGGTAAGGGGAGATGGGGAACACTTCCAACCAATCTTCCTGCTTTTAGTGTCATCAGAACTCACCTCTAATTGCTGAGTCTTTCAGAAATTCTGCAACATAAACTGGCTTCCTTCTTGCTGGCTTACCCTGTTGCAAACACTCAAGTTTCCAACTTCTGTACTCTACATGTTGTCAGACGTGACTGAGCCATCTGCTTTTCATCTCCTAAAATTTTGTTGATGTCTTTTGTCTGCTATTGTTGCCTCTTCCATTTTCTTCATTCTTACAAGTTCATTCTTATTTATATTCCTCTATTATTATTTGTTAGTCTTTCAAGAGGGGTCAGAAAACCAGAAGCCGGGTGGTATTATCCTTTCCCAGTTTAACTTCTTTAGTGGTGATTTTCAATAATGTTTTCTGATTTGAAAACATATGTGTGTAAAACTAAAAGGCTGCCAGGAAAAACCATTCTGATGACGGCTGCTTTAAAGAAATGGAAATGGGGTATTAGGATATGTAGGGATTTTAATATTCACCTTATACGTTTCTATACCTTTTTAGTGCTGTGAAAGTTATCATTTTTATTATTTTATCAATTTATCACTTATTTGTCATATATATTTTTATTCATTCATTCATATTATGTATCTATATTTACCATTTTATTACTTTATCATATTAAATTTGATTAATTTTTTAGAACTATTAAAAATTTAAATAAATGCTTGTTATAGAAAATCTGGTAAATATTTTAAAGGATAGAGAAGAAATTAAAAGTTAAAAAGCAATATAACCACACTGAGAAAAGTGCAATTAATATTTTTTTCTCCCAGTGATCTTAATGCCATATTCTCGGGCTTTCTTTAAAATTAATTTACACTTACTAAACACCCTTTCTCTCCAGCATCCCGAAAGTCTCCTTTTTATCTAAATCCTTAATTTCTGACCATAAAAATACTTATATTTATCCTAAGCTAAAGAAAAATTTCTTCAAAAATGCCACCTTCTTTAAGATATGCTAAAATCTCTCTGAGGACTTTTACAAACAAAACATCTCAAAGCACTTATTGCTTCTATTTCCTTATTAACTCTTTCCCTTGCCTCCAGTCCATCACCTTCACTGAAACAGCCCTCTCCAAGGGCTTCAAATACATCCAAATGACCAAATCAAATCAAATGGCCTTTCCTCATTTCTTACTCATCCAAATGACCACTCTGGCCTTTGGCATTGTTGACCAACTGTTTCCTTCTAATAAGCTTCTCTGCCCTGGATATCCATGGCAGTGTATCAACCCACCTAACCACCTCCTCTCTATTTGCTTTTTCTCTCTTTCCTGACAAAATAGCAGTCCTTCCTCCCATTACCTAAATGTGATTATGTCCCGAGGCTCAACTTTGGTTCCCAGTACTTTTTTCTTATGCTAATAATAATGAAAGATTGAGTCACAGTCACATTCCTTACGCTCAACCAAAAAAACTAATAATATCTCGTATAGAGATACAAAAGAGAAAAAACCTAGAACAGACCATCAGGAGATATCTAAAACTGAGTGGGCAGGGTTGGGCTAATGGAAAAAGGAGGGTACAGAGAAAAAAGAAGGAATTAAGAAAAGCACTCAGTTCTTACAATGCACAAGACACTATGCCAGGTCCTTTCAAATATATGCTACCCCATTTAGTTCTTGACACAATCCCATGAGTCAGGTACTTTATTTCTCTTTACAAGAATTAAGCAGGGGCACAAAAACCACATAGCTATGATCCAGGTCGTCTGATGAGGAAAGAAGCACAGTGTAATGTAAAGAACAGAGACTCTGGGGTCACACGGCTTTAACTCCACCGCTTACTGCCATGTGGTTCTACCCAAACCACTTAACACTCTTGGCTTTCAGGTTTCTCATTTACAAAATGGGGACAAACTTAGTTGATGACTAATGAAAGGATTGTGAATAAGATGTATAAAGTACTTAGTGCATAGGAAGTGCTCATAAGTAGCTGTGGTTATTATTATTCTGACTCTATTATAAAGACGGGATATTTTTATAACAAAAGAGAATGCGATGGGAAGCAAAGGAAAAAAGTTTCAAGAAGAGGAGGTAATGTTTTTTCTAAAGCATAGACCCAAGCCCAGACGGAACTCTAGGGTTCTCGTGGCTGCACAGCTTTAGAGATGAGATCTCAGCAATTCGCCATCAACAGAGAGCGTCTCTGTGAGCAGCGCCAAGAAGTGGGTCCCACTGTGACTGAGCAAGAGTCAGTGAAATAACACGAGTCAAAGTCATTTTGTGAGCTGGAAAAATGCTCGACCCAGGAGCTCCTACTGACTACAGATCATATGTCCCCAAAAGAGAGTGCTCGCATCACTAATGAATCTTAACGACAAGCTGTGGCTATCCTTTCTGGATAAATCGTTTTGACAAAATTTTTAAAAGGCAAAAAAAGGTATGTATTTTTTAAAGGAACAAAAACAAAAAGGAAAAGCATCATAAGCCCCTGCGGATTTAGAAAGATCAGACTACAATAAATGCTGAATATTCTCCACACCTCCTTTATAGCATGCCTTAACATTCCTTTGCCATAAAAATACATAAAAATGTGATGATCAACCTGGTAAACCAAAAGTGAACAGACTACAAGAAAAAGACAAACTGACCAGAAAAGCTGAGAGAAGCATTATAGCCCATGGAAGTATTTCAGACAGCAGCTGCAGACTGTTCCCAGACACTCTGATAATGGAGAACATAATTAGTTTTCCTTGACAAAGAAAAATAGAAGAACCAATGAGGTCAAAAATCCATAAATTAATTCAATTCAATGAGCGCTTGTGTTTGTTTGAATAAATCCTCTGTGCTTGAAACTGCAGGTCACAGAAGATGAACAAGACACAAGCCAAGGTCATGAGGGGTACCCAGATATTTATTCATTCATACATTCATTCATCGATTAAATGCTTATTACACACCGTGCAAAAGACTATATGCTAAACCTTAGGAATGCGGGTGAATAAGATGGGTCTCTGTCTTCTAAAATCTCATGGTCTTGTGGTAAGAGAGAGCAGCAAATAAACAACCTCGGCACCATTTATCAGTGTCTGGAGGAAGACACACAGAACGCCACCGAGGGGAGATAATTGGAGGGCTGGCTCGGGTGGGAGAGAACAGGTGGAGGGAGATGGGAAAAGATTTTCTAAAGTCAACATGTAAACTGAGAATGGAAGGACTAAGAGGGTTTAGCCAGACAGGCCAAAAGCTAGAGGCATGAGAAAAATAAAGAATTCCTGACCAAGAAAACAGCGTGTACAAAGGCACCAAGTTCCCAAATCCCACAGGCCAGGGCCAGTCCAGAACAATTTTTTTCAACCATCTCTGGTAAAATGAGGAGAATGCAGGCAATGAGTGAGGCTTTCAAATTTTATTTTAATTAGCAGCCTTTTTTCCTGAGATTATGTCTTTTCTACATTTTGATGGTAACGTGTAAAGTCTTTAATGAAATGGTGGTATCTTATAATTTCCTTTCTTGCCACAACACAAAATTATCCATTTATTAATGTCCATTTCTTAATTTCTTTGGTAATTTTCTAGCCCGTTAAATCCTAAATTTGGGAAAGCCAGAACACGATGAACAGAGCCACAAGTACATGGCATGATGAGGAGGCAAAACATACATGGCAAATAAGCATGCATTTGTTTACAGAGGAGATTTGAATTCAAAAAGTAGGCGAGGACCAGATTATGAAGGGCTTTATACAGCTGGTTAGTAAGTTTAGACTTTATCCCATAGGCAAAAAGGAGGGGAGTGACATTCAAAAGGGAAAGGAAGTAGCAAGTGTGATGCTGGACAAGTCGCTTACTCTCTTTCTCTGTTGCTTATTTGGAAAATGCTGATGCTGGTAACCACACCACACCTACCAGATTCAGGGGTGCTTAAATCAAAATAAGACAAGTTGATGAAATACTCCATAAATTCTAGGGTATATTCCAAAGGTAAAGGGTTAATATTAATAAGATCCACCCTCTTCTCTAAATAAATATTTAAACTAACCAGTTTTAAACTCCCACCCCTACCCCCATCACTTTTGGCCAAGATTTTGGACCAACAGGTCTTACTGATAGGACATGAAGTGCCAAAAACAGTAAGACACTTCTTGAGTACTAATTGATGAATGACACGTCTCTGCACAGACTCTGATTTTTATGTGTGACAAAGGACCACCTCCTAACAATCTACCAAGTTAATTTTTAAGAGTTATGAAAAATTTAGTATTCAAATACTAGAATTACAACATTTTTAGAGTTTACCAAGAATTCCCACTCAACATTCTACAAAGAAGCCTGGCTGCTGTGTCACACTTGGCTACAGGACAATGCTTCCTTTGTGCCTGACACATGCAGTTTTGAAATTCCCACAATTGTTAGAAAAGACGTGTTGTATCAGAGCATCATCAGTGTTACAGGGAACCGGTTGTGATTTTAAACCGCTACTGCTCTTGTTTGTAAATATAAATTACTTTAGTCATTGCTGGATTCACCAAAAGGCAGATATGTTTGTATACGGTGTGCCAACCAAGTAAGGGCATCACAGAAATGGAAAAAGAAATTTTTTAAATAACTTGATACTTGAATTCCTATAAAGCATTGAAATAATCATCATGGGCAAATTCACAAAACTTTGCTAAACCAAGCATCCCATATTCTTTTCAATGGTTACGGCCTCTAAAAGTTTTAAGCAGAACATTTGACTAATTTCACAAACAATTTTAGCTTCTTATGCATTATTAGACTAACTCTTTGGCAGGTAAGAGAAGAGTATTTACACTGAGAGTGTTGTATGTTATAATTTTTGAGTAACTTTAATTTGAGACATATCTGTATTATTTACAGTTCAAATATGAAGCATCCATAAATGTGCTGGTATAGGCATAGCTCGTGGTTAGTAAGCTTTGGAAGCAAGCTAACCTGAATTTGAATTCTGGTCCTACCTCTTAATACACATGAGACCTTGGCTATAGTCCGTAAACTCTCTCAGCTTCATTTTTCTCAACTGGAAATAGGAGTAAAACAGTATCTACCTCATAGGTTAGTAGAGAAAATGAAATAAGATCAATCATAGAAATTCCTTTGCATGGAACCTATCACATTGCTCAAAGTTAGCCATTATTATTATTACTATTTTAATTCATTTTTCAACATAAAGTAAAACTAAGTTACAAAGAAGGACAAGAAGACTTCATGCATTGAAGCCACCAAATAAACACACTTGAGTTTTGCCAACAAAGAAAACAGGAAAAATGCAGAACAAATGATGGAGGAGTTATTTCCACACAGAAACCACCAGGAACAGAAAATGGGATAATATCCAAGGGAGGAGAAAATGAGAAGCAAGAGAATTCCAGCCTGTGCCAAAGGGCTTGGGTAAACACTTGTCCACAAATGTCACCCTATTCCAGTGAATATAGACAACTAAGCCAGATACCCCTGATGATCAAAAACAAAATAGAATTATTGAAATGTACACTAAATTGTACCAAAATTGATGAATGTATATCTAAGTTCAATTTCCCAATTTTTATGGAAAATACTTTAAACTTCTCACACAGGTGCTTTTATATCCAGAATATGCTAGGAATGTCCATGAAGCCAAGGGCATGTGTTGCCAGCAGGAAGGTCCTAGGCCATATGGGCTGACCAATTAGTGGTCAGATACCTGGCACCAGCAGACATGCTCTATTTATGCCTTGGTATTTGCTCACAATGCAAATCTAGAGATTTTCATTTTTATCAAATGTTTGTCTAGTGAAAAGATATTTTTGCTGTATTTGCTTCAGTGTGTACACAACCGCCTATGTTTGGGTATGCTGCAAGGCAAGGGGTGCATTTGGAATAAGTGCTTTGTGATCCTTCAAGCACTGAGTTGGTTTACCTGAAGATAGATAAAAGAAGGGAATAAGTATGTCAGGATGTCTGCCTCTGCCATCCATCCAGACCCCTGCTAGCTCGGTCCCACCTGGTGCACAAACATCCACTGCACATGGACCAGAAGCAAGCAACTGACCAAGTGACTAATGTGGAACTGGTCTAGCCTTACACTCTTCCCTTCCCTCCTCCGTGATCACTGAGGTATCAGCATTCATTGTAGATTTTCAGTCACCAAAGAGCTCTCAAACACAGTTACCCCATGGTATCAAAGAAGAAAAGGAAAAAAAAAAAAAGAAGAAGAAAAGGAAACCAGCCCGTGCGTCTCCTAATAGAAGTTCCTAACTCCCCCTCTGTTATGCCATCATGGTGAGAGCTTTGACTTTTCACTCCCTGGGGCATCTTCTGTAGGATCACTTGAGGACAAGTCAACACATAACCCATGAAAGAGCTATGGGAATGCATTGAGAATCCCATCGAACAATGAATGGGGCAAAGATTTAAAGAAGAAAAATGAAATGATAACTGGCTCAACGGGCAGAAGAAAACTCGATTCCAGCACAGACTCCATGACTCAGGACAAGAGTGTGTAGCTAATGTCAAATTGGCCTGTCGGTCCAGTTTTAAACAGCAGCACCTGAGGCTCCAACCTGATTTATCGTGTATCTTCCCCTTCTTCCATTAGCTCTACTAAATCATTTTTTCACTGGGGGGTTTTCTGCTAGGTCTCTTAGATCTGCCTCTTCTACGCCAGCCCCATCCTCTGCACTCGACGTTGGGCTCTTGGCACGGCGGTCTCTTAACTCACATCCCCACCTCTGACAATCTGCCCCCACCCCCCTACCAGACGTCGCCTCCTAGTCACACTTACCGAGTTACTTCCACACCCAGGAGCTTACAGTGGCCCTCAAACTCCTACTGAACCTCGTCCGAACTGCTTGAGATTTTCTTTCATTCTCACGCTCACATAATTCTGCTGAAACCAACCATTCAGCACTAGCTCACAACCAGAAACCATTTCTCAGCCTCAGAATGTGCCATTACTATTTCTCTGCCACTTCAAATCTCACTCATCCTTCAGGCATAAGTTCAGCACTCTTCTATTCTCCTAAATATCATTACTTAGTTGTCTGACCCATTGCCTACAAGCACCTGGAGGTCTGGGACTATGCCATTCCCTTTCTCTGCCACTTCAAATCCCACTCATCCTTCAGGCATAAGTTCAGCACTCTTCTCTTCTCCTAAATATCATTACTTAGTTGTCTGACCCATTGCCTACAAGCACCTGGAGGTCTGGGACTATGCCATTCCCTTTCTCTGTATCTCGCCTCAAAGCCATCATTACAGTAAGAGCTCAACAATGATTTGATGGATAAAAGAAGATGTACTAAGCAGAGTTGAAATTCTCTCACTTGCAAGCAAGAAGTATCTATTTTTGCCATTTTTCTTACTCCAGCCCCATCCTAACCACCCATGATAGACCTGTGCTCCATTAGCAAAATACTTGGTTTAGAGCAGCCAATCTGTCTCTGAAGTAAGATACAGGCAGAGAAAATATAGCAAAATTAACACACACCAATTTTTAAAGCCTATCATCAATTTCCTCTCCCCTGAACAGAACTTCTGTTTTGGCTCTTGCTTTCCATTTCCCCACAAAAATCTAAACTATTTTCCTGCCCTCCCTCCTATGTGCCCTCCTAAAATAATGACATTTCCAGAAACCAGATTCATTTAAGCCTCTCACAGTGAGCTGTGTTTCCCTCTCAAACTGAGGACCTTACTGTAGTGAAGGCTAAGAGGAGAATATGCAGCAACAGTCCTTGAAGGAGTGAAGAAATAAGGACTTCGAATAATCTGGAAAAGACGAAAGTGGTTATGGCAAACAAACAAACCAACTCAGAACCCCCCTCCAAAAAGACCTTCACAGAGAGGCAATGTTATATGATGAAATCTGATGTTTCTTCAAGTCAGAGGTTCATCTTACCTTGTTTCCAGTCACCATAATGGTTTATCAAATGCAGATTTATTATATCAAATGCAGATTTCTACCACAATTATTCCAACAGAATGCAATCTGGGATGAGGTTTGGTGACTATACTTAGAGGATCTCTAAGCAAATAAGCAGGGGGAAGGGAGGGACAGTGGAAGAGAGAGAGGGAGAAAGGGAGAGAGAGAGAGGAAGAGAGAGGGAGGAATGAGAGGAGGAGAAGGATGAGGAGGAAGGAAGGAAGGAGGAGGAGGAGAGGAAAAAAGAATGAAGAAGGAAGATGACAAGGAGGAGGGGGAGGGGTGCGGTGGGGGAGGAGAGAGGGAAGGGGAAAGGAGGGAGGGAGGGAGGGAAGAGGGAAGGAAAGGGAAGAGAAGAGACAGACAGGCAGCAAACAAGCTTCCAAAATCATTTTTGAGGCAATGTATAGGGATAGTCTTAGAGAGTAGTCCTGAAGTGAGAGATTCCTAAGTCTGAATCCTGGCTCAGACACTCACTACCCCTCTGAGCCCCACTGTCTTCACACATCATAAACTTGCCCAAGGTCACAGAGCTCGAAACTGATGAGGGGTAAGACTGAAATGAAGAGAGACAGAGAGACAGAGAGAGAGAGAGGAACGATAAAGAAGTCCAGCCCTGAACTCATTAAATAAACACCGAAAGCAGGCCCATTAAAGAACACCAATCACAAGAAGTAAATATTAAAAATGAGAGCAAAATTATCATTATTTATAAGACATATAAAAATGCAAGTGCATATGTGGAAAACCCAAGAGGATAAACCAAAAAAAAAAAAAAAAAAAAACACACTAAGAAACTTAAATAAGGTGGATTGTTATAAATAAAAATTAATAACTTTCCTATATATGAACAATAATCACAGAAATAATTATGAAAAGAAAATACTACTGGGTATAAAATAGAAGCATCAAAAACATAAAATAACTAGAAGCAATCTCAGTAAGAAATGTATAGAATCTAAGAGAAAACAACTAAATACTCCGTTTTGGGAAATAAAATAAAGATTGAATACATAAGTAAATATATCTTATTCTTGGATAGAAAATGTCAGTTTTGTAACAATATATCAATTAATGAAATTCAAATGAAAATATCAACAGGAATCACTTGAACGTGAAAAGCAATCTCAATTGCACCTAAGAGAAAAATATGAAAGAACCGCAAAGAAAATTCTGACAAAGAAATGGTGACTAGCTTTTCGAGATACTAAAATTTACTAAAAAGCTACAGTATTTGAGACAGTATGGCTGTAGAACAGAATTACTGAGAAAAAGCTATGCAAGGAAAGTAGAACTTCCAAAATAGACCCGACCATACAGAATTACCTAGCATGGATAAACCTGACATTTCAAATCAGTGCAGTGAGGTAAGTTTTTTGTTTTGTTTTTAAGAACTGATGCTAGAACATATGGGGAAAATACAGGCTCTCTACCTCATTATACTAAAATAAGTCACAGACAGATCTAAAATTTAAATGCAAAAAGTTAAATCAGAAAATACCAGATGAGGAGGAGGAACCAAGATGGCGGAGTAGAAGGATGTGCTCTCACTCCCTCTTGCGAGAACACCAGAATCACAACTAGCTGCTGGACAAACATCAACAGGAAGACACTGGAACTCACCAAAAAATACCCCACATCCAAAGACAAAGGAGAAGCCACAGTGAGACGGTAGGAGGGGCGCAATCACAGTAAAATCAAATCTCATCACCGGTGGGTGGGTGACTCACAGACCGGCGAACACTTATACCACAGAAGTCCACCCACTAGAGTGAAGGTTCTGAGCCCTACGTCAGGCTTCCCAACCTGGGGGTCCAGCAACGGGAGGAGTCTCTCTTCCTAGAGAATCAGACTTTGAAGCCTAGTGGGATTGACTGCAGGACTTCGACAGGACTGGGGGAAACAGAGACTCCACTCTTGGAGGGCACACACAAAGTAGTGTGTGCATCGGGACCCAGGGGAAGGAACGGTGACCCCAAAGGAGACTGAACCACACCTACCTGCTACTGGTGGAGGGTCTCCTGCAGAGGTGGGCGGGGTGGCTGTGTCTCACCATGAAGACAAGGACACTGGCAGCATAAGTTCTGGGACGTATTCCTTGGCGTGAGCCCTCCCAGAGTCCGCCATTAAAGAGTCCCCACCAAAGAGCCCGGGTAGGCTCCAGTGTTGGGTCGCCTCAGGCCAAACAACCAACAGGGAGGGAACTCAGCCCCACCCATCAGCAGACAAGCGGATTAAAGTTTTACTGAGCTCTGCCCACCAGAGCAACACCCAGCATTACCCACCACCAGTCCCTCCCATCAGGAAACTTGCACAAGCCTCTTAGATAGCCTCATCCACCAGAGGGCAGACAGTAGAAGCAAGAAGAACTACAATCCTGCAGCCTGTGGAACAAAAACTACATTCACAGAAAGATAGACAAGATGAAATGGCAGAGGGCTATGTACCAGATGAAGGAACAAGATAAAACTGCACAAAAACAACTAAATGAAGTGGAGATAAGCAACCTTCCAGAAAAAGAATTCAGAATAATGATAGTGAAGATGATCCAGGACCTCAGAAAAAGAATGGAGGCAAAAATCGAGAAGATGCAAGAAATGTTTAACAAAGACCTAGAAGAATTAAAGGACAAACAAACAGAGATGAACAATACAATAATTGAAATGAAAACTACACTTGAAGGAATCAATAGCAGAATAACTGAGGCAGAAGAAAGGATAAGTGACCTGGAAGACAGAATGGTGGAATTCACTGCTGCGGAACAGAATAAAGAAAAAAGAATGAAAAGAAATGAAGACAGCCTCAGAGACCTCTGGGACAACATTAAACACAACAACATTCACATTATAGGGGTCCCAGAAGGAGAAGAGAGTGAGAAAGGACCAGAGAAAATATTTGAAGAGATTATAGTCGAAAACTTCCCTAACACGGGAAAGGAAAGAGCCACCCAAGTCCAGGAAGCGCAGCGAGTCCCATACAGGATAAACCCAAGGAGAAACATGCCAAGACACAGAGTAATCAAATTGGCAAAAATTAAACACAAAGAAAAATTATTGAAAGCAGCAAGGGAAAGATGACAAATAACATACAAGGGAACTCCCATAAGGTTAACAGCTGATTTCTCAGCAGAAACTCTACAAGCCAGAAGGGAGTGGCATGATATACTTAAAGTGATGAAAGGGAAGAACCTACAACCAAGATTACTCTACCCGGCAAGGATCTCATTCAGATTTGATGGAGAAATCAAAAGCTTTACAGCAAAGCAAAAGCTAAGAGAATTCAGCACCACCAAACCAGCTCTACAACAAATGCTAAAGGAACTTCTCTAAGTGGGAAACACAAGAGAAGAAAAGCACCTACAAAAACAAACCCAAAACAATTAAGAAAATGGTCATAGGAACATACATATCTATTATTACCTTAAACGTGAATGGATTAAATGCTCCAACCAAAAGACACAGGCTTGCAAAATGGATACAAAAACAAGACCCATATATATGCTGTCTACGAGAGACCCACTTCAGACCTAGGGACACATACAGACTGAGAGTGAGGGGATGGAAAAAGATATTCCATGCAAATGGAACTCAAAAGACAGCTGGAGTAGCTATACTCATATCAGATAAAATAGACTTTAAAATAAAGAATGTTACAAGAGACAAGGAAGGACACTACATAATGATCAAGGGATCAATCCAAGAAGAAGATATAACAATTATAAATATATATGCACCCAACATAGGAGCACCTCGATACATAAGGCAACTGCTCACAGCTCTAAAAGAGGAAATCGACAGTAACACAATAATAGTGGGGGACTTTAACACCTCACTTACACCAGTGGACAGATCATCCAAACAGAAAATTAATAAGGAAACAGAAGCTTTAAATGACACGAGACCAGATAGATTTAATTGATATTTATAGGACATTCCATCCAAAACCAGCAGATTACACTTTCTTCTCAAGTGCGCACGGAACATTCTCCAGGATAGATGACAGCTTCGATCACAAATCAAGCCTCAGTAAATTTAAGAAAACTGAAATCATCTCAAGCATCTTTTCTGACCACAACGCTATGAGATTCGAAATGAATTACAGGGAAAAAACCGTAAAAAACACAAACACATGGAGGCTAAACAATACGTTACTAAATAACCAAGAGATCACTGAAGAAATCAAAGAGGAAATCAAAAAATACCTAGAGACAAATGACAATGAAAACACGACGATCCAAAACCTATGGGATGCAGCAAAAGCAGTTCTAAGAGGGAAGTTTATAGCTATACAATCCTACCTCAAGAAACAAGAAAAACCTCAAGTAAACAATCTAACCTTACACCTAAAGGAACTAGAGAAAGAAGAACAAAATTACCCCAAAGTTAGCAGAAGGAAAGAAATCATAAAGATCAGAGCAGAAATAAATGAAATAGAAACAAAGAAAACAATAGCAAAGATCAATAAAACTAAAAGCTGGTTCTTTGAGAAGATAAACAAAATTGATAAACCATTAGCCAGACTCATCAAGAGACAGAGGGACAGGACTCGAATCAATAAAATTAGAAATGAAAAAGGAGAAGTCATAACAGACACGCAGAAATACAGAGCATCCTAAGAGACTACTACAAGCAACTCTATGCCAATAAAATGGACAACCTGGAAGAAATGGACAAATTCTTACAAAGGTATAACCTTCCAAGACTGAACCAGGAAGAAAAGAAAATATGAGCAGGCCAATCACAAGTAATGAAATTGAAACTGTGATTAAAAATTATCCAGCAAACAAAACTCCAGGACCAGATGGCTTCACAGGTGAATGCTATCAAACATTTAGAGAAGAGCTAACACCCATCCCTCTCAAACTCTTCCAAAACATTGCAGACAAAGGAACACTCCCAAACTCATTCTATGAGGCCACCATCACCCTGATCCCAAAACCAGACAAAGATACTACAAAAAAAGAAAATTATAGACCAATATCACTGATGAATATACATGCAAAAATCCTCAACAAAACACTAGCAAACAGAATCCAACAACACATTAAAAGGATCATACACCATGATCAAGTGGGATTTATCCCAGGGATGCAAGGATTCTTCAATATACGCAAATCAATCAATGTGATACACCATATTAACAAATTGAAGAAGAAAAACCATATGATCAGCTCAATAGATGCAGAAAAAACTTTTGAAAAATTCAACACCCATTTATGATAAAAACTCTCCAGAAAGTGGGCATAGAGGGAACCTACCTACCTCAACATAATAAAGGCCATGTACGACAAACCCACAGCAAACATCATTCTCAATGGTGAAAAACTGAAAGCATTTCCTCTAAGATCAGGAGCGAGACAAGGATGTCCACTCTCACAGCTATTATTCAACATAGTTTTGGAAGTCCTAGCCACAGCAATCAGAGAAGAAAAAGAAATAAAAGGAATCCAAATCGGAAAAGAAGAAGTAAAACTGTCACTGTTTGCAGATGACATGATACTATACATAGAGAATCCTAAAAATGCCACCAGAAAACTACTAGAGCTAATGAATGAATTTGGTAAAGTTGCAGGGTACAAAATTAATGCACAGAAATCTCTTGCATTCCTATACACTAACGATGAAAAATCTGAAAGAGAAATTATGGAAACACTCCCATGTACCACTGCAACAAAAAGAATAAAATACCTAGGAATAAACCTACCTAGGGAGACAAAAGACCTGTATGCAGAAAACTATAAGACACTGATGAAAGAAATTAAAGATGATACCAACAGATGGAGAGATATACCATGTTCTTGGATTGGAAGAATCAATATTGTGAAAATGACTATACTATCCAAAGCAATCTACAGATTCAATGCAATCCCTATCAAATTACCAATGGCATTTTTTACGGAACTAGAACAAATCATCTTAAAATTTGTATGGAGACACAAAAGACCCCGAATAGCCAAAGCAGTCTTGAGGGAAAAAAACGGAGCTGGAGGAATCAGACTCCCTGACTCCAGACTATACTACAAAGCTACAGTAATCAAGACAATATGGTACTGGCACAAAAACAGACACATAGATCAATGGATAAAGATAGAAAGCCCAGAGATAAACCCACGCACCTATGGTCAACTAATCTATGACAAAGGAGGCAAAGATATACAATGGAGAAAAGACATTCTCTTCAATAAGTGGTGCTGGGAAAACTGGACAGCTACATGTAAAAGAATGAAATTAGAACACTCCCTAACACCATACACAAAAATAAACTCAAAATGGATTAGAGACCTAAATGTAAGACCGGGCACTATGAAACTCTTAGAGGAAAACATAGGAAGAACACTCTTTGACATAAATCACAGCAAGATCTTTTTTGATCCACCTCCTAGAGTAATGGAAATAAAAACAAAAGTGAACAAATGGGACCTAATGAAACTTCAAAGCTTTTGCACAGCAAAGGAAACCATAAACAAGACAAAAAGACAACCCTCAGAATGGGAGAAAATATTTGCAAACCAATCAACGGACAAAGGATTAATCTCCAAAATATATAAACAGCTCATGCAGCTCAATATTAAAGAAACAAACAACCCAATCCAAAAATGGGCAGAAGACCTAAATAGACATTTCTCCAAAGAAGATATACAGATTGCCAACAAACACATGAAAGAATGCTCAACATCACTAATCATTAGAGAAATGCAAATCAAAACTACAAAATTCACACCAGTCAGAATGGCCATCATCAAAAAATCTACAACAATAAATGCTGGAGAGGGTGTGGAGAAAAGGGAACCCTCTTGCACTGTTGGTGGGAATGTAAATTGATACAGCCACTATGGAGAACAGTATGGAGGTTCCTTAAAAAACTAAAAATAGAATTACCATATGATCCAGCAATCCCACTACTGGGCATATACCCTGAGAAAACCATAATTCAAAAACATACATGTACCACAATGTTCATTGCAGCACTGTTTACAATAGCCAGGTCATGGAAGCAACCTAAATGCCCATCGACAGACAAATGGATAAAGAAGATGTGGTACATATATACAATGGAATATTACTCAGCCATAAAAAGGAATGAAATTGAGTCATTTGTTGAGATGTGGATGGATCTAGAGACTGTCATACAGAGTGAAGTAAGTCAGAAAGAGAAAAACAAATATCATTTATTAACGCATGTATGTGGAACCTAGAAAAATGGTACAGATGAACTGGTTTGCAGGGCAGAAGTTGAGACACAGATGTAGAGAACAAACGTAGGGACACCAAGGGGGGAAAACCGCGGTGGGGTGGGGATGGTGGTGTGCTGAATTAGGCAGTTGGCATTGACATGTATACACTGATGTGTATAAAATTGATGACTAATAAGAACTTGCAGTATAAAAAAACAAACAAACAAACAAAAAAAAAAACAACTAATACTAAACTTTCCTTGGGTTATTTGTATGGAAATATGTTAATATAAATGTTTCAGACATTACATGAAATTTCTAAAAATCTTATATGTTCTGGTATAATGTTATAAGTCATAATTCTAGTTATTACTTTAAAATATATATCTCAGAAATAACTAAAGAAAAAAGAAAGAAAATACCAAATGAAAATATCTTGGGCTGCAGGAATCATGACACAAAGGTTCAAAAGCCATAAAAGAAAAAACTGATGAAGTTGATTGCCTGATTATTCTTTAAGTCTTTACAGAAAAAAAAAAACTTTTTCCTATTTCCTTTTTTGCAAAAAATAGACTTTTATTACAGCAGACTTTAAAGACTTTTTAAAACATTAACATAAGCAAAGTCAAAAGACAAATTGGGAAAAATATTTGCCATAGATATGACAAAGTCAAAAAAGAAAAAAATGACCACCTCAAGAAGAAAGTAGGCAAAATACATGAAGTACCCTTCCCTGGAAAGGAAATCCTCAGGAATAAATTTTAAAAATTAAAAAAAAAAAACAGTAAAATGAAGCTCAGTCTCACTAGTCATTAAAATTATAATTTTTCACCTACATATTGCAAAATGTTTTAAAGTTAATACTATTCAGTTTTGGACAGACCAACAGTCTCCTTTTAGTCACAAAACAGATGACTTCCATTGGAAGATAATTTGTAAATATCAATCTATCTAAAATCAAATGTGTTGCTTCATGACCCTGAAATTTTCAGTTTAAGAAGCTATCCTGTGGAGATAATTGCAGAAGCAGAAACATCTATTTCCAGGATGTTTGTTAAGCCAGTTTTGGTTTAAAAAACAAAGGAAAAAACTCACCATGGTCAATTCTAAAATGCAATTTTATACTCTCTCCATCTTTTTTGTTTAATGAGATAGTATTGCTTTGTGCTACACACACTAAATGAGGTATCTACTGACAGATGTGTTGTGAGTGGGAAAAGACGGATGTTGTTAAGAATACTTTTTATGTGATTTGATAATTACTTGATAAATGTTAGCTATTTATTACTACATTAACAAATTACTCCAAAACTCAGCAGCTTCAAACGACAAAGACATACTTCTCACACAGTTTCTGAGGGTCAGGAGTGTCTGAACTGGATGGGTCTGGCTCAGGGTCTCGGATGAACTTGCAGTCAAGCTGTCGGCTACTGTCACCTAAAGCTGGAGGATCCACTTCCTAGCTCACTTCCGTGGTTGTCAGGGGCCCTGGTTCCTCACTGGCTGTTGACAAGGCACCTCGGTTCCTTGCCATGTGTCCTTTACCACTTTCTTACCTCAGTTCCATGAACTGCCCAAGTTCCTTACAACATGGCATGTGGTTTCTCCCAGAGCAAGTGACCCAGTGGAGAGAGAAAAAGAACACCCAAAATGGAAGCCATGGTCTTTATAACTTAATCTCTGAAATGATATACCATCAATCCTGCAGTAATCGATTCTATTCTAGAAGTGAGTCACTAAACCCAGCCTACACTCAAATGGAGGGGATGGCACATGAATACCAGGAGGTGGGGATCATTGGGAGCCATCTTAGAAGCCATCACTATACTATATATATATATATATATATATATATATATATATATATATATATATATATATATATATATATGGAGTATATCTAGATGTTTATATAGATATGGATAAAAACACTTTTATAAAGTAGGGGGATTGTATCAGTACATCCCAGTTTGTTTGAAATAGTCCTATTTTATTGCTGCTGCCTTGGAGTAATGATAGTATTTTACCTCAAGTAACCCAGTTTGAATACTAAATTATACTCTGAATAGAAGAAACATCTGAAAGGATACATATCAAAACATTAACACTGTTTACCTCTTAGAGGGAATGAAATTGAGAAGACTTCTATGTTTGCTTAATACACACTTGTAAGTTTTAACTTTTACACTAAAAATGCATTACCTTGATGAAGAATTTTCAAGAAACAGAAATTACACATTAGATCTCTATATTATCGTTTGGAATAACTCAAAATTTTATCACATGGCTTCCATTTCAGGCACAGAGACTGACGCCGAAAGAAACGCCTCTGGGGATTTCAGCTATGGAGAGAAGAGAGAGAATAACTTCCCTTTTCAGGTGACACAGGAAAGGTCACCATGCAGTTAGCTGTTCCACTCTGGTTTCTCGCAGTTTTACAGACTTCGGTCCCCTGATACCCCGTAGTTGGTATCATTTCTTAGCGTCCATCTCGCAGGTATAAATGAGAATTAAGAAAGTGTGCTACGACAGCTAGATAGGAGAGGAAAAAAAAACAAACAAACAACCCTAAAGCTAAGCCCCTGGGATGAATAAGAGTTGTAAGGCAGAGACAGAAAGGATGGAGACACCTTCCCGCTGACTTGAACCTAAGACCTTTGCTTGATTTGCAGGATCCTTGAGGAGTGGGTGGTAAAAACAGCCTTGGATACTTGGATAACTAAAAATACAACAAGTGTTAATTCACCTTCACAGACTGAAGTTTTACCATTTGAGATTCTTTCCTTTGTGTTAAAAAAGGTAGCAGGCTTTAACTTGAAGCCCTGAAAGTCAATGTTGGTCCTACAGCAAAGGGAGCAGTCCACCATAATAAGGAGGCTTAGAGTCCTAGATCCCATGAACCCTAGAGCCAGACAGATTTTTTACTAACTGCATAAGCCTGAGCGAGGTCCTTAAGCTCTCTTTGTTTCAGTTTCTCCATCAGTAAAACTGGACTCTCTTAGTCTTTTCAACAAATGGTGCTGAAACAACTGGACAATACACCTGCAAAAAAATTAATCTAGACACAAACCTTATACCTTTCACAAAATATAACTCAAAATGGATCACAAACCTAAATGTAAAATGCGAAACTATAAAACTCCTAGAAGATAGCACAGGAGAAAACATAGATGACCCTGGATATGGCAATGATGTTTTACATACACCACCAAAGGCACAATCCATGAAAGAAATAACTGATAAATATTATCAACTAATTGACTGGACTCCATTAAAATTAAAAATTTCTGCTCTGTGAAAGACAATGTCAAGAGAATGAGAAGATAAGCCACAGACTGGGAGAAAATATCTGCAAAGACACAGTTGATAAAGGACTATTATCCAAAATATACCAAGAACTCTTAAAACTCAACAATAAGAAAATAACCACCCAATTTTTAAATGAAAAAAATAAAAAATAAAAATCAACTCATAGATACAGAGAACTGATTGGTGTTTGCCAAAGGCTGGGGGGTGGAGGTGGGTAAAATGGGTGAATGTGGTCAAAAGGTACAAACGCCCAGTTTTAAAATAAAGAAGGCCTGGGGATGTAAGGTACAGCATGGTGACTACGGTTATTAATACTGTATTGTACATCTGAAAGCTGCTAAGAGAGTAGAGCTTAAAAGTCCTCATCACAAGAAAAAAACATTGTAACTATGTATGGTGATGGGTGTTAACTAGACTTACTGGGGTGATCATTTCACAATACACACAAATATTGAATCATTATTTTATACACCTAAAACTAATATAATGTTATATGTCAATTAGATTGCACATTAAAAAAAAATGGGCCAAAGACCTTAACAGACACCTCAGCAGATGGCAAGTAAGCATATGAAAAGGTGCTCTACATCATGTGTCATAGGGGAAATGCAAATCAAAATGACAATGAGGTATCATTACACACCTATTAGAATGGCCAAAATCTGGGACACTGACAACACCAAATGCTGACGAGGATGTGGAGCAACAGGAACTCTCATTCATTGCTGGTGGGAATGCAAAGCGGTACAGCCACCTTGTAAGGTAACGTGGCAGTTTCTTACAAAACTAAACATGCTCTTACCATACAATCCAGCAATCAAACTCCTTAGTATTTAATCCCTGAAAGTTTAAAAACTATGTCCACATAAAAAACCTGCATGCACATGTTTACAGCAGTTTTACTCTTAACTGCCAAAACTTAGAAGCAACCACGATGTCCTTCAATAGGTGAATGGATAAACTGTGGTAGATTTTCACAGCTATCAAGCTGTGAAAAGACATGGAAGAACCTTAACTGCACATTACTAAGGGAAACAAGCCAATCTGAAAAGGCTATATACTGTATGATTCCACCTATAGGACATTCTGGGAAAGGCAAAACTGTGGATTCAGTAAAGGATCAGCAGTTGCCAGGGTTAGGGGAAAGGGCAGGGATGAACAGGCAGAGGATTTTAAGGGCACTGAAAATACATTGTATAACACTATAATGATGGATATGTGTCATTATACATTTATTCAAACCCATAGGATGTACAACACCAAGAGTGAACCCTAATAAGATAAACTATGGACTTTGGGTAATTATGTCAATGTAGGTTCATCAGTTGCAACAAATGTACCACTCTAGGGGGGGATGTTGATAATGAGGGAGGCTATGCATATGTGGGGGGCAGAGGGTATACAGGAAATCTCTGTAACCTTCCTCTCAGTTTTGCTGTGCACCTAAAACTGCTCTGAAAAATAAAGTCTTTAAAAAGGCATGGGGAGGCAGAGGTACAGTGAGGGGCCTAACCGGCCCTTGGGAGCTTTTAAGAAGGAAGACGGAAAATATGAGCCAAGGAATGAGGGTGGCCTCTACAAGCTGAGGACAGCCTTCAGTTGGCAGCCAGCAAAGAAACGGTGACCTCCATCCTTCAACCACACAGGATTGAATGCTGCCAGCAACACGGATGAGGAAAGAAATGGACCCTCCTCTAGAACCTCCAGAAAGGGATGCAGCCTGCTGACACTTTGATTTTAGCCCACTGAGATGAAGCCCACGTTAGACTTCTATTCTGCAGAAATGTAAAATAATAAATTTGTGTTGTTTGGGGGTGGGGGAGGACTGTCTTACAACACTCCTATGATGATGGTAACACACATAAAAGTATTTAAAAGAGGATCTGACACATAGTAAGCGTTCATTAAATGCTAGCTCTCAGCACCACCTACAATCTAAGCGGCCTTAGGCAAATAATTACTCACAGCCTGTTTCTTTATAAAATAAGGATAATAATATCTCCCTCACAGAGCATTTGTGAATGTTAAATGATAACACTTCGTAAAGTGCTTAAAACAGGGCTTGGCATATGGCAGACACAAAATAAATAACTATACTACTAAACATATCATCATTATTGTTTTGAAAAATGGAGCTGATTTTAAAATCCAGGGTTAGATGGATATATTGCACATGAGACCATCTAGCACAGTGCTTGCACGTAACTGGTGCTCAATAAATGCTAATTAAATATAAACTTAATTTTCCGTATTGCATCTCTATTTTTAAAATGTAAAGAACATTTTTCAGAGTGCTTAAAAGTTATAAATCTTGAAATCTGATATGCCAGGAGCAATGTTCTGGCTTCTCTACAGGTTCTTTCCTTTGGTAACAGGATTTTCAGTGGGATTTTATGCTGGAATTATGGTTGAAGTCCAAAGTTGGAGACAAAGATGCTAAGTACATCATATTCTGAGTTGAGAGAGGCACTGGATATGCGGTCAGTCCCCCAGGAGGGTTTGAGGGGGGTTCATTAGCAATCAAGACCCACCCCCACCACTACAATCCCCCAACCATGGTCATAAAAAGAGAAAACTGGCAGGGTGGGGGAATAAATTAGGAGTTTGGGATTAACATATACACACTACTATATATAAAATAGATAACCAACAAGGACCTGTACTTGTTGTATACTGTGTACTGTATAGCACAGGGAACTCTATTCGATATTTTGTAACGACCTATAAGGGAAAAGAATGTGAAAAAAGAATATATATATGTATATATAACTGAATCACTTTGCTGTGCACCTGAAAGTAAGACAACATTGTAAATCAACTATACTTCAAGAAAAAAAAGAGAGAGAGAGAAAACTGGGAGCCAGAGAAGTCTGTTGAGGAGTGGGGATTCTCCCCCTTCCCTGAAGAAGAGGGAGCACCCAACAGAATTAAGACTGGGGGTACCTGGCCAGAGGGGTGTCCTTCCATAGGGTTGGCTTAAGCCAACACCCTCGTTGGTCTGTCCCCCAAGCTTCCTAAGTGGAAAGAAAAGGAAATGAGAATGAATCAGCAGTAGAAGAGTGACCCTAAATGATGAGGCAACAGTTGGAGACACTCATGGTAAACCCCCAAAACAGGGGTGTGGAGAGCATGGATGACTTTTTGGGATGTGAGACCTTGATCACCTGCTCAAGATGAAAGTGAACTTGGACTTCCCTGGTGGCACAGTGGTTAAGAATCCGCCGGCCAACACAGGGGACATAGGTTCGAGCCCCGGGCCGGGAAGATCCCACATGCCACGGAGCAACAAAGCCCGTGCGCCACAACTACTGAGCCCGCATGCTGCAACTACTGAAGCCCATGCACCTAGAGCCCGTGCTCTGCAACAAGAGAAACCACTGCAATGAGAAGCCCGTGCACCGCAAGGAAGCGTAGCCCCTGCTCGCCGCAACTAGAGAAAGCCCGCAGCAACAAAGACCCACCCAGCCAAAAATAAATAAATTAAATAAATAAATAAATTTTTTTTTAAAAAAAGTGAACTGACTCAGTTGAGCACTTCACTGTTCCTAGGGCCCATAGGGATCCTTTAAGAAACAGTGCACAATGACAGTCTTAGAAGGGTACAAAAAGTCTTCCAGGGGATAAGTATAACAAAATATGAGGGTTTTTTTCTTCTATCCGGGAATTATGGTCACAGCCCCAAAATGAGACCAACATGTGCTAAGTACCCCATCTTTTAAGTTCAGAAAGCTGCCAGAAGTTGGAGCCAGCCACCTCTCTACAAGTCTTCTAAGTGGTGGTACCCGACCCAAGGAGCAGTCCCCCCACCGTAGAGCTGATCCACACTAAGAAGGCCTGGGAGGAATGAGCAGCCCCGGGAGTGCCCTGTTCTTGCCGGGATGCTATTGCTTCTCCATCTCGCAGAGAGAGGAGACAGTGCTCCCCACCCCTGCCAACTAGGGAAGAAGAGGGATGGGGGAAGTTCCAAAAGAACCACTTACAGAAGGGCTGAGGGTCTGCATTAAAGAGAAACAGTTATTGCATCCTCGGGTGCTTTGCTGCGCTGGCCCTGCACTGTCTGGGAAGAAGAAACAGACATGGAGAGAGATGGCGAGGCTGAGGCGATGGGCAGTGAAATTCCCTTTGGTGAGGCAAGGACGGCGTCTTTCCTCCACCTTAGAAGGCTGCCCAGCAGGCAAAGGAACCAGGACAATTTGCTCTTTAAAAATGTGGGCAGGCTGTCAGGGTTCACCTGAGAAGCAGTAGTCACCAAGAGAAGGACTGTGAATAGTCTCCTTCCTCCCTGCCCAGTGGGGAGGGAGCAGCTTCCAGGCAGGGGAGGACCAGGGCTCTGCATCAGAGGGCACCCTTCACACCTCCAGCCCAGGTGCTGGAGATTCACGCAGGGTCACACACCGAGAGTTTTCACTGTGCCTTAAAATCAACACAACTGAGCTAAGTACCAAGATAAGACTATCCCAGTAATCAAGGTGGGTGTAAATCGATAAAATCTGTCCAAGTTGGTCACAGACCCATTAGTGTCGATAAAGGGGAGTAAGGGGTGAGGGTCAGGAGGTAGATTTGACAAGGCGTAGCTGGAGCAGTTACCAGGAAAAAATAAAATGACTGTATTTTTACCCCAAAATTGAGGCTCCCCAATCCCCGGTGGACGCGTCCTATTTCCCGCCTCCCTGCTTCCTGTTGAGCTCCCTCTCACTATGGCAGCCTGGCTGGGGGAGGGCAGAGCAGTAGCTCACCAAGTGAGAGATCCCCCTCCAAACCGGGCTGGCTTCTCCGTCTCTTTTATTCCACTGGTAATTGAGTTTTGCTTTCGCCCAAGGACTCATGTATCTTTTAGCAATGCTTCAAAGGGCTTTTTCTCTCTGATGTCTCACATATTGCACAGCTTACCCGGAGTCGAGAGATATTATACCACTGAGGTGCGTGGAGTCCCCGGGCAGGCCAAAACCTCAACGGACCAAAGGAGGGACTTGGGCCCTCTCTGGACTCCGCCAAATACAGACACACACAGCTCAGTTCTGAAAGTGAAGGTCAACCTGTGCTTGGTTTTCCTCCATAAAAAGGAGCCGAGAGGCTTTTTGGAGAACATAACTGTTCCTATAAATACTGTGTGCTTCTTTTTTTTTTAGAAATTCACGTTCTTTTATTTATTTATTTATTTATTTATGACTGTGTTGAGTCTTCTTTTCTGTGTGAGGGCTTTCTCTAGTTGCGGCAAGTGGGGACCACTCTTCATCGCGGTGCGCGGGCCTCTCACCGTCGCGGCCTCTCTTGTTGCGGAGCACAGGCTCCAGACGCGCAGGCTCAGTAATGGTGGCTCACGGGCCCAGCTGCTCCGTGGCATGTGGGATCTTCCCAGACCAGGGCTCGAACCCGTGTCCCCTGCGTTGGCAGGCAGACTCTCAACCGCTGCGCCACCAGGGAAGCCCCAATACTGTGTGCTTCTAAGTTCTCTGCAGGAAGGCCCGTGTCCTCCTGGCTACCCGCTTTATTCCCAGGGCCTAGCAACAGTGTCTGGCACATAGAAGGCACTGAAGAGATATTTGCTGAATGAAGGAATGAGTGGAGAAGTGAATGAATGAATTGGGAGTGAATATTTATGGCATGGAGTCCTAATATTAGGCAACAAAAGAAACTACCCCTCAAAGGTATTCCAACAGCTGTGGACAGGCCTTTCAGATAATCCAGTGTCTATTCAGACAACAAATACTTCTTAGACACTTAGTAATAAGACTGTGATGAGGGATCTAAAACAGACAAAAACAAGACTGAATCTTTGACCCTAAAGCACCAAAGCAACAGTATGTATAAGCTGCTTCAAACAGGTGCAAGGAGAGAAGGACATGAGCAGAAACGACAGAGGCCAATGTCAACACAATCACCAACACTCAACCTCCAAAAACTCAGCCCAACAAAATATCATCATGAGATTTTTGTGCCTTTTTACTGCACCTTCACCCTCCACTCAGTGGGTACGATGTGTTCCAGAGTCAAGCTCAAGAGTTTTAATTTCAGTAAACAGGAAAAAGACTCTTAACAGAGTCAGAAAACACAATTTTTAAATTTAAGACAGTTGTATTTTTCCTTGAAATCTCTACCTTATAGTGAAGCAAAGTTCATTTTCCCTTTTAAATTACAGTTTTATTTAATTGCTTAAGTCTTGGGAAAATGATGCAAATGGTTCCATAAAGGCACTGATTTTTTTTAAAACTGAAGTATAGTTGATTTATGATCTTGGGTTAGTTTCAGGTGTACAGCAAAGTGATTCAGATATATGTAGATATATAGGTATATTCTTTTTCAGATTCTTTTCCATTATAGGTTATTACAAGATATTGAATATAGTTCCCTGTGCTGTACAGTAAGTTCTTGTTGGTTATCTATTTTACACACAGTAGCATGTATCTGTTAATCCCATACTCCTAATTTATCCCTCCTCCCGCCTTCCCACTTTGGTAACCATAAGTTTGTTTTCTATGTCTGTGAGTCCATCTGCTTGAAAATACGAAAACTCTAATTGAAAAAGATACATGAACCCCAATGTTCACAGTAGCACTATTTACACTACCCAAGATGTGGAAGCAAAGTAAGGGCCCATCGACAGATGATGAACGGATAAAGACGATGTGGCATATATATACAGGAATATTACTTAGCCATAAAAAGGATGAAATATTGCCATTTTCAGCAACATGGATGGACCCAGAGATTATCATACTAAGTGAAGTCACACAGAGAAAGACAAATATTATATTATATCACTTATCTAGAGAATCTGAAAAAAAAACACAAATGAACTTATTTACAAAATTAGGCACTGCCTTTTAAATGTAGATGACAGACCATGCTAACGGAGAGGATAACCGTGACAGATAAAGGTACACGTTACATAGCACTAAGTAAATCCCTCATAGCTAGGTCTCTGCAATTGAGGGGAGACTGCCACTGTACATATCCAGTTTTATGGGAATCTTAGTTGTTTTGGCTTCTTGACCAATTTCATCATTTAATGCTAACAATCATTGTATGTCTGACTACTTACGCAATCGCTATCCACACTGAAATGGAGGAAACCTCAAATCTGCCCTCAGCCAAAGTCAAAGATTTTCTATGAACAGCCAAAGAAACCAGTTATAAAGAACTGATGGTGCAGGGAAAAAAAAACCATCAAGAAACTACTTTTGGAAATTTATACTAAGAAAATAAACAGACAAATGCTTAAGATGTATACACAAGTATGTTCATAAAAGCATTATTTCTAAAGGTAAGAAACTGCAACGTGAATATCCAATTACAGTGGATTACTTAAATAAATTATTAACTATCCTGTTAAAGGCAAATCTTATCGCCGTTAAAAAGCGATGATGTACAGCAAGATCCTTTTTGACCCACCTCCTAGAGAAATGGAAATAAAAACAAAAATAAACAAATGGGACCTAATGAAACTTAAAAGCTTTTGCACAGCAAAGGAAACCATAAACAAGACGAAAGGACAAGCCTCAGAATGGGAGAAAATATTTGCGAATGAAGCAACTGACAAAGGATTAATCTCCAAAATTTACAAACAGCTCATGCAGCTCAATATCAAAAAACAAACAACCCAATCCCAAAATGGGCAGAAGACCTAAATAGACATTTCTCCAAAGAAGATATACAGATTGCCAACAAACACATGAAAGGATGCTCAACATCACTAATCATTAGAGAAATGCAAATCAAAACTACAATGAGGTATCACCTCACACCAGTCAGAATGGCCATCATCAAAAAACCTGCAAACAATAAATGCTGGAGAGGGTGTGGAGAAAAGGGAACCCTCTTGCACTGTTGGTGGGACTGTAACTTGATACAGCCACTATGGAGAACAGTATGGAGGTTCCTTAAAAAACTAAAAATAGAACTACCATACGACCCAGCAATCCCACTACCGGGCATATACCCTGAGAAAACCATAATTCAAAAAGAGTCACGTACCACAATGTTCACTGCAGCTCTATTTACAATAGCCAGGACATGGAAGCAACCTAAATGTCCATCGACAGATGAATGGATAAAGAAGATGTGGCACATATGTACAATGGAATATTACTCAGCCATAAAAAGAAATGAAATTGAGTTATTTGTAGTGAGGTGGATGGACCTAGAGTCTGTCATACAGAGTGAAGTAAGAGAAGAGAAAAACATATACCGTATGCTAACACATATATATGGAATCTAAAAAAAAAAAAAAAATAGTTATGAAGAACCTAGGGGCAGGACAGGAATAAAGACGCAGACGCAGAGAATGGACATGAGGACACAGGGAGGGGGAAGGGTAAGCTGGGATGAAGTGAGAGAGTGGCATGGACTTATATTTGGACTTATATATACTACCAAATGTAAAATAGCCAGTGGGAAGCAGCCGCATGGCACAGGGAGATCATCTCGGTGCTTTGTGACCACCTAGAGGGGTGGGATAGGGAGGGTGGGAGGGAGATGCAAGAGGGAAGAGACATGGGGATATATGTATATGTATAGCTGATTCACTTTGTTTTAAAGCAGAAACTAACACACCATTGTAAAGCAATTATATTCCAATAAAGATGTTAAAAAAAAAAAAGCGATGATGCAGATCTACATATATTGTTACTACAAAAATATTCACGAGGTACTGTCAAATTCATTATATATACACATGGAGGCATTGAATGGTCTGGAAGAATATATACCAAAATATTAGCAATGTTTCTCTCTGGGTGAATAAATGTCAGTCACTTTTACAAATGAAAACAGTATTGGTCTTATATTAAATGCCAACTTTGAGAAAGAAGAACTTTTTAAAGAAGCTCTTTGATTTCTCATATTCAGTATTTGCCAAATATTGGGTTGGCCAAAAAGTGCCTTCGGTTTTTAAGTAAAACTAAAAGACTCATTTTCCATTTTCACCAAGAACTTTATTGAACAACGTATTCACCCTTTTGTTCCACTACCTTCTGCCATTTTTTAGGCAACTTCATAATTCCATCTTCCCAAAACTTTTTATCTTTTTGAGCAAAGAACTGTCCCAGGTGCCTTTTACAATCTTCCAGGGAATTGAAATTTGTTCCATTAAGGGAATTTTGTAAAGACTGAAATAAATGGAAATCCGAAGGTGCAATGTCTGGTGAATACAGTGGGTAAATCAGCACTTCCCAGCCAAGCTGTAACATTTTTTGCCTGGTCATCAAAGAAACATGCAGTCTTGCATTATCCTGATGGAAGATTATGCGTTTTCTGTTGACTAATTCTGGACGCTTTTCATTGAGTGCTGCTTTCAGTTGGTCTAATTGGAAGCAGTACTTGTTGGAATGAATCATTTGGTTTTCCAGAAGGAGCTCATAATAGAGGACTCCCTTCCAATCCTACCATATACACATCACCACCTTCGTTGGATGAAGACCGGCCTTCGGTGTGGTTGGTGGTGGTTCATATCGCTTGCCCCACGATCTCTTCCCTTTCAGATTATTGTACGGTATCCATTTTTCATTGCCCGTCACAATATGCTTTAAAAACGGAATGTATTCATTGCATTTAAGTAGAGAATCGCAGGCAGAAATACGGTCAAGAAGGTTTCTTTTGCTTAACTTATGTGGAACCCAAACATCAAAGCAATGCACATAACCAAGCTGGTGCAAATGAGTTTCAACGCTTGATCTGGATATTTTGAGTATGCCAGCTATCTCCCATGTGGTATAACGTTGACTGTTCTCAATTAATGTCTCGATTTGATCGCTGTCAACTTCAACTGGTCTACCCGATCGTGGAGCACTGTCCAGTGAGAAATCTCCAGCACGAAACCTCGCAAACCACTTTCGACACATTCAATCAGTCACAGCACCTTCTCCATACACTGCACAAATCTTTTTTTGCGTTTCGGTTGGATTTTTACCTTTCTTGAAATAATAAAGCATAATATGCCGAAAATGTTGCTTTTTTCTTCCATCTTCAATATTAAAATGGCTACACAAAAATTCACCAATTTTTATAAGTCTTTTTTTAAATGCACGCTGATATGACAGCTGTCATATACAATCTAACAAAATTGTTTTGAATGAAGTTAAAGACAACTAAGTGCTACTAGAGCCATCTTATGGAAAAAAACAGATGAACCTTTTGGCCAACATATCTTTTCAATATCCTTTCTAAGGATCTTTTTGAAGAAAGTAATTTGTTCCAATGTGGTAACATATTTTTTAAAAAGAAACTCATGGTAAATAATTTTTTTCCAAAATGAAAATCATAAATCTATTTTATCACAAGCTTGTAAGTTAAAAATTATATGAGAAAATGTTAAAGCTATAATGTTGAATGATTAAAAAGGATATAAAGCTAAAAATACATAAAATTTAGTAATAATACACATGCAAACAAATACACAAAAAAGAAACAGTTGTGGGCTTCCCTGGTGGCGCAGTGGTTGAGATTCTGCCTGCCAATGCAGGGGACACGGGTTCAAGCCCTGGTCTGGGAAGATCCCACATGCCGCGGAGCAACTAGGCCCGTGGGCCACAACTACTGAGCCTGCGCGTCTGGAGTCTGTGCTCCGCAAAAAGAGAGGCCACGATAGGGAGAGGCCCGCGCGCCGTGATGAAGAGTGGCCCCCGCTCGCTGCAACTCGAGAAAGCCCTCGCACAGAAACGAAGACCCAACACAGCCAAAAATAAATATAAAAATAAATAAGTAAATAAAAATTTTTTAAAAACTATATGTTCCCTCTCTTTGTCTATTCTTTGGGAGAATTTGTAAGATTGAAGGATTGAAGTTACTTCTTAAATTAAAAAAAAAAAAGAAACAGTTACAATGAGCACTTCTGAGGAACGGAATTATGAGTGATTTTTTTTCTCCTTTTTCCTACATTTAAAATTTTCCTATAGCAGCTAACTATTACTTCCAAAATCAGACAAATAATAAACACTATAAATTTTTTAAATAAGCGTGAGGGACATAAAATCATGTACATATTTGTTTTATCAATAATTGAAACAAGCACTTTGTTCAAAACAAGCCCTTTCTCATTACACTCACTTGGAAATAAATCTCTGGTTTGTAGTCTGTTACTCAAGCCATGAATAATGGAGACCGTGTAACTCTGAATTCATTTCAGCTTCCTTCTGGCACCTAATTAAAGGAGTGGCACAGCTCTTATGGCTTCGGCAGCTTCCCTCTCATGCAGTGCCATTGCTAGAAGACCGTCCAAAAGAAAGGGGGAAAATGGGTTGCTTTGAAACTCAGCCCATGGGCTTCCCTGGTGGTGCAGTGGTTGAGAATCCGCCTGCCAATGCAGGGGACATGGGTTCAAGCCCTGGTCTGGGAAGATCCCACATGCCGTGGAGCAACTAGGCCCATGAGCCACAACTACTGAGCCTGCGCGTCTGGAGCCTGTGCTCTGCAACAAGAGAGGCCGCGACAGTGAGAGGCCCGCACACCACGATGAAGAGTGGCCCCCGCTCGCCACAACTAGAGAAAGCCCTCGCACAGAAACGAAGACCCAACACAGCCAAAAATAAATAAATAAATAAATTTATTTATTTTAAAAAAAAAACAAAAAAACTCAGCATGATTATCTAAAACAAACTCTCACCCTTGGAACACAGCACTCAGTTTCTTACTGACTTAACTAATGACACTAGACTCGACAATAAATTCTATAAAATCATGAACCATGTCTAACTTTCATCACTGTATCCCAGTACCTAACTGGCACACAAGAGGCATTTACTAAATGTAGATAAATGAATGATTGAATGAATGAATGAATGGGTGATTTATGACTGGAGTCTGCTCTCTTCCTTAAAATTCTGCTGGCCATTTTACAGCAACCTTAGTACTAACACTATGGAGAAAGAAGTGTGTCATAAGGTCACATTTCATTGTCATACATTCCATTACTAAAAGTGCAATAATAGGCATAGGATGTGTCCCAGGAAGCAGCCTTTCTCATCATTATGGCTTAATAATTAGCAATTATTCAGCACCTAATCCTCCCAAGGTAAGAGGTGCCACCCACAGCTAAGGCTCAGACAAGCCAGGTAAATTTTTCAAGGTCACAAAGTTAATAAATGACAGAACCAGTATTAAAACCTGATTCTATGGGGCTCTGAAGTCCAGGCTCTTCCTAGATGGGAACAATCATCTTGTCATCTCACCAAACCAGCTTGAGAATGACTATGGCTTGCACACAACTGCACACGATTACCTCCCTTAATTATCATCATAAACCTAGGAAGTGAGTTGGCATATTACACCATGTTTCAGATGACAGAACAAAGGAACAGAGAGGTCAAGCAGCTTGCCCAAGGTCACAGAGCTCCCAAAAGAGCCAAAATACAATGAAAAGCTAGAAAGTATTTGACTAGAAATCTATCAACTTCATCATAAGGGACTGCATTAATGATACACAGCCTCCATCACTTCCGAAACGATTCACAACTATGATGAGAAAAACAAGCTTTGAGAAAAAAGCTTGTTTTACTGAGTTGCTGCCTAGGCATTTTACAGCATGACCCTGCTCACACTCAGAGTCTGGACATTTTGAAGAGGACTCGCGTTTAGGATGCCCGCCATACGTTCCCTCTTTGCTTTTCCCCAGGCACCTTTTAAAATAACCACTTAAGAGTTAAGCCGACAAAAAGTTCCAGACCTCTGCCCCAACCACCTTATAAGTAATAGGTGCTTGTTACCTTGCTTTCTGTCTCCCACTCTTGAGCTCCTGGGCCTGGGATGGAGGGCTGCCCCTCCCCAAGCTCACTGTGCCCCCTTGCTTCTGGGATCTGTAAGTAACAAATCCTGGACTCCACTTCTTTTGTATGAGTGTATTAAAACCGTGTCTTCAGTCAGTACGACCACGGGTTTCACCTCCCCAAAGTGGACGCTGGACGCTGAGGGAGGAACCTATCCCCACAGTGGGGAGCTTGTGTCTCCTGATTCAGCATGTTTTTAGTTTGATACAACAGCTCTGGCTTCCTAACAGAACTTTGTCAAAAGACAAACTGGCCATACTCTACAGTAACATATATAATTATATGTTGATCCAACTAGCTGCCTAAACACTCCTCTACAAAATGAAGACAAATAGGCTCCCACATTGCAAAAAAAAAAAAAAAAAATACCCCTACTTGCAAGGCAGAAGACAAAAGTGAAAATTAACAAACAGATAAAATATATGTTCTCTCCTCCTATCCTTTTCCCTGGACAAATATACCTGTATAACAATCTGGAATGCCAGATTCAAACTGAGGCTTCTCAAACTCCAGCAAGTTTGGTACTGGAACATGGCAACACAGAAAAAGCCACCCCCTCCCCATGTGTACACGTGAAATCCCCCCAATCCCATATCCAATTTCCTCTCACAGCCTCCCATTCTCGCAAAGAGCTGTTCCTTGGCCAACCCTTGGGCCTAGGAGTGCACACAGCAGTGGGACAAGCCACCCCCAGGATGAGGAATGGGGGAAACACTACATAAAGGCAGGCACGCTACGGAGTGGGCTTGAGTCATCTGGGCTGGGAATTCCAGGGTCTACAAAGGCCCCATTGAGCCTTGCCTGATTGAGAAGGGGTGAGACCAGAGGAGAAGTGAAGTGAGCTCCGCCCTAAAACACAGGACACAAAGCATGGGTTCCTCTTGCCAAGGTCTAAGGCGGGGCACTGATCAGCTCACACACAAGCTTTCAATAGAAACGTATCATAAATCTCCCCAAATGCATCCCTCTCCCTACCCTTCCCTAACCAAGACCTGGCCATCTATCAAAGTAAATTCATTCACTCCTCCTCCAGTCATCAAAGCATTTACAGCTTGTCATTTCCAAATGCAGCTGTTAATTGCATGATATTTTCTGGGTGTTTTAAATCCTGTCAATTGGATTGATTTTGTTTCTCTAAAGCAGTGATTCTCAACCAGCAGCCACTTTGCCCCCCGGGAGACATATCTGGGGACATATATGGTTGTTTCATTCCGTGGATGGTCAGTGGACAGAGGCCATGGGTATTGCTGAATATTCTACAATGTACAGGACAACCCTCCACAACAAAGAATTATCCAGCCCAGGATGTCAGTGGTGCTGAGGTGAGGAAACTCTGTTCTAGAGTAGGAACTCTTTGACAGGATGCCATTTACTCCTTCGGTCCCCAAACAGCCAAGCAGGGTGCTGGACCTCGATAAATCCTTGCTGGCTGACTGGCTAACTGGTCCCACTCCATTCTAAAACGTTCAGTCACACAGTAACTCAACAAAAATGAGCGTGCCAGGAACCACCTCTCAGCTCCGGGGATGCAAATATGGATGAGTCGGCATAAAAGGCAGACAAGTAAACCGGTACTTTTAACACAACTTGAGAAATGCACCTGTCATTACCAGCTATTTCTATATTTACCTGTTTATTATGTCTCCCCTCGTTAGCCTATAAATTTCAAGAAAGTAAGGGTTTTGTTAAGTTCACCGTTATGGTTCCAGCCCCTTTTATGATAATAGTGGTAGATACAGTAGTAGATATTTTGGATCAATGAAAAAATGCAAATTATGCACAAGGCTTTTTTTTTTTTTTTTTTTTTCTCTCTGAAGGAGGAGATTCTAACACATCCTGGGGAGGAAGGAAGGAAAGCTGCCTTGAGGAAAGCTAATGCGGATTAAGCACTAATTACACTGGGCCCTCGGTATCCATGAGGGAACGGTTGCAGGACTCCACCCCATCTCCCCACCCTCCCACCCCGCACAGATACCAAAATTCCCGGATGCTCAAGTCCCTTATATAAAATGGCTAGTGCAGGATGCCCTCCATATCCGTGGGTTCTGCCTCCGAGGAGTCAACCAACTGCAGGTCTCGAATTTCCATCCTAAGCTAGTTGAATCCGCGGATGTGGAAACCACAGATTCGGAGGGCCGACTCTGTGGGCCAGAAACAGTTCTCAGCACTTTCAACGTATTACCTATTCTAACGCTCACAACACTCCTATAAGAAGCCACATTTTATTATATGAGGAAATGAAGTCTGATTTGCTCCAGAACACAACAAATAGTGGCAGCAGGGTTTGAGGACAGCTAACTTTGGAACCTTTGTTCTTAACCACTGCAACGCACTGTGGAGAGATGAGTAAGAACTGACCCCGTGAAGGGCGGGCCCCGTGGCCTTGAAGGAAAAGCATTCCAGGCAGAGGGAATGGCACAAGCAAAGCCAACACAGCCTGGCTTATTTCAGGGGCTATAACTTTTACCAGTATTACTAAAGCATAAGGAGGAACACTGATGAAAGATGATGGTGGAAAAGTAATCATGGCCAGATCATAAGAGACATCAGCAGTGCCTCATTACCCCGAGATTATCAGAGAATGAGCATAAGGCTTAGAGTCTAATAGCTGTGGGTGGAAACTCAACCCAATCACGTTGCTAGTGGTTCTCTCTGAACCTCCATTTCCTCAACTGTAAGACAAAGAACATACAAATATCTACTTTATAAAATAGCAATGGGAACAAACATAACTAATACAAGCACTAAGAACTGGACCTGGTACATGTCATGAGTCCAAGCAATGTTAATGGCTTACTTTTGTCATTGCATTATTGCTGATGGAGTTTTTTCACATGTGTAAATCTGCAGCATAATGGCAGCTTATTTTCATAAGCACCACATTAAACCAGCTTTCTCCTAAACTACTTTTACAGTGAATTCCACAAATTCCCCACTTAACAAACATAAAACTTACATCCCATATACACAGATGGCTGCACCCCCCTCCCATCCCGTCACTCCCCCCACCCCCCCAGTGCCCTTCTGCAGCCACCAGGGCAGCTGTGGAAACACCCGAAGCTTCTGGTAACCGTAGATTTAAAATAGGGACAGAAAGGAAGCTACATAAAGCTAGAACTGCGTACAGGAGTGTTTTTCGTTCAGAATTTAGAAAGGGAAAGAGGAACAGGACTATTTAGACTGATGGCCCCCAGCCAGTGAACAGACAGGATGCCCGCAGCACTCTGGTGTCATCCCCTTTCCCCAGATCCACCAGGAACAGTGACGTGCCTCCTCTGCTGATGTCGGCACATGGCCAGTGCCCTTGGATACTTGATGTCTGTTCATTCCTCACGAGCCGCGCCTTAAGCCCATTCAGAGCTTGGGACCTGGCTCCCACCTGCCTCCCAGTCTGCTTACTACTGTGTTCGCTGTGGGCGACTTAAGAACTTTCCACACAGGAAGCACATCAGACACTTGCCCACCTCCCCGTCTTGGCAGTTGCTGTCCTGTCTGCTCAGAACATCCTTTGCCCTCCCCTCTCACTACTCCCCCATCTCACCATCCTTCAAGGCTGAGTACAAATCCCACCTCCTCTCCAACTCCCCTCCTTCCCTGGAATCAAGTGCCACGTTCTGTGAATCTCCCCAGCCCTTTGCTTGTGGTTCAATTGTTTAAGGGCCACGTATTAAACAGAGGTACGAAGCAAGCATCCTTTTAAATGCTATCTGTATGCTACCGTATGATTTTCACTATAAACCTGTAAAAAATGATTACAAACCCCATTTTACAAATGGGGAAGGTGAAGCTCTGAGAGTCGACCTTGCCAATGATCATACAACCAGAAAGGGAGCTCCAACCATGTACTGACAGTTCCCCAATTCCTAACTTTTTCACTCTGTTATGCTGCCTCTCTTTAATGGCCCTATTGCCAGGTGGTTAGTTGATTACATACATATACACCTGTCACAGGGACCAGGGCATAGTCATCTTTGTAAACGCGGATAACAAGGTACCCATACAATGTTCTTAGAAGAATTAAATCAGACAGTACATTTAAAACACTTAGCATAGTGCCACACACATAACAAGAGCCTAATAATTTGTTGGTTTTGTTGTTGTTGCTACCATGTCAGGTGCCTTGCACATAAACCGTGAACAGGAGCTTATTTCTGAGAAACAACCAAAATGGGGAAGGACCTGATGAATGAGACAAATGCCACTTTGGTTTGGCATTTCCTTGCACTACTTGATTACTCAGTCAGAAGCAGCAAGAGTTGTATAATAACTTTAAGTTTCTATGATAGGGTGAATTGACTTCTTTATCTTCCTTAGACTACGTGGGTGATAGGGAAACTTCCTATTTAGCAAAACTCTTGCAGCTTTGTTACTTTCGTGCTGCCCACCCCCCCCCCCCTCAAAACAATCCGTCAAAACTCCCCTCTAAGAAGTCAGCACTTAAGTTCTAAGCTTGGAGAAGAAGAAAATCACAAAAGTAAATGGAAGCACAGAGGGCAAAATGGAATCTGAAACTCTGATGCTTACAAACCTAGTGAAACACTTTCTTTTGTCCTCACAGGATTTTACAAGACTTTAAACCATCACATTTCCTTACTCATAGGTTTTTGTCAGTCGCGCCCTAGGAGGAGGTAAGCTGTCTCAGAGGAAGCAATTCATGCATCCTGTTTACTGCTATCCCCCAGGGCCTAGCTCATACCTGGTGCATTGTAGTCACTCATTAAATATGGGTTGACTGACTGGCTGAAATTATTTGTATGTATGTATATATGAATATACATATATTTATACATATACATACATCATTCCGTGGTTTATGGATAAATGTGTATCCATCCCCACACATAAGTGCATATTGTACATTTATGTATGTGTGTTTGTATTTGTGCAGAAGATATTTCAGACTGGCAAACACAGATAACTGTTTGCCAAAGTTGTGTCTCCTTAACACAATAAAGGCCTCTGGCTGACCTAATAGTTAACAATCATACTCTGTTACCCACATACTAACAATCCAGATGTTAAAAAACAATTAAACATGCAGAGTAAAAAAAATGTTTTGACTTAACAAACCATGATACTTTGACTATCTTTTAAAATCCTCGTCCCTGTTCATTAGCTTCAGTGGGGAGGCGTGCGGACGGGCGAATTTGAACCACTAATGATTCTCTGCAAATTTGGCAAGTAAAACAGTCCAAATTCCTATGGCCTGGCCAAATGTCCTTATTAAAGTTGTAACGTATATAACTTACCATTTACACTTTCTAACAATTAGAATGACATCACTGACTAGTTATATGTGCCAGACACTTGGCATCAGTTTTTTTATTTAAACTTTACACCAACCCTGCAAGGTAGATGCTATTATCTCCATCTATACATAAGGAAACTCGGACTCAAAGAGATAGAGTAACTTGCCAAAGGTCCTCTGCTGTTTCCCTAGTCATGGCACGGTCAGTCTAAAAATTCAGGATTCTCCTCCGAAGCCCAACCTCTTTTCCATGCGCAATGGTGCCGCTTACACAGTCTTACAGACACTAACTTTGAGGGGTATGTGTTTAGGCAGTTTTGGGATTTTCATAAGTATTTCTCTGCACAGAGAGACTAGACCAAATGCCAGCCAAGCACACTGAAGACTACCCCGAGGCTATAGACAGCAAGAGGCAAGTGTGTCTGAGAAACAACGAGCCTGGGCTTCTCAGAATGTGAAGCATTTTCCACTCAATTATGTCCTCCAAAAGAAATCTATTCTCTAAAAGAGCTTCATTATTGCTCCGCCTATAAAAAAAAAAAAAAAAAAAAAAAGGACTCTTTCATTGCAAACCAATGGGAAGCTCTTAACTCATTTCCTTACATTACTTGAAATGAAAGTGCCTTCTGTCTCTAGAGAAAAGAATGGCTGCATGCTATGCCTTTTGAGTAGAACAATCAATACCATGAAGGCAAGAGAAAATCAGCTCTTATATACTTTTAAGGGGAGTGGGGTTATTTTTAAACTTAATGATAGCAGAATTCTAAACAGAGAGACAGAAGGAACGTCTTCCCTCGCAGTTTAAAGGCAAATTCAGCTGCCTTTCCCTGCAAGGTTTGGCTATTATCTCTTTGACCTTTCCAGGAGCAGGCCTGAGAAAGGGAAGGAAACCATATGTTTTAAAAGTTTGTTTTTTTAATTTACAGATATTTCTGAACATTTGTAACTAACAGTAGTGAAGTTGGCTCTCACCTGGCCATATACGGCTTGGAAAGATCCTATGCAGAGCAAAGGAAAGCCCTCTGTACCCCCTCTGCACGTCCAGACCACAACCATCACAGGAAGAGCCAACTGCAGCACCTTCAGCTGAAGGGACTGAAGGTGAAAGGGGCTCCTGACAGTGGGAGAAGCACCAGGGTGCCCCTTCAGCACGATCAGGAAGGCAGAGAAGAAGCGGAAGCAGCTTTGCCTCACCTCCAATCTTACCGCACAACCCCTGCTGCCAAGAACTCATCTTTAGACCCTTAAACTGAAATTCCCAGAAAAGAAGGGAAACTACAACCTCTGAGTGATGCTCTGAGGTTGATTTCCAACCTGGTTTTGGTTTTTTTGTTTGTTTTCTGATTTCAAGTCCCCACCTAGAGTACATCTCCCAGCCTCCAGAAGCCATCCACAGTAAGCCAAGCAAAAGAGCTGGGAGCTTTAGAGCTTTATGTGACCAAAATCCCAGCTCCGACCCTGCAAAGGTACATGACCTTGGGGAAGTAACTTCTCCTCTGAAGATTCAGTTTGTGGTTGGTAAGATGGGGATATAATATCTGTTATTAGAAAGTCGGTGAAACTCCAATAAAAATCACTCAGTCCCCGGCTCTTTAGTAGGGCATCAGTAAGTGCCTTGTGTTTGTTATGGGCATACTGCACAAAGCAGCGGGAGCCAGGCTGGATGTCCATGTTTTCACTGCCCATGACTCCCTCATTAGTGACTTACGTTACCAACCATGCACCAAACCCCAGGAAGACGCCTGGTACCTGCATCTAGTTCTCTACAGCTTCGAATGTCTGCAGAGCCTGAGATAAATTCTCATTCAGTTCAAGGGACAAAGTTAGCCTAGATTCTTCTTCCCACCGGTTATCGGCAAATCGCTGAATACAACTCAGGCTTGGGAAAAAATGCGTACAGACTTTCCAGGGCCAAAGCAGGTGTCTGCACATCTCCCGGGGTAAGGGCTGGGGAAGGGCCCCTGACTAATGTCTCCAGGTTGGGAACGACAAAGAAAGGGAATAGGACAAGAAGGACGGGATGAAAGGGCCTCTGCAAGGCGGTCCTCGCCGGTGACCCTGTCCTCAGCGTCCCGGGAGGAAAGGACACGAGCAGGGTGGAGCCGCGAAAGCAGGAGTACCTGAAGACTCTGGCCGCCGTCTGGTTCCTCCTCCACGCCGTGCCCTGTTGCAGCACCCCTTGCACAATCTCCTTCTCGTTGGGCAGTCGGTAGACGGGGAAGATGTAGAGCCAACAGAGGACCACGACGCAGAGGGCACTGGCTCCCACGGGCAGCCGGGTCCGCGGGAACTTCCACGCCAGGACGGCCATGGCCCCTCTGGACGTGTGTCGCCGGGCCTGCCCGCAGGGGCTCATCGCAGCCCCCGGGTCCCAGGGTGGCGGTCGAGGGCCGGAGCCTCAGCACTCGGCTAGGCGCAGTGGCAGCGGAGGATCCTCCCACCGCCGGCCCCCCATGCACACACACCTTTCGCTTTCGTGCTCGCACTCGCACGCACGGTCGTTCGGCGCCCACAGCCCCAAAGGTCAGCGCAAGGATTTTTTCCAAGGCAACTTTTTCGAGGATTTCTTCCTAGGGGAAGTGCCCCGGGAGCAAGTCACGAGCTACGGCCATGGTCGCTCCCCCTTCAGAAGGCGGGCGCCGGGGTCTCTGAGAGCGCGGGGAGCGGCGGCGGCGAGTCGCTCCCGCCGGTTCTGCAGCGTTACCGTCGCCCTCGGCGTGGGGCCGGGGAGAGTCTCGGCTCCCTCGCAGACATCTGGTCCGCGGCGTCCGCTTCTGAGCGATGCTCCTGCGCCCTTCGCCGCCTCTCCCCGCCTCCCGCGCTACTGCGCTGCCAGGCACCCCCCAGACGCGCTCCCCGCGCCGCGCCAAGTCCTTGGAAATTTCCACCGCGGCCCGGGACCGCTAGCCCGCCCCGGGCTTCTCCGCCTGCCCCGCCAGGACCCCTGCTTCCCACCCCTCCCGGAGAAGAAAAGAACTCGCTTTCATCAGTTAATTCAGCGGCGCGCCGCAGCCTTCCGCGGCGCCCGGGACTTCGCAGACAAACGCCCGGGGATTGGTGGAAATCAAGGTCTCCCCTCCCTCCCCCACCCGCGAAATTGCCTCCTTCGACCCGTTCAGATGCGCGACGCTTGGCTGGAGAGCGCGCCCCTCTCCCGCCCTGGTCCCCCGGAGACAGAGGCAAACAATACAATAATGATAATAACCCTGCCCCAAAATGTGTATACACAAATCCCTGAGTGTGGCCGAGACTGGCTGAAAGCCTGACCCTCCGACACGCAGCCGGCGCGCCGGGGCTGTCACCCTGCCGCCGTCACCCTCGGCTCTCTCTAACTGGTTGGTTATTAACCCGCAGTGAGGCGCGAGGAGGCCGGCGGAGATTGATTCCTTCCTGGGCCCCCACCCCCATTCCCCGGTCCCGGAGCCGCGGCTCCAGCGACACCCGTGCGCGCGCGCGCTCGCGGGCACACACGCTCGCGGGCCCGCACGCGCGCGCACGAGGAGGTGCGTGCACACCGGGGTCCTCCGCCTCGCCTCCGCCCTGCAGGGAAAGGCGCTGCTGCATCCAGATGTGCAGGCAGCTGGTGGCCCAGCAAACAGACCTCGGGACGTGACAATGCCTTGGAGGCGCTGTCGCCTCCTCTGCCTTTTAGATGCAAGGGCGGTTTGTTCTTCGACGTCCTTCTCTCTCCACCGACCAGCTTATCGCAACCCCGACCTTGGAAAAGCGCCACCCGCCTGGACCGGCCGAGCCCAGGGACACACAGTTAGCCATTTCTGCTACCCCGGCGGCCGGCGAATAGCTCGGCTACCTCCTAGCGGTTGCCTACTCTATTTGCTTAAGCGTCTCGTCAAGCATGATGTGTGCAGGGACAAAGAAATCCAGCAGCTTACTAACCAGGTCGCCTTCGTCGTCACGAAACCAAAATTTAGGGCCATAACTTCAGTTGCTCAGCCGACCAAGCTGCAGCGTCCCTCGGACCTACACTGAGTTTTACGTGGCCTGGTGCATCTTTCTCCACTGAGAGATGGGACTTGAGAAGTTGATGGAAAGTTATTTACCAAAAAAGACCACCAAAGTCTCATTCCTCCCTCTTAGGAGAATGGCCCACTGCCCTCCGGCCTGCAAGCATGCCCCAGGAATCCCTCCTACTTAGGTGAATCAGGAGAGATGAGAAAGCGTAAAATCCCAAAGTTACATCCTACACAGTGGAGGAGCTTAATCGAGATTCTCTGAAATCATGATTACCTGCAAAGTAGTCCTGCAAAGTACTCAGCCCACCTTCTTCTGTTCTGGGAAGAGGATTGTTGGGGGCGGGGAGGGGAGGGGTGCAAGGGGCCAGGGAAATAGTTTCCCATAGTTGCCAGGCTGTGGATAAATCATCTGCCTCCTTTGTTCCAGTCATTTAAATAGAACACAAACGATCCAATTTCTCTTTTCTTCCCCTAGTCCAAGGGGTACTCCTGTCCCAGTCCAAGGGATACAAATAAATAAGACAACAACCAAAAATACTGCAGTTAGGAAGGGGTTATATAAATGTTTCCCCATTTAACTTCATAAAAAAATGCAGCAAAGTTGTGCCTTAAACCGAGGGATTTCTGTGACGCAATGTGCTGTTTTTCCTTCAAACTAAGATTCTCTTACCCTTGTTGACTCCTGCCCTACCCTACAATCCGACTTCATTCCCTGCTTCTCTGGAGCATGAACACCGAATCCAGTCAGACCATTGCCCTTCCCCTTCCAAGTCACACAGGCATCACTTTTGTCACTGTGTTTTGTGGTCCATGTTCTTCTTTCATGAGATACCTTTTGTCTCCCTCCATACAAATCCAGCACATGATTCAAGGCCAAACCAAGTGGCTAGGAATTTCTCCCTCCATGTGTTCCCAGACCACCTAAAACATAGACTTCGTAGGTAGGAACTCAGTAAATGTTTCTGGTTTCTGCTTCTATTCCCTTTGACCTCCTGATCTGAATGTCTATAGTATTTGCTGGCCCTGACAGATGGTTAAACGTTTAGATGTGTAGTGTTATGTTGCTAGCATTTTTCATATGTAGCTTTGCCTCAGCAACGGGACAGTAAGAGTATTTGGCCTCATATGTCAAATGACAAGCCTGTGCTTTTGATCCGAAGGAGGATTCCACATGACATGCCTCCATGTCTGGGGAAAGAGCAGGAACAATATTTTATGTTTTTTTCATATTCCTCCAGGTACAATCTCAGGCTTGAGTATATATGTACTCAACAAACAATTGTTGCTTGGTTGTTTGCTTGAGAATTTGAGCTTCTCAAATTTATTTGGGCTGTTGCTCAGGCAGCACTGCTAAGGAAATGTATAAACCCCCATGTTTAATGTTTTAAATAAAATATTTTACCTGATATTTAGCTCTCTGGTTTATACGACTTTTAGTAGGTAGTTTAGGTATTGTTTTATAGTTCTGCATCTGAGTACACAAGCAGGGTTTGCTCTATAAATGTCTTTTACTGGACCAGTCAACATGATGTGCAAAACTACTGGATACCATAAGTAAATTCGATGGGCAGCGCTTTTGTGACATCAGAGTTGTAGTGAAAGCTCATCTAAGAGATGAAGCCACCACAGAACTGAAGCTTTGGAGAAGAAAGGAAAAGGAGCCCCTCACACTGAAAAGTTGAGAGAGACCAAGATCCAGGAAGATGATCAGAGTGAATGGGTCACACACAATTTACAAGCTAGCTTGGATGCTAACAGCGTGTAGACAAATATTAACAGTCACGTAGAAGTTTCTCATTAGAAGACTAAAGAGAATTGTCAATGAGTTGAGATTACAAAATTCAAAAATGTCATCCTTTCTTCAGTGTCCTCTCAAGTTCTTGTTGTCAGAATGATTTGGAATTGAGAGACGAAAGCAAAAACCATGCCCTTTTCACAAACAGTTACAATACTAAAGCAAATAGGGTGTAAAATGAGAAAGTCTCTGAATATAGATTATCTGAATAAATGCATTTGCTTATCTCCACTCCCTCTTATGACCCCACTTAAAGGACAGTAAAGGAAAAAAAGAGGCATAAACTCAAAAGAACAAGAGAAAAGGAAAGCATGCATAAGAAGGCAAATTATGTCAAAAATTTCACAAGCAGGTAAGTAATTGAAGAGTGATAACTGATTTATCAGAATGGAGAAACCCCTGGGCCTTCAAGTGATATTGTGTGTTTGTACGTGTGTGTGTGTGTGTGTGTGTGTGCGCATTCGAACAGGATGGGGGAGTATAAATTGAAGCCAACAAGAATCAAGCTAATTTGCATTATGGAGCTCTCGAAAGGCTCAGAATTTAGAAGCATCTGGTACCTCTGAAGATGGAGGTGATGGATAAAAGAAAATAAGAGGTTTGTTTGAAAGTCTTTAGAAGGAACAGTGATATCTCTAGGAACAGTGTTATCCTCTAGCCTGGCTTAACATATGAGATTACCTCTCTAGAGAGACTGACCAGCACAAAGGAGAAAACCTACAGATTGTGATATATACAAGAGGTATCCATCCAAACAGCCATATCCCTGCTTCACACCCTATGATGAAGCCCATCAGTGATAAGTTCTACTCACAAAGACCCACTGGCCTCTTTTTTAGGCCTCAATCTTAAATAAGAGTGGGGAGTCAAGGATCACAGACATTTGAAGAGTCATCAACACGAAAACAAAGAAAAAACAAGCCAACAAAAAACTGCAAAAAAAAATAAACCCAGACAGGGAAAGAATAATGCAGAAAACATAAGGTATCTTCAATAAAAATTATAATGAGGAGATTGGTTCAACATGGCAGAGTAGAAGGACGGGCTCTCACTCCCTCTTGCAAGAGCACCACAATCACAACTAACTGCTGGACAATCATCGACAGGAAGACACTGCAACTCACCATAGAAAATATCCCACATCCAAAGACAAAGGAGAAGCCACAGTGAGATGGTAGGAGGGGCACAATCACAATAAAATCAAATCCCATAACTGCTGGGTGGGTGACTCACAAACTGGAGAACACTTATACCACAGAAGTCCACCCACTGCAGTGAAGGTTCTGAGCCCCACGTCAGGCTTCCCAACCTGGGGGTCCGGCAATGGGAGGAGGAAATCCTAGAGAATCAGACTTTGAAGGCTAGTGGGATTTGACTGCAGGACTTCGACAGGACTGGGGGAAACAGAGACTCCACTCGTGGAGGGCACACACAAAGTAGTGTGTGCATCAGAACCCAGGGGAAGGAACGGTGACCCCAAAGGAGACTGAACCAGACCTACCTGCTAGTGTTGGAGGGTCTCCTGCAGAGATGGGGGGCGCTGTGTCTCACCATGAGGACAAGGACACTGGCAGCAGAAGTTCTGGGAAGTACTCCTTGGCGTCAGCCCTCCCAGAGTCCGCCATTAAAGAGTCCCCACCAAAGAGCCCGGGTAGGCTCCAGTGTTGGGTCGCCTCAGGCCAAACAACCAACAGGGATGGAACTCAGCCCCACCCATCAGCAGACAAGCGGATTAAAGTTTTACTGAGCTCTGCCCAGCAGAGAAACACCCAGCATTACCCACCACCAGTCCCTCCCATCAGGAAACTTGCACAAACCTCTTAGATAGCCTCATCCACCAGAAGGCAGACAGCAGAAGCAAGAAGAACTACAATCCTGCGGCCTGTGGAACAAAAACTACATTCACAGAAAGATAGACAAGATGAAATGGCAGAGGGCTATGTACCAGATGAAGGAACAAGATAAAACTGCACAAAAACAACTAAATGAAGTGGAGATAGGCAACCTTCCAGAAAAAGAATTCAGAATAATGATAGTGAAGATGATCCAGGACCTCGGAAAAAGAATGGAGGCAAAGATCCAGAAGATGCAAAAAATGTTTAACAAAGACCTAGAAGAATTAAAGAACAGACAAACAGAGATGAACAATACAATAACTGAAATGAAAAATACACTAGAAGCAATCAATAGCAGAATAACTGAGACAGAAGAACGGATAAGTGACCTTGAAGACAGAACGGTAGAATTCACTGCTGCAGAACAGAAAAAAGAAAAAAGAATGAAAAGAAATGAAGACAGCCTAAGAGACCTCTGGGACAACATTAAATGCAACAACGTTTGCATTATAGGGGTCCCAGAAGGAGAGGAGACAGAGAAAGGACCCGAGAAAATATATGAAGAGATTATAGCTGAAAACTTCCCTAGCAAAGGAAAGGAAATAGCCACCCAAATCCAGGAAGGGCAGAGAGTCCCACACAGGATAAACCCAAGGAGGAACACACTGAGACACATAGTAATCAAACTGGCAAAAATTAAAGACAAAGAAAAATTATTGAAAGCAGCAAGGGAAAGACGACAAATAACATACAAGGGAACTCCCATAAGGTTAACAGCTGATTTCTCAGTAGAAACTCTACAAGCCAGAAGGGAGTGGCATGACATACTTAAAGTGATGAAAGGGAAGAACCTACAACCAAGATTACTCTACCCGGCAAGGATCTCATTCAGATTTGATGGAGAAATCAAAAGCTTTACAGACAAGCAAAAGCTAAGAGAATTCAGCACCACCAAACCAGCTCTACAACAAATGCTAAAGGAACTTCTCTAAGTGGGAAACACAAGAGAAGAAAAGCACCTACAAAACAATTAAGAAAATGGTCATAGGAACATACATATCGATAATTACCTTAAACGTGAATGTATTAAATTCTCCAACCAAAAGACACAGGTTCGCTGAATAGATACAAAAACAAGACCCATATATATGCTGTCTACGAGAGACCCACTTCAGACCTAGGGAAAAATAAAGACTGAATATGAGGGGATGGAAAAAGATATTCCATGCAAATGGAACTCAAAAGACAGCTGGAGTAACAATACCCATATCAGATAAAATAGACTTTAAAATAAAGAATGCTACAAGAGACGAGGAAGGACACTACATAATGATCAAGGGATCAATCCAAGAAGAAGATATAATAATTGTAAATATATATGCACCCAACATAGGAGCACCTCAGTACATGAGGCAATGGCTAACAGCTCTAAAAGAGGAAATCGACAGTAACACAATAATAGTGGGGGACTTTAACACCTCACTTACACCAGTGGACAGATCATCCAAACAGAAAATTAATAAGGAAACACAAGCTTTAAATGACACAATAGACCAGATAGACTTAATTGATATTTACAGGATATTCCATCCAAACACAGCAGACTACAATTTCTTCTCAAGTGTGCACGGAACATTCTACAGGATAGATCATATCTTGGGTCACAAATCAAGCCTCAGTAAATTTAAGAAAATTGAAATCATATCAAGCACCTTTTCTGACCACAACGCTAAGAGATTAGAAATCAATTACAGGGGAAAAAATGTAAAAAATACAAACACATGGAGGTTAAACATTACATTACTAAATAACCAAGAAATCACTGAAGGAATCAAAGAGGAAATCAAAAAAACCTAAAGAAAAATGACAACGAAAACACAATGACCCAAAACCTATGGAACGCAGCAAAAGCAGTTCCAAGAGGGAAGTTTATAGCAATACAAGCCTACCTCAAGAAACAAGAAAAATCTCAAATAAACAATCTAACCTTACACCTAAAGGAACTAGAGAAAGAAGAACAAACAAAACCCAAAGTTAGCAGAAGGAAAGAAATCATAAAGATCATAGCAGAAATAAATGAAATAGAAACAAAGAAAACAAGAGCAAAGATCAATAAAACTAAAAGCCGGTTCTTTGAGAAGATAAACAAAATTGATAAACAATTAGCCAAACTCATCAAGAAAAAGAGGGAGAGGACTCAAATCAATAAAATTAGAAATGAAAACAGGAGAAGTTACAACAGACATCGCAGATTCAAAACATCCTAAGAGACTACTACAAGCCAATACTACTATGCCAATAAAATGGACAACCTGGAAGTTATGGACAAATTCTTAGAAAGGTATAACCTTCCAAGACTGAACAAGGAAGAAATAGAAAATATGAGCAGACAAACCACAAGTAATGAAATTGAAACTATGATTAAAAATCTTCCAACAAACGAAAGTCCAGGACCAGATGACTTCACAGGTGAATTCTATCAGACATTTAGAGAAGAGCTAACACCCATCCTTCTCAAACTCTTCCAAAAAAGTACAGAGGAAGGAACACTCCTAAACTCATTCTATGAGGCCACCATCACCCTGATACCAAAACCAGACAAAGATACTACAAAAAAAAGAAAATTAAAGACCAATGTCACTGATGAATATAGATGCAAAAATCCTCAACAAAATACTAGCAAACAGAATCCAACAACACATTAAAAGGATCATACACCATGATCAAGTGGGATTTATCCCAGGGATGCAAGGATTCTTCAATATACACAAATCAATCAATGTGATACACCATATTAACAAATTGAAGAAGAAAAACCATACGATCATCTCAATAAATGCAGAAAAACTTTTGACAAACTTCAACACCCATTTATGATAAAAATTCTCCAGAAAGTGGGCATAGAGGGAACCTACCTCAACAAAATAAAGTCCATATACAACAAACCCACAGCAAACATCATTCTCAAATAGTGAAAAACTGAAAGCAATTTCTCTAAGATCAGGAACAAGACAAGGTTACCCACTCTCACCACTATTATTCAACCTAGGTTTGGAAGTCCTAGCCTCGGTAATCAGAGAAGAAAAAGAAATAAAAGGAATACAAATTGGAAAAGAAGAAGTAAAGCTGTCACTGTTTGCAGATGACATGATACTATATAGAGAGAATCCTAAAGATGCTACCAGAAAACTACTAGAGCTAATCAATGAATCTGATAAAGTAGCAGGATACAAAATTAATGCACAGAAATCTCTTGCAGTCCTATACACTAATGATGAAAAATCTGAAAGAGAAATTAAGGAAACACTCCCATTTACCATTGCAACAAAAAGAATAAAACACCTAGGAATACACCTACCTAAGGAGACAAAAGACCTGTATGCAGAAAACTATAAGACACTGATGAAAGAAATTAAAGATGATACCAACAGATGGAGAAATATACCATGTTCTTGGATTGGAAGAATCAATATTGTGAAAATGACTATACTACCCAAAGCAATCTACAGATTCAGTGCAATCCCTATCAAATTACCAATGGCATTTTTTATGGAACTAGAACAAAAAATCTTAAAATTTGTATGGAGACACAAAAGACCCCGAATAGCCAAAGTAATCTTGAGGGAAAAAAACGAAGCTGGAGGAATCAGACTCCCTGACTTCAGACTATACTACAAAGCTACAGCAATCAAGACAGTATGGTACTGGCACAAAAATGGAAATATAGATCGATCAATGGAACAGGATAGAAAGCCCAGAGATAAACCCATGCACCTGTGGTCAACTAATCTATGACAAAGGAGGCAAGGATATACAATGGAGAAAAGACAGTCTCTTCACTAAGTGGTGCTGGGAAAACTGGACAGCTATATGTAAAAGAATGAAATTAGAACACTCCCTGACACCATACACAAAAATAAACTCAAAATGGATTAGAGACCTAAATGTAAGACTGGACAGTATAAAACTCTTAGAGGAAAACATAGGAAGAACACTCTTTGACATAAATCACAGCAAGATCTTTATTGATCCACCTCCTACACTAATGGAAATAAAAACAAAAATGAACAAATGGGACCTAATGAAACTTCAAAGCTTTTGCACAGCAAAGGAAAGCATAAACAAGACGAAAAGACAACCCTCAGAATGGGAGAAAATATTTGCAAATGAATCAATGGACAAAGGATTAATCTCCAAAATATATAAACAGCTCATGCAGCTCAATATTAAAAAAACAAACAACCCAATCCAAAAATGGGCAGAAGACCTAAATAGACATATCTCCAAAGAAGTTATACAGATTGCCAACAAACACATGAAAGGATGCTCAACATCACTAATCATTAGAGAAATGCAAATCAGAACTACAATGAGGTATCACCTCACACCTGTCAGAACAGCCATCATCAAAAAATCTACAAACAATAAATGCTGGAGAGGATGTGGAGAAGAGGGAACCCTCTTGCGCTGTTGGTGGGAATGTAACTTGATACAGCCACTATGGAGAACAGTACGGAGGTTCCTTAAAAAACTAAAAATAGAACAACCATACGACCCAGCAATCCCACTACTGGGCATATACCCTGAGAAAACCATAATTCAAAAAGAGTCATGTACCACAATGATCATTGCAACTCTATTTACAATAGCCAGGATATGGAAGCAACCTAAGTTTCCATCAACAGATGAATGGATAAAGAAGATGTGGCACATATATACAATGGAATATTACTCAGCCATAAAAAGAAATGAAATTGAGTTATTTGTAGTGAGGTGGATGGACCTAGAGGCTGTCATACAGAGTGAAGTAAGTCAGAAAGAGAAAAACAAATACCATATGCTAACACATGTATATGGAATCTTAAAAAGAAAAGAAAAAAGGTTATGAAGAACCTAGGGGCAGGACAGGAATAAAGACACAGACGTAGAAATGGACTTGAGGACACAAGGAGGGGGAAGGGTAAGCTGGGATGAAGTGAGAGAGTGGCATGGACTTATATATACTACCAAATGTAAAATAGATAGCTAGTGGGAAGGAGCTGCATAGCACAGGGAGATCAGCTATGTGCTTTGTGACCACCTAGAGGGGTGGGATAAGGACGGTGGGAGGGAGATACAAGAGGGAGAAGATATGGGGATATATGTATACGTATAGCTAATTCACTTTGTTATAAAGCAGAAACTAACATACCATTGTAAAGCAATTATACTCCAATAAAGACGTTAAAAAAAAAATTCTATGTCCAGTCAAAACATGACTGAAAACTTAAAGTAGAATAGGTACTTCAAAAGCAAAGTCTTAAAAACTTTACTCCCATGCACTTTTTCCTGGGAAAATACTGGTAAGACTTCACTAAAATAAGAAGTTTACCAAGAAAAAATGAATTAAGGATGCAGAAATCCAAGGCTCTCATGCAGGAGAGGGGCAAAGGGAATTCCTAGGGAAACAGCTTAGACTCAGATCAAAAGAATAATCAGTAACTTCTGGTTTTAGCTCAAAAGTAATTGGAAATCGTAACTCCCATCCTTCCAAGAAAACTGAGCAAGCTGTAAATCAACAACTTTTTTTGCACCATCAGAGACCTGAGGTCACAAGGTAAACCACCAATCTTGAAACATAGGCCGATCCAGAGCCAGAGCTGAGATCTGTTTATTTGGAGCAGAAGATGTGGAGCCATAAACTGGTAGGAACAGTTCAGAGTAATCTGGAATCCCACCAGGTTCTCAGGGTGAAAAACTGAGAAAGATCCTCTTAGGGCTCTGGTTAGGGTAGAGAAGAGTAGTCATTGTAAAATATGCTCAGAAGATTCTCCATAGCAAAGTCCTACTTTCTAAGGAAAAAGACCTTATAATAGCCTTATCCCATCTGGAGGAAGGGCATTTCTCCTATTTTAACCCACAGGTGTCTTCCTGCCTCAATTAATTTGAGAAAATAAAACTATGAAACACTTATGAAGTTCACAGCCCAGGGACACAGGCCTTCTAAAAGACTGAAATTTAATCATAGTATCATGGAACAATTCCCTTCTTACGCACATTACCTCCAGGCTAATAAGTTTCCAATGTAATAACAGAGGATTACAGCTGAAAAGTTACAAGATGCATATTCTCTCTGAGGAAAGCTTTTAGGAAGCCCAAAGTCAATAGATGAGTCAAAATAAGTGATATTAGAGAAATTTGAAGCCTATGGAACTTTGGAGCTACTACGAGCACTAAACACAGGTAAACACCCAGCCAAATTAACATAAAACTTTACACTGAAGGCCTAATTACCTTTATTTCTATTACTCAATACATCATGTCTGGCTTTCAACAAAAAATTGTAAGGCATCCTACAAGACAAGAAAAAAAAAAATCTGTGTGAATTGACAAAGCAAGGATCAGAACCAGACACAGCAAAGAACATATGACCCAAGTGTTGGAATTATCAGACAGAATTTAAAATCACTGTGATTAATATGTTAAAGGCTTTAATGAAAAAGGTAGACAGCACGCAAGAACAGATTGCTAATGTAAGAGGAGCAATAGAAACTCTAATAAAGAATCAAATGGAAATGTTGGAAAACAGAAACCATAATGAAAATAAAGAATGTATTTGATGAGCTCATTAGTACTGCATATGGCTGAGGAGAGAATCAGCAAGCTGGAAGACAGGTCAATAGAAAATTCCCAAACTAAAATGTGGGGCAGTAAATAGTTAATTCAAAAGGTGTTAAAGGAGCTTCCTGGAGGATGGCCAAGACAGGAGTAGGAAGACTGAGCTCGCCTCCTCCCATAGGCATAATAAATTTACAACTATATACAATATTATATACATATATATATACATATATTAAAACTATACACAATATTCTATTGATAATAAAGACTAGAAGACAAGCAGAAAAGATCTTCTATAACTAAAGGTATAATGAGGGAATCACAACAAGATGGGTAGAAGGAGTAGAGACACGATATAGTCAAGACACATACCGCAGATGGGTGACCCACAAACAGGAGGATGATTACAATTGCAGAGGTTCTTCCCAAGGAAAGAGGAGCCCAAGCCCCACATCAGGCTCCCTAGCCTGTGGGTCGTGCACTGGGAAGATGAGCCACCAGCACATTTGGCTTTGAAAGTTAGTAGTTCTTACTCCTGGGAGGGGAGACCCAGAGGGCTGTGGGAAATACAGACTCCACTCTTAAAAAGCACACACAAAATCTCACATGGTCCAGGACCCAAGTCAGAAGTAGTCATTTGAAAGAAGCCTGGGTCAGACCCACATGCTGATTTTGGAGAGCCTCCCAGAGAGGCAAGAAGATACTGAAGCTCACCCTGGGGACAAGGACACTGGTGACAGCAATTTTGGGAAGTTTGTTCTACCATGAGAAAAATGTTGCTGGAAACCACCATTTTGGAATCTTCCCTCTAGCTTTTTTCTGCCAAGACACGGTCCCACCCACTGCCCTATTGGCACCAGCACTGGACCTCCTATGGCCAAGCAACTAGGTAGGTGGGGACATAGCCCCACCACCAACAGGCAGACATCAGCCCCAGGACTATGGCAGCCCTGCAGCCTGCCATGTTAGGATCCAGCCCACCTACTAATAGGCCAACACCAGCTCTGGGATACCTTGGGCCCCTCAACCACCCACCTTGGGATCTGACCCCAACCACCAGGAGAGGAACACAAGCTTTGGGACACCCCAGACGCCACATATATATATATTTTTATATATCATGAGCTTGACCCATCCACCAGCAGGACAAAATTAAATCCAGAACCCCTGACCCCACAGCTACCTACCGCAGAACCTGGCTCCAACCACCAGTGGGCCAGCACTAGCCCTGAGATGCTATAGGGCTCTGCAGCAAGCCACCTTGTGACCCAGCACCACCCACCAGAGTCCAGCAGCCTCTGCACAAGATGGGGCCTGGCAACCAACTGAACCAGAGCCAGCCACACCTATCAGACAGCCCATGGTAGTCAGCCCACCACAAAAGAGGGACACACACACAGACCACACAGAGAGCACCTCTAGAGCATATACTTTTGAGGACCAGAGGGGAGTACACTGCTGGGATGCATAGGATGTCTCCCACAAAAAGCCACTTCTCCAAGGTCGGGAAACATAGCCAACCTACCAGATACATAAAAATAAAAACAGCAAATTAGGCAAAATGAGGCAGCAGAAGAATATATTCCAAAATAAGGAACAAGATAAAATCCCAGAAGAACTAAGTGAAGTGGAGATAAGCAATCTACCCGATAAAGAGTTCAAGGTAATTATCATAAAGATGTTCAAAGAACTCAGAAGAAGATTAGATGAACAGAGTGAGAAGTTAAAAGTTTTTAACAAAGAGTTAGAAAATATAAAGAGGAAACAAAAAGAGATAAAGTATATAATAACTGAAATAAAAAGTACACTAGAAGGAATCAACAGTAGATTAGATGATACAGAGGAATGGATCAACAAAATGGAAGAGAGAATAGTGGAAATTACTGAAGCTGAACAGAAAAAAGAAAAAAGAAATGAGGATAGTTTAATAGATCTCAAAGACAACATCAAGCAGGATAACACTCATATTATAGGAGTACCAGAAGGAAAAGATGGGAGAAAGGGGCTGAGAATATATTTGAAGAAGTAGTAACTGAAAATTTCCTTAACCTGGGAAAGAAATATCCAGGTCCAATAAGCACAGAGAGTCCCAAACAGGATCAACCCAAAGAGGACTGCACCAAGACACAATGTAATTAAAATGGCAAATGTTAAAGATAAGAGAGAATATTAAAAGCAACCAGGTAAAAACAATAAGTTATATACAAAGGAACTCCCATAAGGCTATCAGCGGACTTCTCAGCAGAACCCTGCAGGCAAGAAGGGAGTGGCAAGATATATCTTAAATGATGAAAGGGGAACGCCTACAACTAAGAATACTTGGCAAGGCTTTCATTCAGATTTGATGGAGAAATCACAAGTTTTACAGACAGGCAGAAGTTAAAAGAGGTCAGCACCACCAAACCAGCTTTACAAGAAATGTTAAAAGGGACTTCTCTAAGCAAAAAAAAAAAGAAAAGGCCAAAATTAGAAATATGAAAATTACAGGAAGAAAAATTCACTGGTAAAGGCAAATATACAGAAAAGGTAGTAAGTCAACCACCTATACAGCTGGTAGGAAGGTCAAAAGACAAAAGTAGTAAAAGCATCTATATCCACAACAAGTAGGTAAGGAATACACAAAACAACAGGATGTAAAATATGATGTCAAAAACAGTAAACTTGGGGGAGGAAGTAAAAATACAGAATTTTTAAAATGCATTTGAACTTAAAAGATCAAGAACTTAAAATAATCACGCATATGTAGAGATTGCTATATATAAACCTCATGGTAACCACAAACCAAAAATCTATATTAGATAACACACAAAAAAAGAGAACAGAAATTGAACATAACTCTAAGGATAGTCATCAAGTCACAAAGGAAGAGAGCAAAAGAACAATAAAGGAATAAAAAAGAGCTAAAAAACAAGCCAAAAACAATTAACAAAAATGGCAATAAGTACATACCTTTCAATAATTACTCTAAGTTTAAATAGATTAGATGTTCCAATCAAAAGACATAGAATGGCTGAATGGATACCAAGACAAGACCCATAAAAGAGACTCTCTTCAGATCTAAAGACACAGCACAGACTGAAAGTGAGGGGATGGGAAAAGTTTCCATGCAAGTGGAAATCAAAAGAAACTTAGGGTAGCTATACTTACATAAGCCAAAATAGACTATAAAACAAAGACTGTAATAAGAGACAAAGAAGGACATTGTGTAACGATCAAAGGATCAATCCAAGAAGATATAAGAATTATAAATATATAGGCAACCAACATAGGAGTACCTAAATATATAAAGCAAATATTAACAAGCATAAAAGGAGAAATTAACAGTAACACAACAATAATAGGGGACTTTAACATCCCATTAATGGACAGATCATTCAAACAGAAAATCAACAAGGAAACATTGGCCTTAAATGACACATTAGACCAGAAGAACTTTATATATATATAATTTATATGATATATATGATATATGATATATATCATTTTATATATATATGTGATATATATATCACATATATATATGATTCCATCCCAAAGCAGCAGAATACACAACATTTTCAAGGGCACATGGAACATTCTCCAGGATAGATCACATGCTAGGACACTGAACAAGTCTCAGTAAATTTAAGGAAATTGAAATCATATCAAGAATCTTGGGACTTCCCTAGTGGTCCAGTGGTTAAGATTCCATGCTTCCAATGCAGGGGGCACAGGTTCGATCCCTGGTCAGGGAACTAAGATCCCACGTGCCACATGGCCAAAAAAAAAAAAGAAGAATCTTTTCTGACAACGTTATGGCACAAGAAATCACCTACAAGAAAAAAACTGTAAAAACCACAAGCATGTGGAGGCTGAACAGTACACAACTAAACAACAAATGGATCACTGAAGAAATCAAAAAAGAAATTTAAAAATTCCTGGAAGCAAATGAAAACAAAAACATAATGATACAAAATCTAAGGGATGCAGCAAAAGCAGTTCTAACAGGGAAGTTTATAGCAATACAAGCTTACCTCAGGAAACAAGAAAAATCTCAAATAAAAACCTAATTATTATATACCTAGAGGAACTAGAAAAGGAGGAACAAACAAAACCCAAAGTTAGTAAAGGGAAAGAAAGCATAAAGATCAGAGAAGAAATAAGTGAAACAGAGACAAAAAAATAGAAAAGATCAATGAAACTAAGAGCTCTTCTTTGAAAAGGTAAACAAAATTGATAAACTTTTAGCCAGACTCATCAAGAAAAAGAGAGAGAAGGCCTGAATCAATAAAATCAGAAATGAAAGAAGTTACAACCAACACCACAGAAATACAAAGGATCATAAGAGATTACTACAAACAATTATATGCCAATAAAATGGACAACCTAGAAGAAATGGACAAACAGATGGAAAGATATACTGTGTTTTTGGATTGGAAGAATTAATTTTGTTAAAATGATCATACTCCCTAAGGCAATCTACAGATTCAATGCAATCCCTATCAAAATACCAATGACATTTTTCACAGAACTAGAAGAAATAATTCTAAAATTTGTATGGAAGCACAAAGACCCCAAACAGTCAAAACAATCTTCAGAAAGCTGGAGGTATCGTGCTCCCTGATTTCAAACAGTCCTACAAAGCTACGGTACTCAAAACAGTATAATACTGGCACAAAACACACACACATAGACCAATGGAACAGAATAGAAAGCCCAGAAATGAACCTACACTTATATGGGCAACTAATCTGCGGCTAAGGAGGCAAAGACTATAAAATGAGGAAAAGACAATATCTTCAATAAGTGGGACTAGGAAAACTGGACCACTACATGCAAAAGAATCAGACTGCACTACCTTCTCACACCATATACAAAAGTAAACTCAAAATGTATTAAAGACTTAAAATGTAAGACACAAACATAAAACTTCTAGAATAAAACATAAGCAGTACAGTCTATGACATCAGTCTTAAGCAATATATTTTGGATATGTTTCCTCATGCAAGGGAAACAAAAGCAAAAATAAGCAAATGGACTACATCAAACTAAAAAGCTTTACAGAGCAAAGGAAACTATCAACAAAATGAAAAGGCAGTCTACTGAATGGGAGAAGATGTTTGCAAACAATGTATCTGACAATGGGTTAATATCCAAAATATACAAAGGACTCATACAACCCAACACCAAAAAAATAAACAACTCAGTTAAAAAATGGGCAGAGGATCTGAATAGACTTTCTTCCAAAGAAGACATAGAGATGGCCCACAAGTATATGAAAAGATGCTCAGCATCACTAATCATCAGGGAAATGCAAACCAAAACCACAATGAGATATCAACTCACACCTGTCAAAATGGCTATTACCAAAAAGTCTACAAATAACAAGTGTTGGCAAGGATGTGGAGAAAAGAGAACCCTCGTGCACCATTGGTGGAACTGTAAATTGATGCAGTCACAATGGAAAACACTATGGAGAGTCCTCAAAATATTAAAAATGTAACTACCATGTGATCCAGCAAATCCACATCTGGGTATATATCCAAAGAAAACCAAAACAGTAATTAGATAAGTTATATGCTTACCTATGTTCATTGCAACATCATTTACAAGAGCTAAGATATGGAAGCAACCGAAGTGTCTACTGATAGATGAATGGATAAAGAAGATGTTTTATATATATATATATATATATATATATATATATATATATATATATATATATATATATATATATATATATATATATATGTGCATATACACAATGGAATACCACTTAGCCATAAAAAAGAAGGAAATCTTGCCATTTACAACAACATGGATGGACCTAGAGAGTATTATGCTAAGTGAAAACAATCAGAAAAGAAATACAAATACTGTATTATTTCACTTACATGTGGAATCTAAAAAACGAAACAAATGAACAAATGTAACAAAACAGAAACAGACTTATAGATAAGGAGAACAAACAGGTCGTTGCCAGAGGGGAGGTGGGTGGGGGAGGAAAGAAATAGGTGAGGGAGATTAAGAGGTATAAACTTCCAGTTGCAAAATATATGAGTCACCAGTATGAAATGTACAGTGTGGCAATTATAGTCAATAATTATGTTATCTTCGTTTGGAGACATATTGTAACTAGATTTATCAAGGTGATCATTTTGTATAGAAATGTATAGAAATATCAAACCACTATGTTGTATAACAGGAACTAACATAGTGTTGTAGGTCAACTATACCTCAAAAACAAACAAACTCATAGAAAAAGAGATCAGATTTGTGGTTACCAGATGCGGGGGTAGCGGGGAGAAAAATTAGATGAAGGTGGTCAAAAATGTACAAACTTCTAGTTATAAGATGAGTAAGTATACTAGGGATATAATGTACAACATGATAAATATAGTTAACACTTCCGTAAGTTATATATGAAAGTTGTTTAAAGAGTAAATCCTGAGTTCTTATCACAAGGAAAAATTTTTTTTCTATATCTTTAATTTTGTTTCTGTACAAGATGATGGATGTTCGCTAAGCTTACTGTGATAATCATTTCATGATGCATGTAAGTCAAATCATTATGCTGTACACCTTAAACTTATACAGTGCTGTATGTCAATTATATCTCAATAAAAACAGAAGAAAAAACAAACAACCAAAAACAACTTTTAAAAAGATGTTAAATATGTTTAATTGGAATACCAAAAGAAAATTAAGAGAGAAAGGAACAGGAGAAATATTTGCAGTAATAATAGCTTAGAATTTTCCAAAGTGATAATAGACACCAAACCACAGATCCAGAAAGCTCAGTGAACACCAAGCAAGATAAATACAAAAAAAACTACACATAAGCTTATCATAATCAAACTACAGAAATCAAAGACATTTTCTTGTAAAATCTTGAAAGAAGCCAGTGAGGGGAAAAATCACCTTATCCAAAGAGGAAAAAGGATAAGAATTACAACCAATTCCTCATCAGAAACTATGCAAGCAAGAAGATAATGTAGTGAAATATTTAAAGTGTTGAGAGGGAAAAAAAATCACTCACCTAGGATTGCATATCTAGTGAAAGTATTCTTGAAAAGTCAAAAAAAAAAAAAAAAAAAGAGATTTTCCCAGACAAAAACTAAGGAAACTCATAATATTTTTTGCAGATCTACCCTGAAAAAAATATTAAAAGGAGTTCTTTGAGAGAAGGAAATGGTATAGGTCAGAAACTCAGAGCTACATAAAGAAAGGAAGATCATCAGAGAAGGAATAAATGAAGGTACAGTAAAAACCTTTTATTTTTCTTATTCTTAATTTATCTAAAAGATAATTGTAAAAGTAAGAGCAGTAACAATACATAAGGTAATTATAGCCAATAGATACGCAAAATGAATGACAGCAATGTCATAAGAAGGATCAGGAGGGAGGAACTGGAAATACTCTGGTATAGGGTACCTGCACTACACATGAAGCATCATAGCATTATTTAAAGGTGGACTGAGACTAACCAAAAACGTATATTGTGTCTCTGGGGTAACAACTAAAGAAATTTTAGAAAGAAATATAACTGACACGCTAAGAGAGGAGAGAAAATGCTCAATTATATCCACAGAGGGCTGGAAAAGAGAAGGAAAGAGAGCAGTCAATCTATACTGGAGTAGGAAGACAGAGGGCCTGAGAAAGGAGTTCTCAAAAAAAAAAGAAGGAAAGAAAGAAAAAAAGAAACTGAGAGACCTCCTGTTATGTTTGAATGTGTTGAGATTAGACACTTGTGTTAACTAGTTTGGGGCTGAAATACTAATAGGTATGTAAAACACTAAATCAATGTGAAAACAAGGCAATAACTAACTCCTGATCAAAACAAAAAGTTACACAGGAAAAGAAACATTTTGATACATTCAATCCATAATCTTAATAAAATAAATACTAAATACTAATTTAACCCAAAAAGTGGTACAATGATATTAAGGTTGAGGTAAAATGGGGGATGTAAGATAACAAAATCCTCATCTTTCTTAGAGAGAATACAATATACACCATTTTTTTTAAGATCAAGAAAAGGCAACATAAGTACGTTACTTAGAATTATGGAGTAACTATCTAAAGAAACAACCAAAAAAAGTTGAAAGTGATTTACTCTGTGGAGTAAGGAATAACAAACAGATGGAGCACAGAGCACTATTTATTTATTTGCTTGTTTATTTGTTTTTTAAATTTATTTACTGTCTTAAGCTACTACCTGATGTTTTAAAGTACGTTTTTATTCACTTTGTAAAGTGGAAAATAAATTTTTAAAAGAATGAAGATAAATAGCAGGGGAGCCAAAGGATGTTCAAGGAGATCATTGAGTCTGGGATGCGTGCAGCAGAGATTAAGAAAAGAGAGCTGATTAGAGAAACATGTACGAGATAAAATTGATGGCAGTTGGCGATGAATTTGAAAACAGACATGAAAGCGATGTAAGTGTTGAGGGCAGCTCATAGGTTTCCGGCTAAATAATAAAAGGTGCTATTTTTAAAGACAGCAGATACTAGAAGAGGAGCAAGTTGAGTCTGAGGACATGTTTTGTTTTGGACATGTGGATTTGTGGTGCCTTTGAGAAATCCAAGGAGAAATATCATCTAGGCAGGGACCCATTTGTATCTGGAACTCAGAGGAGAGGTTTGGGCATGCTATATACTTGGGAATCATGGACCTGTAGATGCTGACATAGATGAAACTGTTTAGTGAAGGAAAACACAGGAAGGAGAGAACTGTGTCCAGGATTGAGTGATGAATACTCTGCATTCAGGTGGCCAGAGAGAAGAGAGTGAGTGTGTAAAAGAGTTAGAAAAGGATTGGTCAGAGAGGTGGAGTGAAACCCCAGAGAGTCTGGTATAGCAGAATAAAGTATGCGAATAGAGGAAGACCTGATCAGTAGTGTATAAAAAAAGAATACGTTTTCCTTCACGTGGTAAGTCCTTTTGAGGTGGTCCAAGAAATCTGGTCATGGAATATCAATATTTTGTGTATTGATAGTTAATCCTTTTGAAACTATACAATTTTAGCAAATTATATTTGGGAGGAAATGGTCACTTTGGTGTACAGCAACAGTTGCGTGGTTTCAAAAATGGCTATTTCAGATGCATTAAACATAAGAGGGAGGAAGAGCATGGGAGGGGAGCTAAGACTTCCTGAGACACTTTGTGTGACACTTCGCATGTTTTAACTCATTTAAGACTCGACAGCCCCTGTGTGTTGTTATCCCCATTTTTCAAAGGAGCAGTCTGACGCATGTAGCGGGTCAACGATTTACAACATTTTATTCTTTTTCAAGGTCTGCCTAGAAATATCTTGAGAAAAACTTTTAAAGAATGGGTTGTTCCTTCATGGAGTAACCCTAAGCAGCAGAACTGAAGGGTCTTGGGGTATTATTCTTCCTACGTATATTCAGAGATTGCTTAATAAAACGTGTTAATCTGTTCACACTGAAAAGACTATATTATTGTTCAACTTTACGTATGGTAAATATCCATCTTTACTTTAAATTAAGAAAATCCTAAGTCCATAGGTTATGGGTAGAAAGCATGAAGCATTAGTGAATGTATCCCATCTAATGAGTGCTAAGTTCAGCCAATTCTTTGTGTGCCTTTAGAATGCAATCTTCCTGTGTTGCTACCATCTCAAGTCTGCTCCTGATTTTCTTTTATCTCCGAACATACTCCTTGCCTGCAATCCTTTTGCTCATCCATTTTGTGTACCACTAACATATTTACCTTTCTAAGAAACTTTTAATTGCATCATCTTGCAGTTAAACAAGGACTCCCAGTTTCCCACATATGTGTGACTAAATCCATAGTCTATCAGGCAGGATGTACCACAGTCTCACCAATCCTTCTCAAGCTTATATCCCCATACAAGCCATGCCTCCAACCAAGTCATTCTAGTTCATGGCCCTACCTTTCTTGTGCTTGCTTCATTTATATAAGCCTTCGTTTGACATTCTGCCTGTACTGATCTCACCCATCTTCAAATCCCATCCTTTTCATGAATGCTTATCTTTCCCCACAACATTCCAAGCCATGGTCATATCCCCCCTGGTTGATTTTATGCCAGTATCTATAGACCTCTTTTAGCAGAGCTTATAGAATGATTGCAAGAGCGTTTGAATTTTTACTTTGTTTTCCTCTCTGTATGTTGAATTTACATGATTTGTCTTCTAAGTTAGATTTTAAACTACTTAGAGCAGGCACCAACAAATACAACTAAAAGGCCATCTTTTAAAGCCAAACCACTATGTAGTTATAAAAACACAACTATGAGCAAGACAGACACAGTCCCAGCTCACACATTGCTTAAAGCCCATCCTTTTTTGCACTAATCGTCTTTTGTGTATTAATGGAGATAAAACTGTATTTAATGACTATGCCTACCCATTAATTCCTCTAGGATATCACAAAACAGACTTTTATGTTGTACAAAGTGCCCATGGAACATGAAAAAAAAAGCTTATCAAGACAAGTCTGTATTCCGAAGTTCACAGCCTAAAGCAAAGAAATTTCCTGTCTTTCACAGTCAAATACCTTACAGCGTTGGTGGTATAGTAGTGAGCATAGCTGCCTTCCACAGTCAAACATCTTTGCTCCTGTCAGTAAAAATATCCAGAAGCAAGCAAACTTGTATTGAATCCTGTTTCCGTGGCCCAGGGTGATTTTTATCATAGAGCCATGTTCAAATAAATTCTTTGTGTACTTTGTAAGATAATCTATTTTATGAGACCCAGTGGAGACTAAATGCCCACTCCATCTAGCATAACATATTTATTTTTCCCAAATGTCAATATGTATACTGTACAAAATTCCACCCAGAGTAGACTACAAAGTCACTTAATTTTTCTAGGCCACATATTTCTCTCTCCTAAAATTAGAGAGTTACGCTTGATAATCTTGAAGTTCCCTCCAATTATACAATTCTACAATTATTCTTACATACACACCACCTAGAGTTAGAATCAGAGTGATGAACATAAAAAAGGATGGGAAACAAAACAATTTCTTTAGTTGGATGATGGTTAATTTTCCTTGTCAACCTGACTGTTGCCAACAGGGTGCCTAGGTTAAACTTTATTTCTGAGTGTGTCTGTGAGGGGTTTTCTCCATGAGATTAGCATTTGAATCAGTGGACTCAGTAAAGTGTATATATTTGCCCTCCCCAGTATGGGTAAGCATCGTGCAATCCACTGAGGGCCTGAGTAGAACAAGAAGCAGAAAAAAGAGGAATTTGTCCCTTTTTTCTTCCTGCCTACTTGCTCGAACTGAAACATTCGTCTTCTCCTGCCCTTGCGGTGGTATTTATACCATCAACTCCCCTGGTTCTCAAGCCTTCAGACTTGAACTGGAATTACACCACCAACTTTCCCGGATCCCCACCTTGCAGATGGCAGATCCCGGGATGTCTCAGCTCCCATAATCATGTGAGCCAATTCCTCATTTTATATATGTTTATATATGTATGCATGTATTTCCTACTGGTTCCGTGTCTCTGGAGAACTCTGACTAATACAAGTTGTAAAATGAAAATGTGATGCGGGAAGATGAGGTCAAAGGGGCCAAGAGGGGGATTTAGATGTAGTTCCTATTATCCTTACTAGAGCTGCCCCTGGCCACCTACTGATAGAAATGTTTGGGTGCAAATGAAGCAACAAAAACTTAACCTGGGGCTTGTGGGTAAACATTTGGCATTTGACAAATGTCTTTTATGCAAGATAATATATTTGTAAATATCAAAACCAGGCGAAGTCCCTAGTTATTCTTCCAGATCTACTGACAGAAATAGAGGCAATCCTGCATCATGAGAAGGATAAAGGAGTCCTATTCCAGTGTTTCCCAAACTTTAACGTACGTACGACTCGCTTGGCAATCTTGTTAAAATGCAGATTCTGATTCAGAGGATTTGAAGTCGGGGCCTGCTGTTCTGTATGGCAAGCAATGATCCTTAACTTGTCAAAACCTAACCAATTTGTGCCATAGGGAATATAAATACCTTTTTAATTTATGGCACTGTGGGTGTTACGGAACCAAAACAAAGAACCCACTTACCAGTGACATTTTGCCATAGTCTGGCTTCAGCCACATTTTAGGCTGGCTTCAGTTTTTCCACAAATGCACCCTCTAGCCTGAGCCTCCATTGTACCTGGGTACTGCCTTTAAGTATATCAGATTCTGTTGCAAGCAATATGTCAAGGCTCATGCCTTTCCCCAGGGATGTTAGCAAGCCCAGTCCTCTACCAGTTTAGTAATAGGTGAAGTCCATTCTCCTATTGCTCCATCATCTTTCCAGACACACCAACAAATCTGCAGCTATCTCACTAGTTGTCATTTTCTGGCTTAACAGGTCTTTTCCACCATGATGGTGAGACTCCAAAAAAGCTATCTATCTCCCCTTGTCTTCATATACCAAGTCCAACTCCCCAAACGCGCCAAGTCCCTCTTAGTATATTGTGGCCAGGATTGATCAAGGCACGACAGATGTTCTCACTGTGTATTTGTGGCTTGAGTGAAGTTCAGAAGTTGTGCTAGTTGAGCCTATGAAGCTCCTAGATGCAGCTCATTTTGAGTAAGCCATAAAACTTCCCCTAAGTTTTCTTTTTGAAGTTCCAGACATGAATTGCCAATCAGACATGATAATCATATCAAACCAGTATTCAGCCTCTGAAGCACTATCCTGATTCCATCAGGATGGGCTTGTAAAGCACTTTATCTGCATTCGCATCTGGCATTGTCAAAAGAGCAAAGTAGATCCTGACATCCAAGGCAGGCGGCATTGCAGCAAACCATTTCCCATCATACCCAGTTGCCTTAGCAGGCTGTCATCTTGGTTCACAGCAAGGCACGGTATCAGCTACAGATGCCAAATCTGCAATCTCTCCTCCAGTGCAAAGATAATATTCTTCTAGAAACTGCAAAAGAATCAATACGATAAACACAACCAACAAAACCTTACCCAAATGGCAATCGCAACCTGCTCTTATTCAAGCGAGCCATCGTGAAACGCTGTTGATTAATATCTTTTCTCTAAGTTTCCCAAGTACATTCTTCAGATGACTCTTATAGTAGGGCTTCAATCCAGTTCTCCTTCTCAGGGGAAAACAAATCTGGGGGCTTTGCCTAGCATTGGCCATAACTCAGCATCACGTCTGAAACAGCTAAAAGTATGGATTCTCTTGTTCTGAGATGTTCTCTCAGGAAAATGTGATGGTGCCCTTTCCGAGCGTCATCAGCCACTTACATACTCCCTTCCCATCTCCTACAGTTTCCACTTGCTTCCATGTATTACCTTGTTTCAGACTTTCAGGCTGAGAGTCTCTGCCTAACCACAGAGCAATCTTCAGGCCCAGCTTTGTCAGAGTTTCCTCTTCTGTCCCTGCCCAGGAGACAAGACTCGCATTTTCAAAGGTTAAGGACAATGAGACTGTTTCCACCACGAGGCAGTGAGACAGCACTGACCGTCAAACCTAGTTTAGGCACATGACATGCCATCCAACTCACTGTTCCCTGAAAAATACACTGAGTCAAGTTCAGAAGAATTAAAATAGTGTTCTGAACACTATTTTCCTCTTCCGGACACACAAGGGCAGCCCCAGAACCAGCACATCTGAATGTGGGAAAACGAAAGAAAAATCTGGGGAGATAGGAAGAATACAGAACTGCTGTGATTGCATCAAACCCCACTCCTTTCTTCGCAATCCCCATTCCGGAAACCTGTCCAAAGATGTGTCCCCTTTACTACTCATATAATCAGATGAAACATACATTCACCCAAGTGAGTCAGCCATCATCTCCTGCCTTATCATCCCCCAGGTTTATTGTTAGGTGCTTTAATTGCTCATTGTAGCTAGCAACCAAACTTCTACTCCGTGTGTGGTCAGGGATATATGTCCGTATGTGATTACTCTCTTTAGTCCAGTTCTGTACATAACCAGCAGCTAAATGCATACCTTGCTCCAGTGAAATCTGGGGGACCAATTAATGCACAACTGGTGCCCCATACCTTAAATGATCTTCTCAGCCATTGTTGAGGTCACTGGGGAAGCACGAACCAAAGTAAATTACATGTCTACTCCAGGCAGGACTCACTGGAAGCCAGCTAGGGCTACTCAGGAGTCCTATTATCCACTTGCCGGCTAAATGCTGGCCCTTAAACTTGAAGACTCTTATCCAAAGCCATCTTTAGGTGATTCTTTTCTTCTTGACATTTTCTACAGTCTTTTACCTCATTAGCAGCTTCAGCAGGAGGCAAAGGAATCTGTCATTTTTTCACCAGCATTTCGTAACTTGAGCATCTTCGTGCAGCTCGGTTCACGTACCTGGGTAGCTATTTCCAGTGGCTGGACAAGGACAGTCTCTACATTCCCAGTCCCCTTCTGAGCCACCCACTGGGCTTTTCTGGTTGGCATTACATAGCTCACTTCAGTTCATCCTTGGAATTCCTGCAGGTTTTTCCATAATTGCGTTCTCTGTGAAGCGTTGCCTGACTATGCATTAAGATCTTAGTAAGGTCAAGTTCTTGCTGTACTATAGATACACTGCCCTCAATATTGACCATTGTTCAAACTCACCCTTGCTTCTTCAGCCAAGGTTTTATGATCCACTGATCAAATGGGGTAAACTTCTAGACTGCAAAGCATTCTCAGTTTGGGAACTTCTATCAGTAAACCAGGAAACTCACTTTGCTTTAATAAGGAGAGAAATCTATGATTCAAACCATTTAGCACTAAGAGCTGCCAGTTTGGGGGGTTCCTGTGGTTGGCCCTAAGGGCAGGGTGGTGCTATAACTATGGATACAATATACATCTCCAGGGCCACAGCCTGTGGTATATTCATATATATATATATAATTTCCACTTTTACACTGCGGTCTTCTGAGCTACTCCTTCCTTATGGGGATGAATCTGACATTGCCCAAGACATAAAGGTATCATGGATCTCAGAATTATTTTAAATCCCTGAGCGGTGGGAGCACTATCTACTAAAGCCCAGTCAAAGGCCAGTAATTGTCTTTCAAAGGGGTCATATCTCTTCTCAACATCAGGGAACTTTGAATCCAATATTCCAACAGCTGCTGCTTGGGGAGGGAAGAATAGTGTTAAACACTTCTGCAAGAGACTCCAGTCTGTGTGTCCAGATAGTAAAAGCCTTCACAATAATTTGTGCATTAGGCCAACCCAAATGCTACTATTTGAAGCTACAGCCCTCTGCAAGTCTCTCAAAGCCCGTTTTTGTTTTGGATCTCATTCAAATTCAGATTTTCTTCTTGTCATTCAATATATTAGTGCTTGCAAGATGCCCAGGAACAGTGTATGGTGTCCCCTAAACCCAAAATGCCACACAAGTTGTATCTCTCTTATTAACAGGGCATGGCAAATACATCAGTTTATTCCCTGCCTTGGGCGACCTGTCTCTCATGGTCTCCAACCCAAGTAATTCCCAAGCATTTAGCTGACTGAACTCAGCTCTTTATCTTAGCCATACATATAAACCATCTTCAACTAGTCATATGGACCAGTGCTGTTTTCAGATCTTGGGGGCTTCCTCCTCTGAGAGGGAAACTTTCATACTATCATTAATGCATATGTGAACTTTGCATTTGACTGTGATCCGGTCTAAACCTCACCAGGTTGTCAAAAGACACTGGAAAATTCAACTACCCTTAGGAGAGGATGGTGAATGTTTATCAGTCATTCCTACGAAAAAGGAAAACTTTGCCTGACTTGCCTCTAAGATTGGGACAGTAAACCAAGTATTAGCCAAGACTATCACAGCATCCCGGTCATCTTAGCTTACTGGATTTTCTGAGCAGCTTTCCCCACATGTGACATGGTAGGAGTGATCAGTGGAACTACTTGACTTAAGCACAAGAAATAGCATTTCGTTTCCACGAATCACCTACTTTTCCCCCACAGGCCAGAGAGGACGGTTGCAGAGCAAGCAGCTGGGAATTAGTATCCTTCTAAATATTTAAATTAAATTTTAAAACATGAAAAATTAAAACTAAAATTTCTTGTTATTTTCTTGGGACTTGGTACTGTTTAGTATTCGGTAGGGAGGAGGGTGCAGGCAATTCTAAAAATTCCCAATTAATATGACCAATTAAAATCAAGCAAAAGGTATTGCCCACAATGGCAAAGCGCTCCATTCACAATCACATTCATTCCAACTATGCACTTAGGTATATAGGTAATGCCACTACAAGTTTTTTGCATTTGGGAGGCTTTATTGGGGTTTTTTGGATATTGTTATTTACTTTCTCACTTTCCAAATAATGGTTTTGCCATAACGCTAGTACTTCACGTCATAACATCACCATACCCCTAAAGATTTGCTTTTGGTCTCCTGATTTTTCCTACCACTATATAGCAGGTGTTGCAGTACATTGTTCACCAGTATGCTATAACTCCATCACCCCAAGGCTATTCAGTTTAGACATAGCATATAGCCTTCAATCCCCCCACCCATGGGATTCAAGTCAATCATCTTTTCTTTCACCACCTTAACAGATGGAGTAAACTCAGCACCCTCCTCACACACCCTTCTTCTACTCCCCATCAGTACTACTGGATTTAAATTCATCCAAGCTGGAATAAATAAAGTAAAATTTGGCAAGACCGTTTAGGCAAGGTGGTCACCTGTACTGAAGGAGTTTTTCTTCCTCCCAGCTAGCAATAATGTGCAATCTGGTAATGTGCAAAGTCGACACATTTTTCTTTTGTTTCCAAATACCTACTTCAACTTTATGTAGTCTGATATTATTTTTCCTTAGCCTCATCAGTGATTTAATTTTTACGAAAGCAGTTTGCTGTAACCAGAGGATTGTATTTCTGGCCACATCTTCCTCATTTTACCTCCCTTCTCAATGCATTTTGCCAATTCCTCAAAAGTCAAAGTTTTAGCATCCAAATTCCATTGATAACATTTGTCCCTGGTAATTTGTCACAGATCTTTCACAACTTCAAACCTAGGGTGGGTTGACTAATGCCCTGGCTTCAAAATGTTGTTAGATTTCCATTCTGGCCAGGATGGTATAAGTCTACTTTAGCCTAATCACAACTCTGGACAAGATACAAAAGCACCTGAGAGCTTTGAAAATTAAAAAGTAGCAGGGAGATTGGGAAGAGAAATCAAATAATCAGTATGGCAGTGAATTTTCTGATTTTTTCCTCTCCTTTATCACCATACTTTGACCCAAGGCTGGCCCACAGCACAGCAGGGAAGATAACAGAAACTCAAAGAGAAATCCTCTTTTTCTTGCCAGAAGAGCAGAAAAATAGACCTTTACTTATACCACCTATTTCTTTCTCAGACTTTCTGTTTTTTCATTTATTTCAAACATGTTTGTAATTGTTTTTTGAAGACTTTGTTATGATGGCTGCTTCAAGTTCCTTGTCAGATAATCCCAATATCTGTATCAGCTCGGTATTGGCATTGGTTAATTGTCTTTTCTCATTCAAGTTAAGATTTTCCTGATTCTCAGGATGATGGGTGATTCTGATAGTATCCTGGACATTTTGAGTATTGTCATGAGACTCTTATTTAAATCTGATTTAGCAGACGTTATCTGACACCATGCCGGTTGGAGAGAGGGGGATCTTTCCCATTACTCCCAGGTGGGCATTGAAGTCCACGTTCCCCATGTTCTCTACTGATACCACTGGGAGTCGAGGGAAGAGGGGGTGTCATTACATCTGAATAAGGGTGAAGACTAGCCTCCTCAGCCTTTGAGGAAGGGGATATGGCCACTATTTATTATGAGTTCTAGTGGTTGCATTAGGGTGGTTAGTGTCTAAAAGACTTCTTTCTTGCTAGTCTTCCACTTTCCTGGTCCTTTAGCTAGAAAGAGTCAGTTTTTCTTGGGATGTTTTTGGCTATGCCAATTGATGCTTCCAGGTTGCCTCTTTCAGCACCCAGTCGAGGGTGTATAAATCAACAATGACAATAACAATAACAAAAGGGGACTCTGCCAACTCCCTAGTTTTTCTTCTTTCTCTCTATCTTTCAAAGTCTTCTATGTTTGATTTAGATATGCTGTCTAGGATTTTTAGCTGTACTTATTAGAAAGACTAGGGTAAAGTTTGTCTACTCCGTATTATCTTACGTCCAGAGGAAACCTAGTTGTCTTTTAAAACAAAACAATCAAGTTTCTCTGGAGAATTTTAACAGGACTCAGGATTCCATAACATAATTTTCAAAATGTCCAGGGTACAATCTATAATTACTCAAAGTACCAAAATCCAGGAAAATGTGCCTAATTACTGAGGGGAGAGACAATCAACATATGACAACCCTGAGATTACTTAGATATTGGAATTATCAGGAAAATACATTAATGCAACCATTATAACTATGCTCTATGAGGTAAAGGTAAAAATTCTTGAAATAAATGGAAAGACAAGTTTTCAGCAGAGAAATAGAAACTATAAGAACAAACCAAATAAAAATTTTGTAACCAAAAACCACAATATTGGGAATAAAAATATCAGTGGATGTGCTCAATAGCAGAATGGAGATGAAAGAAGAAGAGTGAATTAGAAGATAAATTTAGGGAAATTATCTAATTTGAAGAAAACAGAGGGAAAAAGAGACGGAAAGTACATTAACAGAGTCTTAGGGACTTGTGAAACAGTATTAAATGGTCTAATATTCATATCATTGGTGTCACAGAGGAAGACAAGAAACAATTATTAAAGGAAAAAATATCTAAATAAATGACACTGAAAACTTCCCAAATTTGAAGGCATGAATCTATATATTTAAGTACCTCAGCAAACAACACACAAGTAAACTCAAAGAAAAACCAAGCCCAAATGCATCGTAATAAAACTGCTGAAAACCAAAAATTAAGAAAAGCTTTAAAAGAAGCCATTAAAAAAATGACACAGTGCATATAAGGAAACAACAATTTGAATGACTATGGATTTCTCATCAGAAACTACAGAGGCCAGTAGACAGTGGAACAATATCTTTAAAGTCCCGAAAGAAAAGAACTGTCAATCCACAATTCGATGTCCAGTGAAAATATCCTCCAGAAATGATGGCAAAATAAATCTATTCTCAAATGAAGGAAAACTGAGAGAATCTGTTGTTAGCAGACTTGCTTAAAATAAATAGTAAAAGATGTTCTTCTGGATGAAGGAAAATAATACCAGAGAAATATTTGGAACTACTGGAATAAAGAAAGAGAAACATAAATGGGTATATATCTAGATAAATATTTTTAAAATATTTTCTCATCCTAAGTTTTTTAAATATATATAACAATTGAAAGCAAAAAAAAAAAAAATTGTTACATTTTCTAGTGGTGGGCTTTCACTTAATTAAATGTAAAACATATGACAACTATAACATAAAAGGAAGAGAGAGTTTCTTTGTTTGAAGTGTTAAAATATTAACTCTAAGTAGACTGTGAAAGGGTAGGTAGGTATACTGTAATCCCTAGAGTGCACGCACACACACACACACACACGATATATATCCAATAACAATATGGTATCCAAGATATATATCAAATAATAATATAAAATTAATGGAATGTTAAAAAAATGAAACAATCCAAAAGAAGGCAGAAAATGGGAAACAGAGGAACAACAAATAAAACCCCAAGCATATTAATATTTACATCAAATGTAAATAATATAAGCATACCAGTTAAAATACAAAAAATTTCATATTGGATTAAGAAAATGAGGCCCAACTATAATGTTGTTTACAAGAAATTCACTTTAACCATAATGATATAGATACGTTAAAAGTGAAAGGATGAAAAATTATATACCACGCAAATATTAATCAACAGAAAACTGGAATTATTATATTAATATGAGACAAAGTATATTTCATATAAAGAAGGAAATTGTGGATAAAGAGGGCCATTACATAACGATAAAAGGTCAGTTCTTCAAAAATATATAACAATCCTAAATTGTTTTGCACCTATTAATAGAGCTTCAAAATATATGAACACTTATAAAGCTTAGAAGTAAACAAATCCACAATTATACTTGGAGACTTTAAAAGTCCTCTTTTAATAATTGACATAACAAGAAGACAGACAAACAGCAAGAACATAGAAGACTTAAACAAACTACCAACCAACTTGACCTAATTTACATTTATAGACATTTATTGACTATAGAATACTCTGCCCAACAAAAGAATATAGAATATTCTACACAACACATTCATTTCAAGTTTACATGAGCAATCACCAAGAAAGACCATATATCTGGTCATAAAACAAACTTTAACATACTTGAAAGAAGTTACATTATACAAAATATGTTCTCTGACATAATGGAATTAAATTGTGAGTCAATAATAGAAAGATATATGGAAAATTCCCTCATATATTTGAAAATTAAATAACTTGCTTCTAAATGCCATATGGGTCAAACAAGAAGTTGTGGGAAAGTTTAAAACTCATTTAAACTGAATAAAAATGAAAATGCAACATATGAAAATCTGTAGCGGGCTGCTAAATCAGGGATTAGGGGAAAATATATACATACACAATTTGCTTAGATTATTCACATTTGATGTATATATAATTAATTAATTAATTTAAAGTTTGTATTAGAAAAGAAGAAAGGACTCAAATCAGTCATTTAAGATTCCACTTTAGGAAACTAAAAAAAGAAGAGCAAACTGAATTCAAAACAAAGAAAATAACAGCAACAACAACAAAAAGCAGAAATCGATGACATAGTTGTTTTGTTTTGTTTTAAGAGAAAATAAATGAAACCAAAGCCAGTTACTTGAATAGAATAATAAAATTGATAGGCTTCTCACTAGTCTGGTCAGGAAAAAAAGAGAGAAGATACACATTGCTAACATAAGGAAAGAAAAAGGGATATCACTACAGACCATGTAGACACTAAAAAGGTAATAAGAAAACACTACCAAGGAGACCTTCAAGATGGCAGAGGAGGAAGACATGGAGATCACCTTCCTCCCCACAAATATGTCAGAAATACATCTACATGTGGAACAACTCTCAGAACATCTACTGAACACTGGCAGAAGACCTCAGATTTCCCAAAAGGCAAGAAACTCCCCACGTACCTGGGTAGGGCAAAAGAACAAGGAAAAAACAGAGGCAAAAGAACAGGGGCAGGACCTGCACCTCTGGGAGGGAGCTGTGAAGGAGGAAAAGTTTCCACACACTAAGAAACCACTTCACTGGTGGAGACAGGGGGTGGGCGGAAGGGAAGCTTTGGAGCCACGGAGGAGAACACAGCAACAGGGGTGCAGAAGGCAAAGTGGAGAGATTCCCGCACAGAGGATCAGTGCCGACCAGCACTCACCAGCCTGAGAGGCTTGTCTGCTCACCTGCTGGGGCGAGTGGGGGCTGGGAGCTGAGGCTCGGGCTTCTGGAGGTCAGATCCCAGGGAGAGGACTGGGGTTGGCTGCGTGAACACAGCCTGAAGGGGCTAGTGCGCCACAGTTAGCTGGGAAGGAGTCCGGGAAAAACTCTGGAACTGCCTAAGAGGCAAGAGACCACTCTTTTGGGGTGCACAGGAGAGGGGATTTAGAGTACCGCCTAAACGAGCTGAAGAGACGGGCGCGAGCCACGGCTATCAGCACAGACACCAGAAACGGGCATGAAATGCTAAGGCTACTGCTGCAGAGACCAAGAAGCCTGTGTGCAAGCACAGGTCACTATCCACACCTCCCCTCCAGGGAGCCTGTGCAGCCCGCCACTGCCAGGGTCCCGTGAACCAGCGCCAACTTCCCCAGGAGAACACACGGTGCGCTTCAGGCTGTTGCAACGTCATGCCAGCCTCTGCCGCCACAGACTCTCCCCATATTCCGTACCCCTCCCTCCCCCCAGCCTGAGTAAGCCAGAGCCCCCAATCAGCTGCTACTTTAACCCCGTCCTGTCTGGGTGGGGAACAGATGCCTACAGGCGACCTACACACAGAGGCAGGGCCAAATCCAAAGCTGAACCCCAGGAGATTTGCAAACAAAGAAGAGAAAGGGAAATTTCTCCCAGCAGCCTCAGGAGCAGCAGATTAAATCTCCACAGTCAACTTGATGTACCCTGCATCTCTTGAATACCTGAATAGACAACGAATCATCCCAAAATTGAAGCGGTGGACTTTGGGAGCAACTGTAGACTTGGGGTTTGCTTTCTACATCTAATTTTTTTCTGGTTTTATGTTTATCTTAGTTTAGTATTTAGAGTTTATTATCATTGGTAGAGTTGTTCATTGATTTGGTTGCTCTCTTCTTTTTTTTATATATATAGATACATATTTTTTTTTCTTTTTCTCTTTCTGTGAGCGTGTATGTGTATGCTTCTTTGTGTGATTTTGTCTGTATAGCTTTGCTTTTACCATTTGTCCCAGGGTCATGTCTTTTTTTCTTTTTTTTTTTAGTAGAGATTTAGCACTTGTTCTCATTGGTGGATTTGTTTTTTGGTTTGGTTGCGCTCTTCTTTCTTTCTTTCTTTCTTTCTTTTTTTTATTACTTTTTAATTTTTTAATTTTTAATCATTTTTTCAATTTTTAATTTTAATAATGTTATTTTATTCTTTCTTTCAGTCTTTTTCTCTCCCTTTTCTTCTGAGCCATGTGGCTGACAGGGTCTTGGTGCTCAAGCCAGGTGTCAGCCCTGTACCTCTGAGGTGGGAGAGCCGAGTTCAGACATTGGTTCACCAGAGACCTCCAGACTCCACGTAATATCAAATGGCGAAAGCTCCCCAGGAGATAGATCTCCTTCTCAACGCTAAGACCCAGCTCCACTTAATGACCAGCAAGCTACAGTCCTGGACACCCTATGGCAAACAACTAGCAAGACAGGAACATAGCCCCACCCATTAGCAGAGAGGCTGCCTAAAATCATAATGAGGTCACAGACACCCCAAAACTAACCCCCGGACACGGTCCTACCCACCAGAAAGACAAGATACAGCCTCAACAACCATAACACAGGCACTAGTCCCCTGCACCAGGAAGCCTTACACAACCCACTGAACCAACCTTAGCCACTGGGGGCAGACACCAAAAACAACGGGAACTATGAACCTGCAGCCTGCAAAAAGGAGACCCCAAACACAGTAAGTTAAGCAAAATGAGAAGACAGAGAAACACACAGCACATGAAGGAGCAAGGCAAAAACCCACCAGACCAAACAAATGAAGAGGAAATAGGCAGTCTACCTGAAAAAGAATTCATAATAATGATAGTAAAGATGATCCAAAATCTTGGAAATAGAATGGAGGAAATACAAGAAACGTTTAATAAGGACCTAGAAGAACTAAAGAGCAAACAAACAATGATGAACAACACAATAAATGAAATTAAAAATACTCTAGAAGGGATCAATAGCAGAATAACTGAGGCAGAAGGACGGATAAGTGACCTGGAAGACAAAATACTGCAAATAACTGCCACAGAGCAGAATAAAGAAAAAAGAATGAAAAAATTGAGGACAGTCTCAGAGACCTCTGGGACAACATTAAATGCACCAACATTTGAATTATAGGGGTCCCAGAAGAAGTAGAGAAAAAGAAAGTGACTGAGAAAATATTTGAAGAGATTGTACTTGAAAACTTCCCTAACATGGGAAAGGAAATAGTCAATCAAGTCAAGGAAGTGAAGAGAGTCCCATACAGGATAACTCCAAGGGGAAGCACGTCAAGATACATATTAATCAAACTATCAAAAATTAAATACAAAGAAAAAATATTAAAAGCAGCAAGGGAAAAACAACAAATAACATACAAGGGAATCCCCATAAGGTTAACAGCTTATCCTTCAGCAGAAACTCTGCAAGCCAGAAGGCAGTGGCAGGACATATTTAAAGTGATGAAAGGGAAAAAACTACAACCAAGATTACACTGCCCAGCAAGGACCTCATTCATATTCAACGGAGAAATTAAAAACTTTACAGACAAGCAAAAGCTAAGAGAATTCAGCACCACCAAACCACCTTTACAACAAATGCTAAAGGAAATTCTCTAGGCAGGAAACATAAAAGAAGGAAAAGACCTACAATAACAAACCCAAAACAATTAAGAAAAAGGTAATAGGAACATACATATGGATAAATACCTTAAACGTAAATGGATTAAATGCTCCAACCAAAAGATAGACTGGCTGAATGGATACAAAAACAAGACCTGTATATATGCTGTCTACAAGAGACCCACTTCAGACCTAGGGACACATACAGACTGAAAGTGAGGAGACGAAAAAATGTATTCCATGCAAATGGAAATCAAAAGAAAGCTGGAGTAGCAATTCTCATAAAAGACAAAATAGACTTTAAAATAAAGACTATTACAAGAGACAAAGAAGGACACTACATAATGATCCAGGGATCAATCCAAGAAGAAGATATAATAATTCTAAATAATTATGCACCCAGCATAGGAACACCTCAATACATAAGGCAAATGCTAACAGCCATAAAAGGGGAAATTGACAGTAACACAATAATAGTAGGGGACTTTAACACCCTGCTTTCACCAATGGACAGATCATCCAAAATGAATATAAATACGGAAACACAAGCTTTAAATGACATGTTAAACAAGATGGACTTAATTGATATTTATAGGACACTCCAACCAAAAACAACAGAATACACTTTCTTCTCAAGTGCTCATGGAACATTCTCCAGTATAGAGCATACCTTGGGTCACAAATCAAGCCTTGGTAAATTTAAGAAAATTAAAGTCATATCAAGTATCTTCTCCAACCACAACACTATGAGACTAGATATCAATTACAGGAAAAAAAACTGTAAAAAGTACAATCACATGGAGGTTAAACAATACAATACTTAATAACCAAGACATCACTGAATAAATCAAAGGGGAAATAAAAATATACCTAGTAACAAATGACAATGAAAACATGATGACCCAAAATCTATGGGATGCAACAAAAACAGTTCTAAGAGGGAAGTTTATAGCAATACAATCCTACCTCAGGAAACAAGAAAAATCTCAAATTAACAACCTAACCTTACACCTAAAGCAATTAGAGAAAGAAGAACAAAAAAGACCCAAAGTTAGCAGAAGGAAAGAAATCATAAAGATCAGATCAGAAATAAATGAAAGAGAAATGAAGGAAACGATAGCAAAGATCAATAAAACTAAAAGCTGGTTCTTTGAGAAGATAAACAAAATTGATAAACCATTAGCCGGACTCATCAAGAAAAAAAGGGAGAAGACTCAAATCAAGAGAATTAGAAATGAAAAAGGAGAAGTAACAACGGACACTGCAGAAATACAAAGGATCATGAGAGATTACTGCAAGCACCTATATGCCAATAAAATGGACAACCTGGAAGAAATGGACAAATTCTTAGAAAAGCACAACTTTCCTAGACTGAACCAGGAAGAAATATAAAATATGAACAGACCAATCACAAGCACTAAAATTGACACTGTGATTCAAAATCCTCCAACAAACAAAAGCTCAGGACCAGATGGCTTCACAGGCGAATTCTATCAAACATTTAGAGAAAAGCTAACACCTATCCTTATCAAACTCTTCCAAAATATAGCAGAGGGAGGAACCCTCCCAAACTCATTCTACGAGGCCACCATCACCCTGATACCAAAACCAGACAAAGATGTCACAAAGAAAGAAAACTACAGGCCAATATCTCTGATGAACATAGATGCAAAAATCCTCAACAAAATACTAGCAAACAGAATCCAACAGCACATTAAAAGGATCATACACCATGATCAAGTGGGGTTTATCCCAGGAATGCAAGGATTCTTCAATATACGCAAATCAATCAATGTGATAAACCATATTAACAAATTGAAGGAGAAAAAACATATGATCATCTCAATAGATGCAGAAAAAGCTTTTGACAAAACTCAACACCTATTTATGATAAAAAAAAAACTCTCCAGAAAGTAAGCATAGAGGGAACCTACCTCAACATAATAAAGGCCACATATGACAAACCCACAGCCAACTTCGTTCTCAATGGTGAAAAACTGAAACCATTTCCTCTAAGATCAGGAACAAGACAAGGTTACCCACTCTCACCACTATTATTCAACATAGTTTTGGAAGTTTTAGCCATGGCAATCAGGGAAGAAAAAGAAATAAATGGAATCCAAATCAGAAAAGAAGAAGTAAAGCTGTCACTGTATGCAGATGACATGATACTATACATAGAGAATCCTAAAGATGCTACCAGAAAACTACTAGAGCTAATCAATGAATCTGATAAAGTAGCAGGATACAAAATTAATGCACAGAAATCTCTTGCATTCCTATACACTAATGATGAAAAATCTGAAAGAGAAATTAAGGCAACAGTCTCATTTACCATTGCAACAAAAAAGAATAAAACACCTAGGAATACACCTACCTAAGGAGACAAAAGACCTGTATGCAGAAAACTTTAAGACACTGATGAAACAAATTAAAGATGATACAAACAGATGGAGAGATATACCATGTTCTTGGATTGGAAGAATCAACATTGTGAAAATGACTATACTACCCAAAGCAATCTACAGATTCAACACAATCCTTATCAAACTACCACTGGCATTTTTCACAGAACTAGAAAAAAAATTTCACAATTTGTATGGAAACACAAAGGACCCCGAATAGCCAAAGCAATCTTGAGAAAGAAAAATGGAAATGGAGGAATCAGGCTCCTGTATTTCAGACTATACTACGAAGCTACAGTAATCAAGACAGTATGGCACTGGCACAAAAGCAGAAATATAGATCAATGGAACAGGATAGAAAGCCCAGAGATAAACCCATGCATCTATGGTCACCTTATCTTTGGTAAAGGAGGCCAGAATATACAATGGAGAAAAGACAGCCTCTTCAATAAGGGGTACTGGGAAAACTGGACAGCTTCATGTAAAAGAATGAAATTAGAACACTTCCTAACACCATACACAAAAATAAATTCAAAATGGATTAAAGACCTAAATGTAAGGCCAGACACTATAAAACTCTTAGAGGAAAACATAGGCAGAACACTCTATGACATAAGTCACAGCAAGATCCTTTTTGACCCACGACCTAGAGAAATGGAAATAAAAACAAAAATAAACAAATGGGACCTAATGAAACTTAAAAGCTTTTGCACAGAAAAGGAAACCATAAACAAGACGAAAAGACAATCCTCAGAATGGGAGAAAATATTTGCAAGTAGCAACGGAGAAAGGATTAATCTCCAAAATATACACGCAGCTCATACAGCACAATATGAAAAAAACAAACAACCCAATCCATAAATGGGCAGAAGACCTAAATAGACATTTCTCCAAAGAAGATATACAGATTGCCAACAAACACATGAAAAGATGCTCAACATCACTAATCATTAAAGAAGTGCAAATCAAAACCACAAGGAGGTATCACCTCACACCAGTCAGAATGGCCATCATCAAAAAATCTACAAACAATAAATGCTGGAGAGGGTTTGGAGAAAAAGGAACCCTCCTGCACTGTTGGTGGGATGTAAATTAATACAGCCACTATGGAGGACATTATGGAGGTTCCTTAAAAAACTAAAAATAGAACTACCATATGACCCAGCAATCCCACTACTGGACATATAGCCTAAGAAAACCATAATTCTAAAAGAGACATGTACCACCACAATGTTCATTGCAGCACTATTTACAATAGCCAGGACATGGAAGCAACCTAACTGTCCATCAACAGATGAATGGATAAAGAAGATGTGGCACATATATACAATGGAATACTACTCAGCCGTGAAAAGAAATGAAATTGAGTTATTTGTAGTGAGGCCAATGGATCTAGAGTCTGTCATACAGAGTGAAGTAAGTCAGAAAGAGAAAAACAAATACTGTATGCTAACACATATATATGGAATCTAAAGAAAATAAAAAAGCTTCTAACAAACCTAGGTTCAGGACAGGAATAAAGATGCAGACGTAGAGAATGGACTTGAGGACATGGGGAGGGTGAAGTGTAAGCTGGGACGAAGTGAGAGAGTGGCATGGACATATATACACTTCCAAATGTAAAATAGCTAGTGGGAAGCAGCTGCATGGCACAGGGAGATCAGCTCGGTGCTTTGTGACCACCTAGTGGGGTGGGATAGGGAGAGTGGGAAGGAGACGCAAGAGGGAGGGGATATGGTGATATATGTATACATATAGCTGATTCATTTTGTTATACAGCAGAAGTTAACACAACATTGTAAAGCAATTATACTCCAGTAAAATGTTAAGAAGAAAAATAAATATACAAATGGACAATAAACACGTGAATAGATATGTCTGTCATCTATTATGAATAATGAGTAATTATTTTAAACTATTGTAAATATCACTACACATCTATTAAAATATGTTAATTGATTAATTAACTAATAAAATTTAATTAAAAGCCATTAACAATTCTAAATGCTCTTGAGGATGCACAGCAATGAAAAGTTTCATACATGACTGATGGGAATGCAAAATGATACTGTTACTTGGGAAAACAGCTTGCAGTTTCTGATAATGCTAAATATATACTTACCATATGATTCAGCAATCTCATTCCTAGATATTTATCCAAGAAATATAAAAACTTATGTTCACTCAAAATCTGTACAGTATGTTTATAGCAGTTTAATTTATAACTGCCAAAAGCTGGAAAGAATCCAGAAGTCCTTTAACTGGTGAGTGATAAACTCTGTTACATCTATAAAAAGGAATATTACTCAGCAATTTTTTTAAAAGGGCTATTGATACACAAAAACAGGAGTGAATCTCAAATGCATCATGCTAGGTTTAAAAAAACATACTCAAGAGGCTGCACCGGGGCTTCCCTGGTGGCGCAGTGGTTGAGAATCTGCCTGCCAATGCGGGGAACACGGGTTCGAGCCCTGGTCTGGGAAGATCCCACATGCCGTGGAGCAACTAGGCCCGTGAGCCACAGCTACTGAGCCTGCGCGTCTGGAGCCTGTGCTCCGCAACAAGAAAGGCCGCGACAGTGAGAGGCCCGCGCACCGTGATGAAGAGTGGCCCCCCCTTGCCGCAACTAGAGAAAGCCCTCGCACAGAAACCCAACTCGCACAGAAGACCCAACACAGCCAAGAATAAATAAATAAATATTAAAAAAAAAAAAGGCTGCACACTGTACAATGCCAAATATATGATATTGTAGGAAAGACAGAGCCGTAGGGGTAGAGAACAAATCAGTGGTTGCAGGTTTGGAGACTGGAGAGTGCTTGATTACAAAGGGATAGCATGAGAAACCTTTTTTTAGGTGATGAAACTGTTATGTGTCTTGATTGTGATGGTGGTGATTATACAACTTCATGCGTGTTTCACAACACATAAAACTGTACACCAAGAAGTGTAAATTTTGCTGTATGTAAAATCAAAAAATTACAATAAAAATAAATTTTAAAATAAAACCTTGTTAGATCCCACCTCCAAGTATTTTTTATTATGCCTGGGTGCTTGTTTCTAGCAATAATTGTTATAAGGGGAGAACAGACTTCTGTGGACAATCAGTAGTGTCCCATAGAAAGTTTAATTCTGCATGGAATTATTCGTTAGTGAAAAACCTTTTTGTACGGACCCCTAAAAAGAAATGATGAGAGGATTAAAAATTTGCAGACAGTAGAACTGAACAATTGCTGCAGTTCTCTCATCCATATAGAAACTCAGTAAAGCCATTGCAGGCTGCTCAATAAACTATTAAGAGATGAAGAAACTAAGCCAAAGGAAATAGGCAGAAAGGAAATGAAAAGTACAAGGCAGGGTAAAAGGAGAATACAGTGTAAAAAGGGAGATGAGGTAGAGTTGGAAAGGGAAGACAGATAAGTGGGGAAAATAAAATGGAATAGGGAGTGTATGAGATCTTTATATCTTTCTTATGCAGAATACATTTCCCATAATGTAGATACAAAAGCAAAAACATCAATTGGGTGCAAAGTGTTACCGATTTTTGGCTTTGAATTAAGCTTCTCACACACTAAAAGAAATTGCTAAAAGTCTTCTTCTTTATAAAAATATTGTCAATTATTCTGCCTTAGAGTTGGTGTATAAAATATCACTGTGTTTCTGAGAAAATGAAATTGTCTTACTGTTCTCTTGTGAGTATCTCTGTTGCCGGTTCTCATATTCTTTAAGCATAGGGAAACTGCTTTCTCCATAGATGTTAAGTTGAAAACAACATTAAAATCAACTTATAAGACTGCCAAAGTTATCGATAAACTATGTGGTGTTTTGACATTTACAGTAGTGCAATGTGGCATGGATATCTTCGTGGCATAAGGAAATAACCTCTTTCCTTAAAATAAAACACCAAGCCCTTACAAAACAATCAAATTGTATTCATTCACTAAAATGCCAATGAAAATATATACAGAGAGACTGCCAAGAGCGCTATAAATTAAAGCTAAGAGAAGAAATATATCAAATTCTGAGAAATTCTACTAAATACATTGTCTATCGGGATGGATTATTAAAAGTCTTGAACCTTGGACCCAAACATGTCAGAACCTTCTTCCTGGCATTTCCAATGAGCACACTTAGAATGGACATCTTAGGTTTTTGGCCTTGCCAGCCTCTAATTCCCCTTCTCTGGTCCTAGCACAGTGAGAGCCGAACATTCTTTAATATCTGTCCATGTAACTGCAGTGAAGCTGACTTTCCCAGTTTCAGGATTAGGCTTGTGAAGTAAGCATGGGCAATAGGAAGTCTGAGGCTCCCCTTACTACGGGGATTGGTTCAAGAATGGGCACCTGACGCAACCCGGGCCAACCAGAGCCAACAAGACTGTATTTTAGGACTTTTACAAAAATTGTTGGGAAAGTGAAGCTCTTTTTCTACTGAAGTGGAACTAGTAGAGTACACATCTTAAGATATTGGTATCCATCTTACTACCAAGTGGAGAGGGTTGAGAGAGAAGCCAACACAGAGAAAGCAGAGATTCCAGATGTATAGTATGTGGAAACTGAGGCCCTGATGGTATCACGTATGGCTCTGGATCTATTTCCGTGCCTCTACCTTTGAATCTTTCAGTTGTTGAGAGAATAAATGTACTATGTTTATTAGACCATGTGAGTTAAGGATCTGCCAAGTGTCATGGAAAGCACCTAGGCTAATAAAGTTTATAAACTAGTTTTTCTCTCCATTTGTCATTCAAATTCCTGAAAAAACAAACAAACAAAAACCAACCGGTAAAACCAGCAGGAAGAGTGAAGGGCCAGTAGATAGGGTAGCTAGTTGCAAAAGTGAGTAGGGAAAGAGACAAGAAGAGTATGGAGAGCCTCTGCCCCTCACCTCCAATCAGCAATATCAAGTTGAGAGAAGATTTTTAAAAAGCTTCTACTTGGATCTGATTCTCCCTTCAGCAGCCTACATTGGATTATGACATATGTATATCAGTAGTCTTCAACCAAGGAGATTCTATTCTCCAGGTGACACTGGGCGATGTCTGGATGGAGACATTTTTGGCTGTGATAATTGAGAGAAGGGGGCTACTAACATCTAGTGGTGGAGGCCAGGAACAGAGATGCTGATAAATATTCTACAACGCACAAGACCACCTTCCACAAAAAAAAATTATCCAGTCCAAAATATCACGAGTTCCAAGTTTGGAAAACTCTCATCTATATCTACCAACATCTACATCCTTATCTGTATCTATTTTTAGATCAAGTACTTGTTTGGATTTCTGGTGGCTTTTGTAGCTTTGGATGTTTGGGGTTTTCTGATAAGCATCGCTTGTTCTGGATAAGAGACCACAGGATCCGTTAGCAGACTTTTCAGAGGCCTTAAGAAGAGATGTTTTCAGTAATATCGCCCATTGGCAGTCAGTTTCTGACTCGAGCGGCAGAGCCCTGATTTATATAGCCACATAAATTCTGAAGAGGAACAGATCCTGTGGCTGGGAATGGAAACTCCCACAGTTCTGAAGACTGCACAGCTGGCCTCCACTAGGGAAGTAATAATATTCCTGTGGCACTTCTTAAAAATAATAGCAAAAGGGAGAAAAAATAGAAACTAGCTTTAGGGGTGAAGTACCAGCATATTTTCAAATACTTGGAAAATGGGTACTTCTTTACCAGGAATGATAGTAAGTTAGCAAATTCAATTTACTCTTACATGGGTCTTCAGACTCAGGTAATACTGTTCATCTCTGAGAGGCACTGAAAGTACAAAACTTAGGTTCACCCTGATAAGTGGACAGATGATTTATATATGAAATAAATCAGAGAAAAATCGTCATTTTTTTAAACTGAGAAAGTCTAAACAAATAAAACTTATACTCTAACAAAAGAGTTAGAGTACGGGGGAGGGAGTTAAAGCTGAAAAATTCTCTAGTTTGCATGTAGCAAATCCTCTCTGTAAGAGTAAAAAGATAAAGCTACATTTTGAGCCACGATATTGATATTTAAAAACCGGTTTGGGTATGAAAACAAAGAAAATAATTTGTAATCATTGTGTTGTTTTAAGTGCATTTTTAAGAGACTTTAAAAGATTTAAGAAAATTTGCTGTGTCAGACTTACAAAAACATTACAATTACAATCTATGTTTAAGTATTTGGAAAATTTAATTGACTACATAAATAAATTTCTATTTTTGGTTGTAAAAAGAGTTTGTGAATATTTGGAAAATTTTGTGTTAAGGATTAAACAAACATTAAATGACATACAAATAAAAGTGGAGTTTCCTCTACATACACGAGAAGCCCTCCCGAAAACTGCTCACTTCCCGAATTATCACTTGGTATCTGTCTGCCCTTACTTTAGGTCTCTCTGATTATAATGTCATAAGAAGAGAAAACCCACTGAGAGAAAGCACCTGTCAGGAAAGATTAAATTACCCCATTATAAAATCCCTCTTCCAAATCATAACAGTATGTTTAAGAGTCCATGTTTGAGAACCAGACTTCACGGATTCAACTCTTGTGGCTCAGCCATTTAACAGCGGTGTCACCTTGGACAAATTATTTAACTTATTCAACCATTCTCTGACTCAGTTTATTTATTTGTAAATGGGAATAACAATAGAAGCTACCCTATAGGGTTGCTATGAGGATAGAATGAGATAACATTTTTAAGGACTGGGCATAATACATGAAAGATGGATAGCATTATTATATTACTCCAAACACTGTAACCTTTCTCCCTGTCTCCTAGAATTGGCAGGGGTTTGTTGTTGCTGTTGTTGTTTGATTATTTTTACATTTGAGACCCAATCCCAAAAATCAGAAGGGAAACTGGCCAAAAAATATTCAAAATATTTATTTAACTTAACCAAACTGTAAAAGAAACATACTGTTACTTTTAGTAAAATGTTCTAATAGTGCATTTCACAAATACAAAAAAATGTACAGGGTTGAAAATAGAACATAAGATATATCAATGAGTTCTGTTTAATAATTGACTGGATCAGAATGAGATAAAATTTAGAATGAAAGGAGACATACGGACGTTCACAGTGATGGAGACAAAGATATGGGGATGGTTCTCATTTGTTGGATGCTTACTGTACACCACACCGTCTTCTGGATATTTGTTCACTCATGTTCACTCAACTGGTCCTCAGAACATCCTTGTAAGTGGGCACTAGTGTGATTTCCATTTTTGTGAATGAAGAAGCTACACACTGAGAAGTTGAGAAGCTTTCCCAGGACAGTGACAGAGACGTCACCAAAAAGGCTGAGACCTGTGGCTCTGAGTGTACAACATATGTTTTTTATTAAAGTACAGTTAATTTACAATGTTGTGTTAGTTTCAAGTATACAGCAAAATGATTCAGTTATACATATATATATTCTTTTTTCAGATTCATTTCCATTATAGTTTATTACAAGTTATTGAATATAGTTCCCTGTGCTATACAGGAGGTCCTTGTTGGTTATCTGTTTTATGTATAGTAGTGTGTATATGTTAATCCCAAACTCCTAATTTATCTCCTTGCCCCACCTCACTATCCCCTTTGGTAGCCATAGAATATAACATTTTTAAAATTACTTTTATTACAGTAATAATAACTTGCTTATATGAAACAATAAGCTTAATAAAATGCTTTTTATGTTAATAATTGTAGCAGGTAACACAATGCTTACTATATACCAAGAGCTGTTCCAAATGCTTTACATATGTTAGCTCTCTTAGCATTCACAACACTAGGAAATGGATTACTGTTATTTAACCCAATTTGTAGATGAGGAAACCCAGGCACAAAGAAAGCTAAGTGACTTCCCAAGGTGTATACGTGTCGGGGAGAGGAAAAGGGTCAGGTCACACCAGAAATCTGCATCCAAGAGGAATACTGCCTCTTACTATGAAAAAACTAGTCTTTCTACTTTAAAATGTTAAATGATAAATACATAGTATATATCTGAAAATAATGAAAAAAGGCTAATTATGGGGAAAATAGCTTAGTTCAAATGCTGGTTCATAAATTCATATTTTCAACTAACTCCTTTCAAATGTGTACTAATATTGTTCTCCTTACTGACAATCCTGGCCTGAGTCACTAAGATTTATACAACCAAATTAGGTTCAAAGAAAAATCTGTTGCTTAAAGGCAGAGCCTTAGAAATATTTCTCTATTTGAACTAGATATTAAATAGATCCCTGAAACTTTCATTGCCAACGTGTATAGAACATCATTTCCTTTTAATACTTTGTTTTTACATTATCTGGGCCAAGCAAAATAGTATATTATCTGGATTAAATGTCTTTGAGACATTTATAAGCTTCATCATTTGCAGGGAGATCCATCTTACTAAATTAAAAAATGATACCGAGACACTAAAGTGTTATAATTTTCTACTATTTTACTCTTTTATTATTTCAAATATTTCTATTTTATTGCTTTTCTATTTCAGGTATAAATCTGGTTATGTAAGGATGGTCTTCATAAACTATAACAGAAACCATCTGAATGAACTTATTTACAGAACAAAAACAGACTCAGACTTTGAAAACAAATATATGGTTACCAAAGGGGAAAGGTGAGGGGGGGGACTAATTAGGAGTTTGGGATTAACATATACACACTACTATATATAAAATAGGTAATCCACAAGGATGTACCATATAGCACAGGGAACTCTACTCAATATTCTGTAATAACCTATATAGGAAAAGAATCTGAAAAAGAATGTATATATGTATATGTGTAACTGAATCCATTTGCTGTACACCTGAAACTAACACAACATTGTAAATCAACTATACTCCAATATAAAATAAAAATTAAATTAAAAATTAAAAAACAGAAATAATCTGGCATCATACCCAGACCTCACTGACATTTCAAGCAGTGAGGAAAAATAATATGGCTTAGGTAGTTTGGCTTGAGGCCACAGCTTCTGTAGCTTCTGAATTGTTTAGCAAAAAAATTGAAGTTTGAATTCTCCTCTCCTACATTCTTTCATAAAAGAAGAGAGGGATATTAAATGAGTGATACTAATCAAAGAAAAATATATATTTTCAGAGTTAGTCAACATGCGTCAGAAGTTCAGATACCAGGAGTCTGGAAGAAGTGAGAGGTGAGAGAGTGATCTTCAAACTAAAAGTTGATGTGTGATACCCAAACTCCAGCAAGACTGTGAGGTTCCCACATCCCTGCACATACAGAGCCTGTACACAGCCAAGCTGGCAGAACCAATTTAAAAAGAGAGTGTCAGAGAAAAACTGAAGAAACGAAGCAGTGCCCAAGAGTGAGAGAGGCAGATGCAGGCTAGAATGAGTAATTGTGATTAGCCTCATGGAAAAGCAGATCATCTCTCCTGCAGGTAGATGGACAGTAAGACCAGGGGTCTTCCTCATTCACCTAGAAAGACAAAGTGGCCCTTCCTGAAATTGATAGTATGAGGCTTAGAGATGAGATCACTTAAACCTTATGTAATGTTACCCTATCTGCACAGACACGTGCTATTTAGACTTGCAAAACAAGAAACTAATAATTACTAGCTCCAAACAAATAATTTAGGATAGTTAAGCTCCTGTAACTCACATCCTTAGGGGTAGCCCTAAAAAGCCCAGGCAGTGGAAAATGCCCACATTCAAAGGGTCAATGGAAATGAAGAGGTTTGGGATATTCTTGTTGAGGCAAAAATAGAGATCTACAAAAGACCTGGTAACTGGGATTGCAACCATTGAAATGCCTGCATTCTTGAGATAGAACATAGTATACACAGGTGGATTTTTTCCCCCTCAGGTGCAAACACACAGCAGCACAATAAGCTCTGGTGACTTGACATTGACAAACCATGGAATGCAAACAACTTACTTGCATGGACCGGCATCCTGATGAGCCCGAAATCAAGGTTTTTCTCTTTTCCATTGATGTCTTTCATTCAGTTACCACAGAGTTCCCATCTTTGGAGTTTACCAAGTACTAGGTTTGGGGAACATCATTTTGCTTGGGATAGCTCTTCTCTATGAACTTGGGATTTTTAAAAAATGTTATGGCGGGGTAAGTGTGGGGGGCTGAAACTGTGATTATCTCGTGTAGCCTGTTATTTAAACATGAGGCATATGTAACTTTCTGAGATCCTGAAAGAACCACACCCATATCCGCTAAAGACAGTACCTGCTGAAGATTTTTCAGTGGTTCTCAGCCTTGGCTGGCATTAAAATCAACTCAGAGCTTTTAAAAACTGCCAGTTCCACAGCCCAGTGATTATCAGAGTGTGGTTCCCAGACCACTACCAGAATCATCAACATCACCTGGGAACTTGCTACAAAAGCAAACCAGGGTGTAGGGTCCAGCAATCTCTGTTTTACTAAGCCTTCCAGGGGATTCTAAGGCACACAAAGGTTTGAGAACCACTGCCCTAGCTTATCTCAAGCAAATGAAATTAGAAATTCTGGAGGAGAAGCCTGAACATCACATTAAGGACCACTGTATTAAAAAAAACAAAAAACACTAAATCTACTTAAGCAATTGGAGTGAGATTCACCTGGCTGAGACTAAGCAGAAAAACGACTGGGAAATTTGGGGGTTTAATTTAAGAAATTTGGATTATAATTTCTTTGGACTTTCAAAGATCAAGAAAATTTGATTAGGACTTAATTTTTTTTTATTATTTAAAACTCACAAAAGCAAAATAATTTGGTTTCAGATTTTAAATGCCTTGGACTTAAGTAATTTGCAACAATTAAAAGAAAAACCTGTTAAGATGAAAGTTCTCAAGCATACACAAAAGTACAGATAATAGTATAACTGACCTGCATATTCCTCAGATTAAACAATTACCAACATTTTAAAAAATATTCTTTTCAACTGATCTTTCTTTTCTTCTTTCTTTCCTTCCTCTTTGTTTTGTTTTGGTTTGGTCTGGTTTGGTTTGGTTTGGTTTGGCCAAACCAAACATTTTGTTTTGTTTTGGTTTGTCCAGGGGGCGGGGGGAATGGAGTTGGTGCTATAGTATTTTTGAGAAAATCCCTGGTATTATTTTATTTAAGATCACAGGTACTTCCATAGGTGTCACTTAAAAATAGGAGCATTGTCTTACATAACCACAATCCTATTTTCTTTTGTAACAGAATTAATAATAATTCTTTGGTATTATCTAATACCTTGTTTGTAATAATATTTCCTCAATTTTCTTAAAAATATCTTTTGCAGATTCATTTGAAACAGGAACAAAACAAGGTCCACACATGGCATTTGATGGTTACTTTACAGTTCTTAGGTCTCTGTTAGTTTAGAACAGTCACCCCTCCCTTTTATATTCATGTCATTGACATATGGATGACATAAGATGGTTCTTCTGTAGAATGCCCCCCTTCTGAATGTTCCTAATTGCTTCCCCCTGGTGCCATTTAACTTTTCCCCTATTCCTCTCCTCCCATTAAACCGGAAGTTAGATTGACAACCTCAGTTACAGTCAGGTTCAAGCTTTTTTGCAAGAATACTTCATATTTTGGGCTGTGTACAATACTTCATAAAGTCTGCTTGTTTAGCTGTGTTGTTGTTGAGACTAACAAGTAAATTCAAGAGTGGCTGTCTGATCCTTCTATTATAATCATCAACATTCCTCTTGATGTTTTGACATCTATTAATGATTACTGTTTGAATCAGTTATTACTTTAGAAGTCATAAAATGGTGCATCTATTATGCTATCACCCTTCCTATGTTTTCATCTGGAATTCTTCTATAAAACCAACTACTTTTGTTACCGAGTCCAAACTCGTACTGCTCACTGCACAACAGGCCAATAAATCGAGAGATGAGTTGTTGGCGCAAGGAATAGCGACTTTATTTGGAAAGCCAGCAGACTGAGAAGATAATGGACTAGTGTCCCAAATAGCCATCTTACCCAAGTTAGAATTCAGATGTCTTTTTATACTAAAGAGGGAGCGGGTGTGGCTGGTTGCTGCGAACATTTTGGTGCTGTTCTTGCAGCTGTCCATGTAGGTCTGGTCACAATGTTCCTGTAAACCTCCAACAAGATAATTGTTATTTTCTGTTCTGCAACTTTTTATCACTATATGAATGGAAAAGTGTTTACATTTAAATGTCAGAGTCTTGAGAATGGGCTATCATGTATATTTCAGGCTATAGGCAACATTCTTTTGCAGAGCCAGCATGACTAAGCGCAGGCAGCAGAGCTCAAAGAGATAAAGGAACAGATACAATATGAGTCAGGTTTGTTTTTCTCTGTTACACTCTCATCAACTAAGGCTCTTTAGTTAGCTTGAAATGGTGCACAGAACAAGATGAATAAATGCTTAACTCTTTCTCTCTTTGATAACATTTATCAAAAAGTTTAAGGAACATATCCTTCTACTCAGCAATTATGCCTCTAGAAATTTTTTCTACACATATACAAATCTGGAAAGAAATATGTACAAATATTTTTGATGTGGCATTTTTTTGTAATAGAAAAAATAAAATTCTGAAAATAACCCAAATGTTTCTCAATAAGAGATTGCTTAAATGGATTATGATGTATTTTTGCAAAAGAGTAGTATGCAGCCATTAATAAGTGTGCTTCTCTTAGAAAACTAAGGAAAGAAACTTCCTTAAGTTAACAGAATCTGCCTACTGCAAGGCCACAGCAATCATATAATTTCATGAAGAAACTTATGTACGTTCTGTTTAAAATTGTGACTAAGACACCATCTACTATCCCATCTATTTGTTAAAATGGTATTAGAAGTCCTGGCCAACATAATGAGACAAGAAAAAGAAATAGTAGGTATAAGAATTGGAAGGAAAGAGACAAAATAACCAATATTGATACAGAGAATCTTATTAGAATAAGGAAGCCAGTTTGCTCAATACAAGGTCAACAAATAAGAATCAACAACATTCCTCTACAGCAGCAATAAACAACTAGAAAATGTACAAGGAAATATGATGCCCTAAACAATAACAATAAAACTGTAAGATGTCTAGCAAAGAATAAATCTAACAAAGAATATATAGAATTACATGAAGAACAACTTTAAACTCTATTAAGGACTTAGAAAAGGAACAAAATAAATGAAGATATAACCAAGTTCGTCTTGAAAAACATGAGATTGAAAAGATATTTTTCCTTACACACAAGCACATAAAGAAAAATAATCCATAAATTCCTCATGGTCCCAAACAAAATCCAGGTGGACTTTGAGAAAATATGACAAACGAATTCTCAAATTTAAGTGAAGGAATAAACGTTTAAGGATAACTGACACAAGTTTGAAAAAAGGAGGGTAAAATTATAACTGACATATTTAGTTGCCTACACAGCAACCATTTCCCCATTCTTTCTTATTAGCAGAGCTCCAACTGTGTTCACCTCCTTCTATGTGACTGAAGGAATGCCCCATTCTCATGTCATTCCTAGGGTACATTGTAAATGGTCTTAGGCAATCACTGTGGTCCCACTCTCTTTGCTTAGATGTGGGCATTTGGTGTGATCTGGCCAATGATGTATGAGGGGGAACCTACTACAGGCGTTGGGTGAAAAGTTTCTTCACTCTTTTTTTTTTAACTGAAGTACAGGTAATTTCTTCACTCTTAAAGAGACAAGAAAAGACAGTCCCTCTTCTAATTCTCTGCTTTGCTATATCAGAATACGTTTCCAGCTACTACTACTGCCATTGTGTAACCTGGAGGGGAAAGCCAACTTGCCAATGATAGCTGAGTAAAGCCTTAGAGATTTCTTATCTCAGGATTTCTGGTTTGCATAACATAATAAATATCCCTCATTGTATAAAAATGGGGTAATATTTTACGTATTAATTCAGAAAGATCATGAAACATATTTTAAGTAGGGAAATAATCCAAAATAGTACATAGAGTATGATTCTGTTTGTAGAAAACAAAACACATATGTATTATTTACACTGTAATATGCATAGAAAATTTATCCAAGGAAACAAAAGAACCTATTATCGATATTTACCTCTTTTGCATAATATCAGGCTTTTGCTTTATAATACTTTTCTAATGTTTGAATGTTTTTTATCATGAGCATGTATTATTTCTGAAAAAAAAAATGAGATGGAAAGAAGAAAATGGTGATTTGTCAGGTCAGGGAAGAGATAAAAGGAATAGAGCACAGAGCAATGGAAAGAGCTATGAATAAAGAACGAGAAAACAAAGGTACTACCAAATAACAATAAAGTCTGACGTCAACATCTGGATGATGACATAGGTTGGGCTGGGCTCATACTGCTGCTAAGTTTCAGTTTCAGTTTCATAGTCAAATTCTAGCTGTTGCCCCATGTTCCAGGACAATGAATGGAGAAGAATAAATTCCAGGTGGCAAGGGCTCTTCGTATATCTGCTCTCAGCTGGCTGAGGAAGACTTTATGTTCAAAACCTTGGCTCATCTCATGGAATACCCACCTGCCTTGTCTGCCAAGCAATGGATTTTGTGCTAAAAGAGGCAAGATTCACAAGTCATTAATTACACCAGATGGTGGTGGAAGACTTAATAGACAACATAAATCTTCTGGGGAAACAAACATCAACCAATCACTTCAGGAAATAGCATCCATCCACACATCAGTACAGACAGTCACTAGTTTTGCCACAGCAGGTATCTATCATGGAAGTTGGTTAGATCATCATAAATTACGTCATCCAGAAATACAGGTAGGAAATTCCTATCTTCATAAAACATTAAATCCCAGAATGATCAATTCTAGGAGAAAAAATATATATATTATGCCTCTATATTTGAACAGAAATATAACTCAGTGTGATAGAGTCATAGTGCAGCCTGCATGGAACCCTGTGGAAACAGAAAATTGATAAAGAACATACTTGTTACAGTGGCAGGGACCTTGAATCTGTGACAAGGGTTGCTCTTTTGAGTAGAAAATGGTGGTAATGTACCAGCATTGAGGCCAAAGTTCTGTGTTCAATCCCTGGTGGGCCAATTTTCTTTGTTTTCAGTCTACATTGTGCAATTTGCCCTTAAATGGGACCAAAAATGGGGGGCACTGGGAATGTAGGAATCTATCTCTATTACTGGAAAGCTATTCAAATGGCTTACTCTGTAGGTGGCAGGTCAGCAGACTCACCTTTACAACAAGAGAGAACCAATCATTATGAACACAGCAGATACTTGTAACTCATATCAGTGTTGGAAAATGTTAAATATTATTTCAAGAAATATAACTTTTACTTTTGATATGAGATAAGGTACTTTTATTGGGTTGGCCAAAAAGTTCCTTCAGTTTTTTGTTTTTTGTTTTTTTAATTTATTTATTTTTGGCTGTGTTGGGTCTTCGTTTCTGTGCGAGGGCTTTCTCTAGTTGCGGCAAGCGGGGGCCACTCTTCATCGCGGTGCGTCGGCCTCTCACTATCGCGGCCTCTCTTGTTGCAGAGCACAGGCTCCAGACGCACAGGCTCAGTAGTTGTGGCTCACGGGCCCAGTTGCTCCGCGGCATGTGGGATCTTCCCAGACCAGGGCTCAAACCCGTGTCCCCTGAATTGGCAGGCAGATTCTCAACCACTGCACCACCAGGGAAGCCCCCTTCAGTTTTTAAGTAAAAATAAAAGACACATTTTTCATTTTCACCAAGATCTTTATTGAACAACGTATTTACCGTTTTGTTCCACTACCTTCTGCCATCTTTCAGGCAACTTCATAATTCCATCTTCCCAAAACCTTTTATCTTTTTGAGCAAGAACTGTTCCAGGTGCATTTTACAGTCTTCTTCCAGGAAATTGAAAATTTTTCCATTAAGATAATTTTGTCAAGACCGAAATCAATGGAAATCCGAAGGTACAATGTCTGGTGCATACAGTGGATGAATCAGAACTTCCCAGCCAAGCTGTAACATTTTTTGCGTGGTCATCAAAAAAACATGCGGTCTTGCATTTTCCCAGTGGAAGATTATGCATTTTCAGTTGACTAATTCCAGATGCTTTTTGTCTAGTGCTGTTTCAGCTTTTTGTCTAGTGCTGTTTCTAATTGGGAGCAGTACTTGTTGGAATGAATCATTTGGTTTTCCAGAAGGAGCTCATAATAGAGGACTCCCTTCCAATCCCACCATTTACACAACATCACATTCTTTGTATAAAGACTGGCTTTTTGTGTAGTTGGTGGTGGTTCATTTCACTTGTCCCATGATCTCTTTCACTCCACTTTATTGTACAGTATCCACTTTTCATCGCCCGTCACAATTTGTTTTAAAAATTGAACGTTTTTGTTATGTTTAAGTAGAGAATCTCATGTGGAAACATGGTCAAGAAGGTTTTTTTTGCTTAACTTACGTGGAACCTAAACATCAGAGCGATTGACATAATCAAGCAGGTGCAAATGATTTTCAACACTTGATTTGGATATTTTGAGTATGTCGGCTATTTCTTGTGTGGTATAACATTGACTGTTCTCAGTTAATGTCTCAATTTGATCACTATGAACTTGAATTGGTCTACCCAATTGTGGAGCATCGTCCAGAGAGAAATCTCCACCACAAAACTTCGCAATCCACTTTTGCCACGTTTGATCAGTCACAGCACCTTCTCCATACACTGAACAGATCTTTTGCGTTTCAGTTGGGTTTTTACCTTTCTTGAAACAATAAAGCATAATATGCTGAAAATGTTGCTTTTTTCTTCCATCTTCAATATTAAAATGGCTACACAAAAATTCACCAATTTTGATGTTTTTTTAAAATTCACACTGATATGACAACTGTCACAATACAATCTAACAAAATTGTTTCAAATGAGGTTAAAGACAACGAAGTGCTACTAGAGCCATGTTATGGAAAAAAAAAAACGAATGAAGGCTTTGGCCAACCCAATATGCCATGTGGAAACTAGTAACAACTTAACTCACACAGAAAACTGTGTATTCTTTGGAATTTCCCTAGCTCAACATTAAACATTAAAAGAACTCACCATAGTAGCTCATGGAGAAGAAATATATTCTAATGACTTTGCCCTTGATATTACGAAATGTCATTCTGTCAGTACTTTTCCATAACACTTGTCATTACAATATTTTTAGCACTTGACTTTTCCTTTGTGAGTTAAAGAAATAACTATTAAAAAGTTAATAACAGGGCTTCCCTGGTGGTGCAGTGGTTGAGAATCTGCCTGCCAATGCAGGGGACACGGGTTTGAGCCCTGGTCTGGGAAGATCCCACATGCCGCGGAGCAACTGGGCCCGTGAGCCACAACTACTGAGCCTGCGCGTCTGGAGCCTGTGCTCCTCAACAAGAGAGGCCACGATAGTGAGAGGCCCGCGCACCGCGATGAAGAGTGGCCCCCGCTTGCTGCAACTAGAGAAAGCCCTTGCACAGAAACGAGGACCCAATGCAGCCAAAAATAAATAAATTAATTTTAAAAAAAAGTTAATAACAAAAAAATTAATAATAATAGTAGTAGTGTAAATACTATTACCACTAGTATACAAATATCAGTATAATAAAAGTAATAGTATTTATTTATTATCTTTAGTGATGGCTCATTAACTGGGATACCTTGAAAACCTTTGCCAATTTGTCCAAATTGCTACTAATCAAATTTTTCAAATGTAGATGTTTAAATAAAAAAATGAACACTGAATCTAATTAAACTGATACCTTGATACTTGTATTCTAGTCATAATTTTTGAGGAAAAGAAATTACCTTAGAAAAAATGGATACTTTCTTTAGTCTAAAAAATCTAGCCCCTGGCTGCTTATCAGATGTAGATAGAGAAAATGAAGCATATGGAAAGAGGCAGAAAAAGAGGAATTACTGCTAAATTTCTGGGATGAGCAAGGAAGGTTCTTTCCAGGTGAATCCATGTGCCAAGTAGAATAGGCTAACTGCAACAGCAACCCCAGGCCTCAGTGGCTTAACCTTGCAGAAGTTTGTTTACTACCCAGTCCTGCCTGGATTGTGAGCATCATTGCAAGTTTCAGCTAGTCATGTCAAGACCCTGACATTCTTTACCAGGGCCGTTCCCAGGGTTATAGTTACTGTGATCAGCCTTGAAGGGTGAAGTAACGTCTTCCCCATGGGCAAGGACAGGCTTGTTTCTGCTTACAATAAAAGTGGTGAATTCCCCAAGCTCAGTGGTCCTCTCCTGTAGTATAGCCCACTGCATGTGGAGACATCTCTCCTGTGTCCTGAGTTGACTGAATGGAACTTGGGAGACAAGACGAATAGATGCAAACCAACATGAAGCTCTGGCTACCACTTTTGTCAGGAATAATAAAGTCTTCTGTTTCTGACTCAGGAGTTTTGTGTCTTCTTCCAAGATCCATGAAGCAGTAACAGTAACAGATAACACTTGTTATCTTATGAGTAGAGTAAAATCCCAGATCCTTCATAATTCTTGACAGGTGGAAGTTGGGGCTCTGTTCCACACAATCATTCAGGGATCCAGGCATATACTAGCTATTAGCTCTTCCAGCCAGAGTCCTCACCCACCTATTCGGCATCTAACTGACAGGTGAGGGAAGGACCAAGAGGGACTGTATAGGAGGTTCTAGGGCCCAGGCCTGGAAGCAACATAAATCACTTCCATCCACATTCCATTGACTCAAGTGTAGTTGTATGACCCCACCTTACTAACAGGAAATTGAGAATTATTTAACTGTGTGCTCAGGAGAAAAGGAAACAGGTCTTGAAAAGGATATAGGGATCTGCTTGTCAGGGTCCACCAGCCTGGTGTGATAATGAAAAATATGAAATCATTTTTGGAATTTTAGAATTTACTCAGTTGGAGTTAGTGCCTGGACCAAATAAGGTTAACAAGTACATCTAGAGCTTTGTTTTTGTGTGTGTGGAGGAATCAGCATTTCTACATTACTGTCAAATGAGGGGAAAAAACAAGAAAGGTGTAGCATTCACTATTTTTCTAGAGAATGAAGAAGGCTTTCCCATCTTGATCTGCAAAGCCTTGAAACAAAAGGACAATTAAACTTGCCAATTAAAGATAACTTGGGCTCCCCTAATTTTTAAAAGTCTACTTGGGTTTAACTTCTTTTATTTCAGGTAATTGCTCAGGCATTCAGAGTGTCTCCCCTATCAGAGGATGCATGGGTGTGGAGGTGAGGAGAAAAGGATCCTGGGGTCTGAGAATGGGTCCTGCACTGTGCCCCTGGCCCTCCTTGACTTCTCTGAGGCTGTTTCTCATCCTGCCTGGACACTGGGCATTTTTCTGGTATCTTCTGTTAAAAGTCACAGGGAGGAAATCTTGCAGTCTTTTCTCTTTCCTGACCAGATCCTTGTGCTGGTGCCTCCACGATGACTGAACTTGGCCTTGGTTGGAGAGAAGAGAAGTCAACAGAGCTCACCTCAACTGTTCTAACCTGTCACCTGGATGCACCTTTCTAGTTGCTCTCCTTCTGTAAGGGGACTTGAAATTCCAGCCTGTGCCCAGGAAAATGGAGAGAAAGCCTCCCTCCTCCCATATGCCCAAACCTTGTCTGGTTGTTTTTAACGCCTCACTCTCAGGCCTTGACGTGAAGCAGAGAGGAAGAAGTTATAGATCTGACCATGTCCTCTTTGTTTCCTCTTCTCCGTTCACCCCTGGAGATCTCCCATTCTTCCCTATGCGATCAACATCCTTCCTATATCACAGTCTGTCTGCCCCCTCTTCCTGCGATCCCTAGTAAAAGTTGAAGTTCAGACGACAAAGCTTTAAGGAGTTTGCAAATGTAGAAAGGCTCTCTCTCTCTCTCTCTCTACAAAACTTGCTTCTAAGGAGCCTGCTTTTACAAGAGTCCTAAATGCATCTGAGCAATAAAGTGTGTTCTGTCCTTTCTCCGAAGCACTGAAACCCACTGGTTCATTAGATGGAAAGTCCCAGGACACCACAATTTAAAGGGAAGAAAAATACATCACTTTACTGTTTCAAGTGTGTATCTGTTACACTCTCACTCTTGAAGGAAAACAGCTAAAAATATTGATAATGTTTCCTTCCAATACGTATTCTTTCAGGACCACTTGTAACAAATATTACCTTGTGGTATTTGGGGCTATCATAACTTTCCATTCCAGGACAACACTCACATCTTGGATGATTTTCAAATCCAATATTACACAATCAACTTCTAGTAATTACTTCTCCAGCTCTTTTTCCCAGACGAGTGTTGAGTAGTATCCATTGTCATGGAGCCACACTGGGAACTTCAATGTGGCTATTTTATTTTTAAAAAGATAACTCTTGTTTCATTCGAGTTTTAACTTGTTCGTGTCAGTATATAATTAAAAGGGGAAGTTTTCTTGTTTACCAGTACAGTTTCTCAATGCAATTTTGAAACAATGTTGCCCTTTGTGCTAGAGGTCTGGCTCTTCAAGTCAGAAAAATTAAAAGCTGTCTCAAGTAGAAAATTAGGAAATAGAATCGCAGAGGTTTGCTATTCTAAACATTCTACTGGAAGAATTGCTCTATGCCAGAACTCAGCTGGGTGGTGTCGCCGAGTACGGAACTGCAGTAAAACGTGTCCCTAGGTTCAGGTCCCAGTTTGGGGTGAGCATGGAGAATGAGCACTAGCATTCGGGGGCAACCACGGGGCCAGACACGGATTGGGGAGATAAGGAAGAGCTGAGGAGTCCTTTAAACTGGTAAAGACCCCAAACAACATTCTGACTACACCTCTGTCAGATGGACGTTTTCTCAGCCACAGACCATGAGGAATATTTTGTACTTACACATCATGAAAACATTTTCTGACAATTACCGATTGTCAATATCAATGTTCTCATACTTTGAGTTGTATTTCTTAAAATAGAATAAGCTGTCTTGTGAGTAGTACCACTCTTGTCACAGGAAGTATTTAAACAGAGGCTGTTGAGGCTTATTATTGAAATGTGAAAATAGATTCCCCTTTTCCAAGATCTACAGTCCAAAGAGCAAAAAGACAAAATAAGTCTTTTGGATCTGCGGAAGAAAAATCATGTCATTCGAAAAACAGTTTTGTCCATAAGAATGGGAATATGTTCCATATTAGGAAGTGGTCTTGTTGATTCACTTCTACAATTCTTCCACTTCTTTATTTTTATAACCTCAACAACATAAATATCAAAGCACCTCAGTCTCCACAAGGAGTATCAGCAAGACACGACTTTATATGTAGCCAGTAAAAGGCCATCGGAAGATTCTTTCCACATTTGCTGAGCATTTGCAGTTATTTCTATTTTAGCAGCTTCCAATAATCTAGAGTGGAATAGAAGAAGATGTGCATCTTTCTTTTTCTAAGGATTATAAATACCTAAAATACCGCTGACTTGGGAGAAGCCCTCAAAACACTCCGACCCTCTCACATGCCCCTCCCCTGGCTCCCACGCCAGCCACCCCCCTGCCCTCCAGCACCTCCTTGATGCCCCTGGGGTAGCAGCAGTAGTTTCTTGTTTTTACTGTCTTTGGGAAACATAAGAAGTACCCAGGGGAGAAGCACTTCCTTGTTCTAGAGTATCACTTGCCCTTTCTGTTCTTCTCTTGTGGCAAAAGAGGAAGTGATATAAAAAAGGTATTAAAAGAAAAACAGAAACAGCTGTCGTCGCTCATATTGGGGAAATGGATTCAGAGAGTTTTGTCCAGGTTTATTGCAATGTTGTGCTCAGAGAGTTTAAATTGAAATGACAGTTTTGCCACTGTTAGCTGTGTGACTTTGGGGGAAAGAGTTCATTATTCTGTGTTTCATGGAGCCCACAAAATAAAAAATGAGGAGAGTACAATTTGTCCTTCACAGGATTGTTGCATGAAGATTAAAAAGTTAATAGATGTAAAGCTTTCGAAGTAGTATCTGTATATAAGAAGCATGATATAAATGTCAGCTGTTTATACTGCGGTTTGTTCAAGTGGAAATGAAGAACAACACAGATGGAGCTGATGTCCTACCTTCTCTTATGATTTCAGTGTATTTCTTCCTGTTTGGTCTTCAGGAAAACTACTGGCTCATCCTATTTACCTCGAGGCATTCACACCCCCTTTTGTTGATTGCATTTTCTTTACAGCAACCCATTAGCCAGTTGAGGCAGTGGTTATATAACCCCTTAGCTTCCTCTATACTTGATAGTTTGACATCCCTAAACTATCATATATTTTCATAGCAGATGGTGGATTACAAAATGTATCCCCTAAGCTTACAGCCCACAAATTTAACACCAATAACACTGTATAAGCCAGGAACTGTTGAAATCACAGTCAATAAATAATAACCAGAGGAGTTAATGCTAATAGAATTAGTTTGCCCCCCAAAATATATAAAATAACATAGATTTTATATGTCCAACCTACATGAAGTGACTAAATTCTGAGAAATGTTTATATTTTCCTGTAATTGAAAAATAACTTCTACATGAAATGTGATGATGCCCAGTTAGGCAAGATTTTTTTTTTTTTAATTGGCCATATATAAGTTCCCAACTTCTTTTATGTCTAGGTAAACCCACTTTTTCAACTAGGTCAGCATTTTCTTTGTTCACGGAAGAGAACTCCACGTCTCATGGGTGTTCCACACTAACGCTGAGAGGCAGTGACAGACATAATAGCAGCTGAAAAACTGGTTTCCCAATGGGTTGATCAGAGTCTTTAGCTCTTTTTTCACCTGACACTTCATGGGACTGGCCCCTTCGGACTAAGTGCAGGTTCTTCCACATTTGATTGGAGAATATGAGAAAAATACACAAAGTCTTACTGATATGAGCAAATGGATGACTGAGCAATTATAAATATTAACGGGATATGTGTTATAAGAAGAGTGCCATGGACGCCAAGAGAAGAGAGGCGTTCAAGCAGAGTAGAGTGGTGAGCACTGTCTAGAGCTACAGAGATTTGAACAAGATTGCTGAAGATGCTTTCTAGTCATCTCTTGGATCCATGCTTTAGGTCATCAACCTTGTGAGTGCACTTTCAGTGGAAAGGTTGAGGTAGAAGTCAGATTTTAGTGCATGGAAGAGTGAATGACAAGTGAGGATGTAAAAAGAGCAAATCATATGCCTTTCTCAAGAACTTTGAATTATAAGATGAATAATTTCTGGGGATCGAAGTACAGCATAGTGATTATAGTCAATACTGTATTAAATACTTGAAAGCTGCTAAGAGAGGAAATCTTAAATGTTCTCACTGGAAGAAAGAATAGTAATTAGGTAACATGATGAAAGTGTATGCTAACCCCTGGTGGTAATCATTTTGCAATGTATCAAATCAACATGTGTATACCTTAAACTTACCTAATGTTAATGTTATATGTCAGTTGTAGCTCAATAAAGCTGGGAGAAAAAGAACTTTGTTTGACAAAGGAAGGCCCAGTAGCTAAAGCCTGACGTAGGGAAGAGTAGGAACACGTTTATATTTTAAGATCAAGAACAAGCAGAGTGAAAAGCTTGAAAATAAGAGATGGACTAGAATTTGGAGAAGTTTTAGGGGGAAACTGCACAGATGTGACTTAAAACTGAGGTACAGAAACGAGCCTGAAAAAAAGAGACTGGATTTCCCTTCCTCTGACAAAGTAGAGAGGAGGAGACAAGGTTGGAAATAGCTACTGGGAGGAAGGGAAGAGAGACAGACCCGAGACTGGATGAGGCCTCCTACACATGGTTTACTGTCAAACAGAGATTGTTCCAGCACCAATTTGCAAGAAAAGGGTAAATGGCTACAGTGGCCTAGGATTGGGATCTGGTCAGCTGGTGTGGCAAGAAAACAGACTTTGGGCTTGCCCAGCCAAAACCACACAGTCGTGTAATTCCTTGAAAGAAATCTGTGTGGGGGGGTGGTGTGGGTGTGTATCTCCCAGTGGTTCTGTTTCTCTAGTAGAACCCTGACTGATACAGACAGTAAGTAGTTTATTCTAGGCACACTGCTGGTAAGTGGTAGAGCCACTATCCTGACCTGGGTGGTTTGGGTCTGGAACCAATGCTCTTAACCTACCACACCACACCGCCCCTCCAGTAAATTCCAGCCATTAGCAGTCTAATTGAATATTCACAATATTCAGGACTTGACTCTGTGGGAGAAAGCAAAGAGAAAGAAAAACAAAACAAACGTGAATGAAAATACAGTCTAAAGGAGATCATTGTGCATAGGGATATGCAGAATAAAGAGAATAGCAATAGTCCCTATAGTCTCAAAAGAGATTTTGAGTTATGTTAGGGAACAAAAATGAAGAATGCATATTTCCTCAGAAGAAGAGCACTCCAAGTGAAGTGTATGACATGTGCAGAAGCCAAAGAAAACCACGTAGAATTTGAACATGATGAGCCTCCAAAATGAAACTCAGTGAGCAAAGAACTTGAAATCTGTATTACTTATAAATTGCTGCATAACAAAGTGAGGGCTGGAATCAGCTTAAAACTCACTCATATGTCTGGCAGTAATGCTGGCTGTTGGGGTTGATGGCTTCTTTATGTGGTCTCCTCACATTTAATCTTCAAACTATGGTGGCTAGGTTGACAGATGAATGGATAAAGAAGATGTGGTTCATGTATACAATGGAATACTACTCAGCCATAAAAAAAGCACGAAATAATGTCATTTGCAGCAACATGTATGCAACTAGAGATTATCATACTAAGTGAAGTAAGTCAGAAAGAGAAAGACAAATACCATGATATCACTTATATGTGGAATCTCAAATATGACAAAAATGAACCTATCTACAAAATAGAAACAGACTCACAGACATAGAGAACAGACTTGTGGTTGCCAAGGGGGGTGGGTGGGGAAGGCATAGATGTGAGTTTGGGGTTAGTAGATGCAAACTGTTATATACAGAATGAATAAACAATAAGGTCCTACTGTATAGAACAGGGAACTATATTCAATATCCTGAGATAAACCATGTGTGTATGTATTTATAACTGAGTCACTTTTCTGTACAGCAGAAATTAACACAACATTGTAAATCAACTATACTTCAAATAAAAAAAAAACATAGTGGCTAGATTCCAAGACCTAGTATTGAGAGAGAGATGGGCGGGGCGGGGGGGGGGGTACTGACTGTATCACCTTTTTATAATGTAGCCTCAGAAGTTGGCCAACATCTCTTCTACTTTCTTTATTCCTTGGATTCTATTTCCAATTTCAAGCGGAAAAGAATTACCCCATTTCTTGGTGGGGAAAGGCAAAGTTCTGAAAAGCATGTGGAACTGGAGATACAGTCTGCCATACAATAGCTCATGGCAGGAGGCTCCCATTGTGAGCCAGGCCAGTGTCTCTTTGAAAAGCTTACTGGGGGAGGGAGAAGGGTGTATCACCCTCCCTTTTGCTTACAGCGCCTTTATTCAACATTCTTCAGTGGTCTGGCTTTTAAACTGAACCATTTAGCTTCACACCTCAAAACCTCGGAGATCTGTCAAATACACATGAGTACTTTCTGTCGATGTTTTGTCATATCCTGAATAAAGGAGGGGAAAGCTCAGAGCTGAGCAAGTGAGCACAGTCCATTCAGTCAATACCCAGTTCTCAGTGGCTGGAATTGGAGCTAGGATGAGGCAGGTAAGAGTGTTTTCATTCAAATGGAAAAAACAAAAACACTAATTCAAAAAGATACAGGCACCCCAATGTTCTTAGCAGCATTATTTACAGTTGCCAAGATATGGAAGCAACCTAAGTGTCCATCAACAGATGAATGGATAAAGATGTGGTACATATACACAATGGAATAGTACTCAGTCATAAAAAAAGAATGAAATTTTGCTATTTGCAGCAACATGGATGGACCTGGAGGGCATAATGCTATGTGAAGTAAGTCAGACAGAGAAAGACAAATACCATATGATATCACCCGCACGCAGAATCTAAAAAATACAACAAACTAATGACCATAAGGAAAAAGAAGCAGACTCACAGATATAGAGAACAAACTAGTAGTTACCAGTGGGGAGAGGGAAGGGAGGGAAGGGCAATATAGGGTTAGGGGAGGAAGAGGTACAAACTGTTAGGTATAAAAATAAGTTACAACGATATATTGTACAACACAGGGAATGTAGCCAATATTTTATAATAACTATAAATGGAATATAACCTTTGAAAATAGTGAATCACTATATTGTACACCTGTAACTTGGATAATATTGCAGAGCAACTATACTCCAATTTTTAAAAAATATTGTTTTCATTCAACCTAGAAGAGGACTTCCATTCATGGCAGAAGCATAAACAGAACCTGAACACACGTATTAATTATTCTTGCTGTTGAGGGCATGTGAGCCCAGGTTTTCTACTCTCATTAAGTGGCACCATGATGGAAAGAGCTATTATCACCTTCATACAAGAGAGGCATAAAAACAGGACAGATTTTCCAGTCTAAGGATGCGTGACTTTTCACTCTGGTTTGAGGCTGTTGTCTATGATTCACAAGTTTTCCCCTAAACGCAGCTTCTTTACCTTCCACTAATTGAATCCTAGCTCACTGAGCCACTCTGTTCTGCATCTGTACACCTTATGCTACCTTGCTTCCAGAAGGACTGGGCTAAAATTCTTTCTTCCAGTTTGCCTTCTCTAACTGGAGCCACTGACTTTTTAAAAAATTTTCATTGGAGTATAGTTGCTTTACAATATTGTGTTACTTTATACTGTACAGCAAAGTGCATCAGCTACACGTATACATATATCCCCTTCTCATTTAGGTCACCACAGAGCACTGAGTAGAGTTCCCTGTGCTATACAGTAGGTTCTCATTAGTTATCTATTTTATTTTTTTTAATTTAATTTTATTTTTAATATTTATTTATTTATTTGGTTGCATTGGGTCTTAGTTGCAGCACGTGGGATCTTTCGTTGTGGCACACAGGCTCTTTGTTGCAGCACATGGCCTTCTCTCTGATTGTGGCACATGGGCCCCAGAGCACGTGGGCTCAGTAGTTGTGGCATAAGGGCTGCCTATTCGTGGTGTGTAGGCTCAGTAGTTGCAGTGCTCAGGCTTAGTTGCCCCGCGGCATGTGGGATCTTAGTTCCCCCACCAGGGATCGAACCCACGTCCCTTGCATTGGAAGACGGAGTCTTAACCACTAGACCACCAGGGAAGTCCCAGTTATCTATTTTATACATAGTATCGATAGTGTATATATGTCAATCTCAATCTCCCAATTCATCTCACCCACCCCTTTCCCCCTTGGTATCCACACGTTTGTTCTCTACTTCTGTGTCTCTATTTCTGCTTTGTAAATAAGATTGCCTATACCAATTTTTTTCAAATTCCACATATATGCTTTAATATACGATATTTGTTTTTCTCTTTCTGACTTACTTCACTCTGTATGACAGACTCTAGGTCCATCCATATCTCTACAAATGACCAAATTTCATTTCTTTTTATGGCTGAGTAATATTCCATTGTATATATGTACCACATCTTCTTTATCCATTCCTCTTGATGGATATTTAGGTTGCTTCCATGTCCTGGTTATTGTAAACAGTGCTGCAATGAGCACTGGGGTTCATGTGCCTTTTTGCCTCTTTGATTTCTTCAGTGATCTCTTGGTTATTTAGTAGTATATTGTTTAGCCTTCATGTGTTTGTGTTTTTTACAGTCTTTTTCCTGTAATTGATTTCTAATCTCACAGCATTGTGGTTGGAAAAGATGCTTGATACTATTTCAATTTTCTTAAATTTACTGAGGCTTGATTTGTGACCCAAGATGTGATCTATCCTGGAGAATGTTCCATGTGCACTTGAGAAGAAAATGTATTCTGCTGCTTTCAGATCAAATGTCCTATAAATATCATTTAAGTCTATCTGCTCTAATGTATCATTTAAGGCTTGTGTTTCCTAATTAATTTTCTGCCCAGATGACCTGTCCATTGGTGTAAGTGTAGTGCTAAGGTCCCCCACTATTATCGTGTTACTGTCAATTTCCCCTTTTATGACTGTTAGCATTTGCCTTATGTATTGAGGTGCTCCTATGTTGGGTGCATATATTTTTATAATTGTTATATCTTCTTCTTGGATTGATCCCTTGATCACTATGTAGTGTCCTTCCTTGTCACTTATGACAGTCTTATTTTAAAGTCTATTTTGTCTGATATGAGTATTGCTACTACTCCAGCTTTCTTCTGATTTCCATTTGCATGGAATATCATTTTCCATCCCCTCACTTTCATTCTGTATATGCCCCTGGGTCTGAAGTGCCACTGACTTTTTCATGTATTTCCTGACAGCAAATAAACATGCTTTTCCCATCTTTTGCTGTACTTTTTCAGTGGCACCAACATGCCACACTGATTCACTCGTTTACGTTATCAATTACTTCTACTGAAAGTAATTGATATACTTTATATATCAATATCTTAATAATCTAATATCAAGTATAGGAGAGTTTTTAGAAAACTGGTAGAAACTGATAGAAAGTTTCTGGAAACAAGATAGAAATCAAAGAAAAAAGGTAAAGGTACTCTGAAAACTATAAAGCACTGCTATTTAAACAATTACATATATATATGTACACCTATATATATATTTTTTGTAGACCTGTATAAATACTTATGAAACACTGAACAAGAGACATTGTAGCGCCCTTAAAGCAGAGGAAGCTGGGATGTCTGGGAGACAGCGGTAAGAGCTGCCATCGGAGAGGGTGGCAGGGGACAATTCATAAAGAAACTTGCAGGAATTGAATTGCATTCTAAATGAATGAGACTTCAGTGCAGAGTGATGGGGTTAATGGAGAGAGCTTGACTTGAAAAGCTCTGTGTTCTAGGTGTCACTAATACAGTCGTGCCTGGTTTGTTGTTATTGTTGAAGTTTTCTCTACGGTTGTTCTGTATGTGATAATATGCCAGGCCTTCCCAGGGTTTTTGAACACTTATACATGAGATGAGTTTTGAATATCCTTCCCTAAAAACTGTAGCAAAGAATAAACTTAATGGACAGCAGACTGGTCTGGTTACAGTAAGTCCCCTACATAGGAACAAGTTCCGTTCTGAGAGCAGGTTCGTAAGTCCAATTTGTTTGTTAAGTCCAACAAAGTTAGCCTAGGTACCCAACTAACACAATCAGCTATATAGTACTGTACCGTAGTAGGTTTATAATACTTTTCACACAAATAATACATAAAAAACAAACACAAAAAATAAGAAAACATTTTTAATCTTACAGTACAGTACCTTGAAAAGTACAGCAGTACAGTCCAACAGCTGGCATACAGGGGCTGGCATCGTGTGAACAGGCAAGAAGAGTTACTGACTGGAGGAGGGAGAGGAGGTGGGAGATGGTAGAGATGAAGGATCGTCAGCAATAGGAGATGGAGGGCAAGCTGCAATTTCACTCACGCCTGACGTTGATGGCACTGGGTCTGGTTCATTGCTGAATTCAATTCTATCTACCCTCGTGAAAAAATGATCCAGTGATGTCTGGGTAGTAGCTCTTTTTTTTTTTTTTTTCCTCATCATAGATGACACAGTAGCACTGGATTGCATTCTGAACGGCTGCTGCAACCTTCGTGTACCGTTCTACATTTGGGTCCTGTGCCTCAAAACCTAACAGTGCCTCCTCAAATGAAGAAAATCCACTTGCCATTTCCTGCATCATGAATCTCTTCTGTTCTTCAGTTACTTCTTCCTCTTGTCTCTCTTCTTCCTTTCTCTGGGCCTCCAATTCTATCAGGTCTTCATTAGTAAGTTCCTTGTGTTGCACACAAGGAGTTCAGTGAAGTTGTCCTCTTGCAGATCTAGCTCCAGCTCCTCACTGAGGGTCACTAAGCTGCTGAAGACCTCTTTGGACTCCTCATCCACCTTCTCAAATCCACAAAAATCGTGAACAAACAGCAAGCAAAGGTTCTTCCAAACCCCATTCACGGTGATGGCCGTAACCTCATGCCAAGCAAAGTCAATGTTTTTTATGGCATTGTAGATGTTATGGTCCTTCCAAAACTGTCAAAAGGTTGTTCCTGATTCGTCACTCGCCTTTACTGCCTGATGAAAAGTGTGACATAAATATTTCTTGAAAGTCGCTATAACTCCCTGGTCCATAGGTTGGATGAGGGACATAGTGTTCGGTGGCAGATGCACTACTTTGATATTGGGATGAAAGTCGTCCTTGAATGGGGAGTGGTCCAGAGCACTGTCGAGCAGCAAAAGAATGTTGAATGGGATGTCCTTTTCCAAGCAATATTCCTCTACCTCTGGGATAAAGTGGTGGAAAAACCAGTACTGGAAAATGGTCTGTGTAACCCAGGTTTTGGGGCTACTCTTCCACTCAACAGGAAGAGAACCCTTGGCTATGATTTTAAGGGTTCTTGTGAACTCTGAAAAACTAAGAGAGGCTTCAGCTTCATATCGCCGGAAGCATTGCCACCAAGCAAGAGTTAGCCTATCCTTTGCTGCTTTATAGCCTGGCAACAACTTTTCCTCCTTACTGATGTAACTTCGGTATGGCATCCTCTTCCAGTACAGTCTTGTCTCAACCACATTGAAAACCTGCTCAGGTAAATACGCGCCTTCATCAATAATTTCTCAAAGCATTTCAGGAAATTCCCAGGCAGCTACCATATCTGCACTCTCTGCCTCACCACTTACTTTTATGTTGTGAAGGTTGGCTCTAGCCTTGAACCAATGAAACCAGCCATGGCTGGCATTAAAAGATGCACCCTCTGATTCTTTGCCCTGTTTCTTATTCAAGTCTTCATAAAGGCTTTAACGTTCTCTTGAATCAGCGTTAAGCTGAGTGAGACTCGATGCTGATGCTGATCTGCATCCACACACTGAGAAGTTTCTCCATCTCCTCCATCACTTTTCCACGCTTCTTCAATATTACTGTCGACATCATTGGCACAGGAGACTTCACATGTTCCATGATTCTGTCTTCAGAATCGTGCTGATGGTTGAACAATTCTTGCTACAAGCAATGTCTACCTCTTTTCGCCTCGCCCCACTCTCTCAATTATTTTCATTTTTGTTTCCATTGTTGTAGCTTGGCACTTCTTAGCAGTACCAGCTACATCACGGCTGCTTTTATGCTTGCTTCCAGACATCCTGGCCTTGAAATAAAGATACTGTACTACTGCGCTCTATACAATACTGTACAGTAAAGTACACAAAAGCACAACCATTTGTAGAGGATGCATGCACGTGACAATGCACGCCAGACACTTGAGCTAACGTACGTGATTGGACATGTGAACGCACATTCGCATCTTTGAAAGTTCGAAACTTGAAGGTTCGTATGTAGAGGACTTACTGTGAACCCAAATTTATCAGGCATATAATTCCATATACTATCCTTTGGGAAGCTTCCATGTATGGGAAGCAGGGCACCTAGAAAAAGCGTCCTACCTCATCCTCTCCGAGGTGTGGCCTGCAAACGGATAAGTGGTGTCTTACACATCCTCAATAGGTAGACACATCTCTTATCACCTCCATTTCAGGCCTTAGCATCTGTACAGAATCATAAAGCAATAAAGACTTATATTTAAACAGTTGTCCCAGAACATAAATCTCTTACCCATCTTCCAATATACTTGTTTATCATGCATCTAATAATGAATTCTGTCAAATTCTTCACTAATCAAATTTCCCTAATTTGTTTTCTTTTATTTTTTTAAGCTTTACCAAAAACTGTTCAGTGTCTTTATTATTTAAAAAAAAAAAAAAAAAAGTTGACCTGGAGTGAAAGATTGTTCAAAATGCTCATAATGTAAATTAGCATAAGGTGGTTTAAAATGTAGCAGGTAATTAGTTTTCTATAATGTAGGATTCTTGAGAGCTAGTCTATAATGAATAATGTATCTGGAAGAGTGTGGCCATTATAGTCTGAACTTCTGAAGCTTTGCAGTTTCAAAGGAGAAAATATATTCTGTATATAGTTACTTGGCATTTTCAGTGGCTACAGAAATACCAATAACTAAATACTTTTGATTATAATATTAAGAAAAAATTTGGCAGGGTACTTAGCAAATTTTAGTAAATGTAATATATTCATAACTGGCAGGATATTATAAGTATTCTTGAAGTGGTCTTTAAATGTTGAGATGGACTTCTTTCTAATCCTTCTTTGATTCTGACCTGGAAGGAGAATTTCAAATTACGCTGAGAAGGAACAAATCCCGCGGCAGTAGGAGGCGTTAGCACCATGCCAAGTATATGAAGGGGTCTTTGAGGCAAGTTTAAGACATCCTCTTTCTGTGTCTTGTAACCAAAATGGAATGTTTCCTGAGGCATCAAACTACGATACATTATCTATTCCAGGATGGTAAAAAAAAAAAAAAAGGAATGTGCTGATTTTAGTTAATAATGTACTCCTTTGTTCTTCCTCAGTTCTCTGGGGAGTACCTCATAACCTAGGGAAAGAAACAGGCAGGAAGCAATTAATTACAATAGTCGGATACTTTCAGTAAGAGAAGAAACAAAGGAGAAACCAATCCCAGTTTTCCTTATTCTAGTTTCAATCCTCTCACTGATGTGCAGGAGGTCACTGTGTCTAAGATAGGGCCTCCTGAAACATAGCGAGGTATATAGCAAGTTCAAGGCCATAGAGATTAATTGGTGTAGGTAGTCATGTCGGGCAGTGCCTATAGACATTTTTAGCTGGATGTTGTGCATACATACACGGGTTATCTGGTGGTTCATGGAGTTGCTCCCCAAATTTGTAGACATTGACTTCAGGCTTATGAAGGAACAATTCTGTATTCACAAAGTGTCCATTCAGCCACATCTGGAGATACAAGACTCTGAGGGCTGTGTATGGAGAGAACCAAGACAAAACTTGACAACCAAGATTTTTAAAATTCTGCCCAGTTGGGTCACCTGCAGTTGGGCCAGATAGTCTGCTTACCACAGCTGCAACCTGAGTCCTACTCTCTGCTTGGCCCCTCCAAGTACTTTCTAACCTTGGCAAAGGGTCCAGAGGTCATCCCTTCCTTACATCCTGAGCCATATAGAGGTTAAGCATACATTTCTTCCTGTCTGTAAATCCTCTCAATGATTAGTATTTCTCTCTCTGATGGCAGTGCTCTGTGTGCTTTGTACTCACTCACCAACCACAACCAGGCACATAAAGAAAGGGGCCAGCAAAGTGTGGTGAGAATGCCCACACTCCACAGACCTTATACCTTCTGAGCTGAGCTCTTGCATCTCCCATCAATTATCTGAAAGGACAGATGGGTGGGATTCTTATTGTTTGAACTGGAACCTTGAACCTTTGAAGACCCTGTTGGACAGAGTATTTTTTAATGGTTCACCAACACTATATTGTCTTATACAACTACAGCTACTTACAAAGCACTTACAATTTTTCTTTTAGCAAAAATGATCTTAGAGGGCTTCTAGTCTAACACCTTAATTTTCTAAATGAGAAAAGTAAGGCTCAAGGAATAAACTGGCTTGCCCAAGGACAGAGAGAGTTGACAACAGTCATTTCTTTAAGTATTCAAAAATTATTTATTTATTATCTACAACCCGATTCCTGCAATTCGCGGATGTACAGTTTCTCACATTTTGACATCTCTGAAATCTGGGTGAGTCTTAGAGTTGCTGTCTGCCAGGCATTGACTTCCCACAAGCATCAAAACTTGCAGAGCGAGTATCACCATCTGGGAAGAAAATCACAAAGACAATAATGGAGCAATCTTTTAAGAAATACTGCTTCACTGATGCACTTGATGACACAGACCATGATATTGTATGGAAAAATGTGTGTACTGGCAACTTTCATTGAAAATAAATTTATACTGGAGATTTGGATTCTGAGTGAGAAGTTGTTTCAGGAATAGCTTAACCAAGTTATTTTTGCTACGTATGATAAATGTACGTTCTTTCTAAATAAATCTAAAAGAGCTCTTCAATATATTAAAATTAAAAGCCTTAAGTGACAAGAAGGCATTGTCCCATAGCATAAATGGTGGCATTTTTTTTCAGATGTAAAATGTAAAATGATGGTATATCTTACAGTTGATGCCATGCTAGTCAGTGAGATATGGTATATTCCTGGCTGTCTTCTAGACGCCGGATATTCAACAAAGAAAAAAAGACATAAAGCTTCTGAAGCTTAAATTCCAGGAGGATAATCAAAAGAAACAAACAAGGAAAATATCAAGTAGTGAGTAGTAAGGACTATGTGGAGAATTAGCATTAGGTGATGTTCAAGAGAGAGCTTGGGTGGCTTCTTTAAATGATCAAGTTTCTCACCCCATGGAGGTGACTTTAAGCAGAAGAAGTAATGATACTAGGTGGGTGGAAGATCCAGGACTAGAAGAGTCTCCTGAACACCAGCACCTTTGCCAACATACCTCTGCAGGCTGATAGTATAATTACTGTGCCAAAGCCTATTCACAGTTCTTTTTCACTCTGGAGGCACAATTCTTATTTCAAAGTGAATGTGGACTTTAGAGCAAACTACTCCTCATCTCGTCATTTTAAATGGAACTGTCCTAGATGGCTGGTGTTTTATGCATTAAAATACATTGGGAATTTCCCTGGTGGTCCAGTGGTTAAGACTCCGTACTCCCAATGCAGGGGACCCGGGTTCGATCCCTCGTCGGGGAACTAGATCCAACATGCTTGCCGCAACTAAAGGAGCTGCATGCCGCAACTAAGACCTGGCACAGCCAAATAAATAAATAAATATTTTTAAAATAATAATAATAAAAAAATAAACACATTGAACTTTTTATGTAATAAGTGACCTTATGAGAATGAATCTTGAAAATCCCTGTGAAATGCAGGAAGAAAGGAGGGAAGGAAAGAAGGAAGGAAGAATGGTGGGAGATAGAGAGAGAAAGAGAAAGAAAGAAAAAGAGGGAAGGAAGGAGGAAGGGAGAATAACACACTTAACATCAAATTTCCTGTCAAAACGTTTGCCAAAGCTTTAAATAATTAGACAAAACCGATATCAGAATTGAAGACTATCAATTTGGAGTCTGGACAGAAGAATAATTGACCTCATTGGCTTTTTATTCTTTTCTTGATTGATTGCTGTTTAGATGGTAGGTATTTAAAACCAGAATGTTTATAAAAGAATGTCTGAAAGGTTCTTGGCCAGTAATTTAGTTTTAAAATATCAGAGATTCCGAAAACTGAAATCCCCAAAACAAGCCTACAAAAAACTTGATAAAATAAAAGCTCCTGAAACACTGGGATTAAAAAATAATAAAATGTTAATAAAAAAGACAAACAAGGTAACTCCTAGGATAGATTAAAACTCAGAGAGCATGACACTAAAATGGTAAAAGCTATTAGAGATTTATAAGCACTAAGAGAATTAACTGGTTTTTATCTTAAACAGCTTTATGCTTAAAAGTTTATCTTGAACCCTAAACAATGGCATTTCAATTTTTTTAAAGAAAAAACAAAAGTTTTCATTCATGTTACCTGTAATAAATATTTACTCTGCCCTTATTATGTGCTAAGAACTCTTCGTAATATACCAAGAACTCTTGGTTGGTTGTGGAACTCTTTGTAATATGCCAAGTTCAGCTGACGCAAAATAAAAGCAATTGCAAACAGGTTATTAATAATTTAAGACCTAAAATCTGAGGGATAAAGTGGTACCTATGTCCATCCCATTGAGCATCCAAGAAAATTGGTCTCGAGTTTCCCAACTACAGACATTAAGTGGCAGTCCCTTAGGGTCATGCCTCTGAAACATGATAAGAATAAATATGAAAGAGCTTTCTGGAAAATGCCCAAGGGTACAAATAGCAATCAATCCACTGAACACAGCTGCTCCCCACCCCCTTCCACCCATTACAAATTGATGCTTCAGCTTTTATTTCCATCATTATAACCACTTTGGGGAATGAGATGTTTGTGCCAATGTGTGGAGGACAACCTTACGGGCCAATAAATATTTCTGGGAGCCAATAATGGCTGAGTACTTTATATCAAAGTGGAGGATTAGGAGACTGATCAATTTATATTCTGATGAAGGCCCATCAAACATAACTGAGTGTGTCCAAGCAAATATAGAAAGGATTTTTCCTCAATTTCCTCGATTTCAGAGAGTGAGAAAGAGATGGGAGTGTCTGTAAATAGATCCGTTTCTCTAAATACGCCTAGCAAATACCACCCAAGGCAGACAAGAATAATTCAACTAGATGACTCTGTTGTTAAAACATATATGTGTGCCTTTGTCTTATAAGGTACGAAATAGTTACCTTCATCCATATGCCAAAAAGAATACTTCTTGTTCCCTCAATCTGAAGTCTAGCAGTTTCCTTGAAAATCTTATCTGTGAGAATAAAATGCTACGTGTGACTGACCGCAATGTAAATGGAGAAAAAGTTTTCTAACCACTCTCTGGGTCATCATTCATTCTAAGCTTCATCTGTCATCTTGTCTACAGATGTACTCAATTCCCTTAATCTCAGATAAATAATTTCCTGTCAAGAAAACATTACTGCTAGGAGTATCAGGTTTTCCAATTAACCTTGTAAATGTAAAGTTACTTCAAAAATCATCACAATGAAAGCGTACATTGATATACTGAAGGAGAATCTTCAACTATATAATATTTTTTGCTGTGGCAGTATACTTTTTGCTAATTGATGTAATTAAATCTCACAGGTAAAAGTTACATCTGTGAGACATTATAAAATGATTCTCTTGTTTAGCAATGAAAAATAAACCAATCTTATCAAAAATTCTGAATCATTTGCAAGAGACATTATCAAGCTCAATAAGTGGATATAGATTTAAATCAGCATTTTGGAAATGTTTCTCAATTGATATTAATTCTTTTACAATAATTAATTGATTGCTCAGAAACTGTAAAATTTTGCATTAACAAAGAATTTTTCAAATCCATTTTTTTCTTTTCATTTTGAAACTCACAAGACTATTGTGATTTAGGGCACAGATTACTATTCCCATTTTCAAGTGAGATTGTTATGTTAAGTGGCTTTGCCAAAGCCAAACGGTGATAAGTAGAAGATCTGGTATTACTTCTGACCCCTAGTCCAGGATGATTTTCACTATTCTGTTCTCCTAATATCTGTAAAGTTCATTCATTCATTCATCCCTAGGTGTCTGGTGCTCTGCTAGGAACTATGGCACTCTTCTGAGGAAAAAATATTGTGAACCTAGAATTATATAGTCAACTAAACTACATAGTGAAGGTGGAATAAAAACAATTCTGGATACAAATTTTTAGACATACTCAGAACCTGAGTAAACTAAATTCTAATAAATATACTTGCGATGCAAGAAGGAAAAGGAACCCAAAAGAAAGGGATGGTACACAAAAAGTAATGCTATGCAGAAATCAGAAAAGTACATTGTTAATCTAAATAAGTACCTACAATACAAAAACAACCACAACACATGGAGGGGGAGTGGCAGCACGTCCAAAGGAGGGCCTCCGGAGTGTGGAGTTCTGGAGTTTGGAGACAAAACTGAGGACTTAAGCCCGGAACACAGCATCTCCTCTGAGAGACTGCTCCAAAGACATATTAATAATTTGAGACCTCTATTTCTGGAAAAAGACTGCCGTGTGGCTGCCAGGGTCTTGGTGCTCTGGCTAGGTGTCAGGCTTGTACCTCTGAGGTGGGAGAGCCGAGTTCAGGACATTGGTCCACCAGAGACCTCCCAGCTCCACATAACATCAAATGACAAAAGCTCTCCCAGAGACCTCCATCTCAACACTAAGACCCAGCTCCACTCAATGATGAGCAAGCTACAGGGCTGGACACCCTATGCCAAACAGCTGGCAAGACAGGAACACAGCCCACCCATTAGCAGAGAGGCTGCCTAAAATCATAATAAGGTCACAGACACCCCAAAACACATCACCAGGCCTGGCCCTGCCACCAGAAAGACAAGATCCAGCCTCAACCACCATAACACAGGCACCAGTCCCCTCCACCAGGAAGCCTACACAACACTCTGAACCAACCTTAGCCAGTGGGGGCAGACTCCAAAAACAATGGGAACTACGAACTTGTAGCCTGCAAAAAGGAGACCCCAAACAGAGTAAGTTAAGCAAAATGAGAAGACAGAGAAATACACAGCAGTTGAAGGAGCAAGGCAACAACCCACCAGACCAAACAAATGAAGAGGAAATAGGCAGTCTACCTGAAAAAGAATTCAGAGTAATGATAGTAAAGCTGATCCAAAATCTTGGAAATAGAATGGAGAAAATACAAGAAAGGTTTAACAAGGACCTAGAGGAACTAAAGAGCAAACAAATAATGCTGAACAACACAATAAATGAAATTTAAAATTCTCTAGAAGGAATCAATAGCAGAATAACTGAGGAAGAAGAATGGATAAGTGACCTGGAAGATAAAATAGTGGAAATAACTACCACAGAGCAGAATAAAGAAAAAGAATGAAAACAACTGAGAACAGTCTCAGAGACCTCTGGGACAACATTAAACACACTAACATTCGAATTATAGGGGTCCAAGAAGAAGAAGAGAAAAAGAAAGGGACTAAGAAAATATTTGAAGAGATTATAGTGGAAAACTTCCCTAATATGGGAAAGGAGATAGTCAATCAATTCCAGGAAGCACAGAGCGTCCATTCCAGGAAAAATACAAGGAGAAACATGCCAAGACACATATTAATCAAACTATCAAAAATTAAATATAAGGAAAAAATATTAAAAGCAGCAAGGGAAAAACAACAAATAACATACAAGGGAATCCCCATAAGATTAACAGCTGATCTTTCAGCAGAAACTCTGCAAGCCAGAAGGGAGTGGCAGGACATATTTAAAATGATGAAAGGGAAAAAACTACAACCAAGATTACTCTACCCAGCAAGGATCTCATTCAGATTTGACAGAGAAATTAAAACATTTACAGACAAGCAAAAGTTAAGAGAATTCAGCACAACAAAACCAGCTTTATAACAAATGCTAAAGGAACTTCTCTAAGCAGGAAACATAAAAGAAGGAAAAGATCTACAATAACAAATCCAAAACACTTAAGAAAATGGTAATAGGAACATACATATCAATAACTACCTTAAATGTAAATGGATTAAATGTTCTAACAAAAAGACATAGACTGGCTGAATGGATACAAAAACAAGACCCATATATATATGCTGTCTACAACAGACCCACTTCAGACCTAGGGACACAACACACTGAAAGTGAGGGGATGGAAAAAGATATTCCATGCAAATGGAAATCAAAAGAAAGCTGGAGTAGCAATCCTCATATCAGACAAAATAGACTTTAAAACAAAGACTATTACAAGAGACAAAGAAGGACACTACATAATGATCAAGGGATCAACCCAAGAAGAAGCTATAACAATTGTAAATATTTATGCACCCAACATAGGAGCACCTCAATACATAAGGCAAATGCTAACAGCCATAAAAGGGGAAATCAACAGTAACACAATAATAGTAGGGGACTTTAACACCCTGCTTTCACCAATGGACAGATCATCCAAAACGAAAATAAATAACGAAACACAAGCTTTAAATGATACATTAAACAAGATGGACTTAATTGATATTTACAGGACATTCCATCCAAAAACAACAGAATTCACTTTCATCTCAAGTGCTCATGGAACATTCTCCAGGATAGATCATATCTTGGATCACAAATCAAGCCTTGGTAAATTTAAGAAAATTGAAACCATATCAGGTATCTTTTCTGACCACACCGCTATGAGACTAGATATCAATTACAGGAAAAAAATCTGTAAAAAATACAAACACATGGAGGCTAAACAATACACTACTTAATAACCAAGAGATCACTGAATAAATCGAAGAGGAAATCAGAAAATACCTAGAAACAAATGACAATGAAAACACGACAACCCAAAACCTATGGGATGCAGCAAAAGCAGTTCTAAGAGGGAAGTTTATAGCAATACAATCCTACCTCAAGAAACAAGAAGCATCTCAAATAAACAACCTAAACTTACACCTAAAGCAATCAGAGAAAGAAGAACAAAAATCCCCAAAGCTAGCAGAAGGAAAGAAATCATAAAGATCAGATCAGAAATAAATGAAAAAGAAATGAAGGAAACAATAGCAAAGATCAATAAAACTAAAAGCTGGTTCTTTAAGAAGATGAACAAAACTGATAAACCATTAGCCAGACTCATCAAGAAAAAAAGGGGGAAGACTCAAACCAAGAGAATTAGAAATGAAAAAGGAGAAGTAACAACTGACCCTGCAGAAATGCAAAGGATCATGAGAGATTACTACGAGCAACTCTCTGCCAATAAAATGGACAACTTGGAAGAAATGGACACATTCTTAGAAAAGCACATCCTTCCCATACTGAACCAGGAAGAAATAGAAAATATAAACAGACCAATCACAACCACTGAAATTGAGACTATGTTTAAAATTCTTCCAACAAACAGAATCCCAGGACCAGATGGCTTCTCAGGCAAATTCTACCAAACATTTAGAGAAAGCTAACACCTATCCTTATCAAACTCTTCCAAAATATAGCAGAGGGAGGAACACTCCCAAACTCATTTTACAAGGCCACCATCACCCTGATACCAAAACCAGAGTAAGATGTCACAAAGAAAGGAAACTAAGGGCCAAAATATCTGATGAACATAGATGCAAAAATCCTCAACAAAATGCTAGCAAACAGAATCCAACAGCACATTAAAAGGATCATACACCATGATCAAGTGGGATTTATTCCAGGAATGCAAGGATTCTTCACTATATGCAAATCAATCAATGTGATAAACCATATTAACAAATTGAAGGAGACAAGCCATATGATCATCTCAATAGATGCAGAAAATGCTTTTGACAAAATTCAACACTGATTTATGATAAAAACCCTCCAGAAAGTAGGCATAAAGGGAACTTACCTCAACATAATAAAGGCCATATATGACAAATCCACAGCCAACATCATCCTCAATGGTGAAAAACTGAAATCATTTCCTCTAAGATCAGGAACAAGACAAGGTTGCCCACTCTCACCACTATAATTCAAAACAGTTTTGGAAGTTTTAGCCATGGCAATCAGAGAAGAAAAAGAAATAAATGGAATCCAAATCAGAGAAGAAGAAGTAAAATTGTCACTGTTTGCAGATGACATGATACTATACATAGAGAATCCTAAAGATGCTACCAGAAAACTCCTAGATTTAATCAATGAATTTGGTAAAGTAGCAGGATACAAAATTAATGCACAGAAATCTCTTGCATTCGTATATACTAATGATGAAAAATCTGAAAGAGAAATTAAGGAAACACTCCCATTTACCATTGCAACAAAAAGAATAATATACTTAAGAATAAACCTACCTAAGGAGACAAAAGACCTGTATGCAGAAAACTATAAGACACTGACGTAAGAAATTAAAGATGCTACAAACAGATGGAGAGATATACCATGTTCTTGGATTGGAAGAATCAACATTGTGAAAATGACTCTACTACCCAAAGCAATCTACAGATTCAATGCAATCCCTATCAAACTACCACTGGCATTTTTCACAGAACTAGAACAAAACATTTCACAATTTGTATGGAAACACAAAACACCCCGAATAGCCAAAGCAATCTTGAGAACGAAAAACGGAGCTGGAGGAATCAGGCTCCCTGACTTCAGACTATACTACAAAGCTACAGTAATCAAGACAGTATGGTACTGGCACAAAAACAGAAACATAGATCAATGGAACAGGATAGAAAGCCCAGAGATAAACCCATGCACATATGGTCACCTTATCTTTGATAAAGGAGGCAAGCATATACAGTGGAGAAAAGACAGCCTCTTCAATAAGTGGTGCTGGGAAAACTGGACAGGTACATGTAAAAGTATGAAATTAGAACACTCCTTAATACCATACACAAAAATAAACTCAAATGGATTAAAGACCTAAATGTGACCTACTAGAGAATGGACTTGAGGATATGGGGAGGGGGAAGGGTAAGATGTGACAAAGTGAGAGAGTGGCATGGACATATATACACTACCAAACGTAAAATAGATAGCTAGTGGGAAGCAACCGCATAGCGCAGGGAGATCAGCTCTGTGTTTTGTGACCGCCTGGGGGGGTGGGATGTGGAGGGTGGGAGGGAGGGAGATGCAGGAGGGAGGAGATGTGGGAACACATGTATATGTATGACTGATTCACTTTGTTATAGAGCAGAAACTAACACACCATTGTAAAGCAATTATACTCCAATAAAGATGTTTAAAAAAAAAAAAAAAGACCTAAATGTAAGGCCAGACACTATCAAACTCTTAGAGGAAAACGTAGGCAGAACGCTCTATGACATAAATCACAGCAAGATCCTTTTTGACCCACCTCCTAGAGAAATGGAAATAAAAACAAAAATAAACAAATGGGACCTAATGAACCTTAGAAGCTTTTGCACAGCAAAGGAAACCACAAACAAGACGAAAAGACAATCCTCAGAATGGGAGAAAATATTTGCCAATGAAGCAACTGACAAAGGATTAATCTCCAAAATTTACAAGCAGCTCATGCAGCTCAATATCAAGAAAACAAACAACCCAATCCAAAACTGGGCAGAAGACCTAAACAGACATTTTTCCAAAGAAGATATACAGATTGCCAACAAACACATGAAAGGATGCTCAACATCACTAATCATTAGAGAAGTGCAAATCAAAACTACAATGAGGTATCACCTCACACCAGTCAGAATGGCCATCGTCAAAAATCTACAAACAGTAAATGCTGGAGAGAGTGTGGAGAAAAGGGAACCCTCTTGCACTGTTGGTGGGAATGTCAATTGATACAGCCACTATGGAGAACAGTATGGTGGTTCCTTAAAAAACTAAAAATAGAAATATCATATGACCCAGCAATTCCACTACTGGGCATATACCCTGAGAAAACCATAATTCAAAAAGAGTCATGTACCAAAATGTTCATTGCAGCTCTATTTACAATAGCCAGGACATGGAAACAACCTAAGTGTCCATCGACAGATGAATGGATAAAGAAGATGTGACACATATACACAATGGAATATTACTCAGCCATAAAAAGAAACGAAATTGAGTTATTTGTAGTGAGGTAGATCGACCTAGAGACTGTCATACAGAGTGAAGTAAGTCAGAAAGAGAAAAGCAAATACCATATGCTAACACATATATATGGAATCTAAAAAAAAAAAAAACTGGTTATGAAGAACCTAGGGGCAGGACAGGAATAAAGACGCAGACGTAGAGAATGGACTTGAGGACACGGGGCGGGGAAAGAGTAAGCTGGGACGAAGTGAGAGAGTGGCATGGACATATATACACTACCAAATGTAAAATAGATAGCTAGTGGGAAGCAGCCACATAGCACAGGGAGATCAGCTCAGTGCTTTGTGACCACCTAGAGGGGTGGGATGGAGACGCAAGAGGGAGGAGATATGGGGCTATATGTATATATATAGCTAATTCACTTTGTTATAAAGCAGAAACTAACACACCATTGTAAAGCAATTATACTCCAATAAAGATGTCAAAAAAAAGAAAAACCACAAGTTGTATATATTTTAAAATGTGAGAATTAAAAATCATAGACAACAACATTAACTCTTTGCTTATTTGGGAGAAGGATAGAGACACATTAAGCTTAGACTTGTTAGAGAAATCACATATTAAGAACATATATGTGGTAGGTTGAATAATGGCCCCCAGAGATAGCCACGTCCTAATCTCCAGACCTGTGAATATTATTTTATATCGCAAAGGGACTTTGCAGATGGGATTAAGGATCTTGAGACTGGAAGATTATCCTGGGTTATCCAGGTGGGTCCTAAATGTAACCACAAGTGTCCACATAAAAGATTTGATGGTAGCACAGCCAGAGGATAATGTGATGACTGAAGCAAGATGCTAAATTTCTGGCTTTGAAGATGGAGGAAGGGGCCACAGCCAAGAAATGTAACGAATGCAGCTCTAGATGCTGAAAAAAGAAGGAAGCAGATTTACGCCCTAGAGCGCCTGGAAGGAGCTCAGCCCTGCCGTCACCTCGACCTCAGCCCAGTGATCCTCTCAGACTTCTGGCCTCCAGAACTGAAAAAGAATAAATGTGTGTTGTTTTAAACCACCTAATCTGTGCTAATTGTTACAGCAGCTGTAGGAAATGGATATATGAAGAATGTGAGGGTAATCACTAAAATAATAAATATGGAATATATGACTTATTTGGGGAGAATACTTATGCCTCTCCTTCTTCTTCTTCTAGGGGTGATTTTTATTAAAATAGTACTCCCGGGCACTTAGGCCACGCTTTCTCACTCTTGTCCAGTAGAAACAAAATTACCTCTCTGAATGATGGTTGGGAGAGGCAACTTGTTGGTTCTCAAACTGACCCTGCACACAGAGGGCAAGGAGAGACCAAAGAAAGAGGCAGACCACTCCAGACTGTTAGGTGGCAGGTGTAATCAGCATGGAACTTATTTACTTAGGAGGCTCATCTTGGGACCACAAGTTGAGTAGATCTCCGCACCCGCCCAACAGAATCTTAAAAGTCTATGCAGAGACCTTAATTGGGTTCAGTCACAGGTAGACTCCAGATGGTCTCAACAACACCTCACTCTCTCAAGGCTGCATCCTTGAAAATGGCTTTGGCTGTGGGAAAGGTGGGCAGAACATACATTCCAAGGGGAGGGGAGGGGGAGAGGAGCTTCTGATTGCCCTGGTCCAGCTTGGGGGTCAAACGGTGGTCACATCCTCTTGATGATCTCTTCCAATAACTGAACACTCAGCTCAGTCCTTTCTAATCTCCTACCTGTCTTGGGATCAGCTTATCAGCAGAGACCATGCATTCTGCTCTGCTCTGCTTTGCTCCTCCATAAGGAAGGGGTCCTGTGGTCCTTCAACACTGTTAGGGACCAGGTAAGTCTGTCTAACGCAGAGATGGTAGACTTAAAGTCACACTCTCCAAAACCGTCATTAGCAATAAAGGTGGCATTTGATCGCCATCTGCCTTCCTCCTGTCCATCTCTCAATTGCTTCTGAACACACATAGAGGAAAGCAGGATATTAAACATTTGCTTTTGAAATCTCAATTATCTAGCTCATAAGGACAAAAAAAGTGAGAGGACTTGATCGATTCAACAGAAAACAGAGAAAGAGAAAAGAAAAAACAAGCAAAGGAATGGTGGACCACACAGAAAAGACACAATCAGAACAAAAATTCACAGAGAATTAAAAATATAATGGGTTGGGGAAAAAGTATATCAGGCAAAATTACCCAAAGAAAATTGGTATATCAGTGTTCATATTGTTCAAAATATAAATGTGATTTTTAAAAAATGCATTAGTGGGAACACATTTCACATTAATAACAGATATTTATATTGGTAAACGATATAAACAACAAAAATGATATGAAAATTGTAAAATATCATGCACCTAAAGTCGTAGCCTCAAAATATAAAAGGTAAAAGTGCCAAAGTTATAAAGACAAATTGGCAACTGCATAATTACAGTGGAAATGTTTAATGCTATGTATCAGTTAGTTATTCCTTCATAAAAATTACCCCAAAACTCTCTGGCTTAAAATAATTGTCCTTTGCTATTATTCATGAATCTACACTTCAGTTAATTAATTCAAGTGCAGGATGGACCCAGTTAGGATGACTTATCTTTGCTTCACAGAGTTTCTCAGACTAGCCAGGGCCTGTTTGCATGGCAAGGCAGAGGTTCCAGAGAGAAAGCAGAAGCACATAATACATCTGTGATCTAGGCTCAGTGTAGGCAAATCATTACTTCTGCTTTATCCTATTGGCCAGTGCAAGGCAGGAGGCCAGCCCAAACTCAAGATATGGAGAAACAGATTCCACCTCTTGATGGCAGGAGTCACAAAGTCATATACTAAATGCATGGTTACCCAGAGGCCATTATTTAAGGTCATCAATGTAATCAATATGTCACATTCACCTCTCTCAGAAATTGATAGGTCAAGTGGATAAAAATAGTGGTAAGGATGTAGAAGATTTAATAACATAATTAACAAGCTTGATTTTATAGATCCATGATAGATGTTAGATAGATGATACAGAGATACATAACTTGCATGTAACAAATAAATTTTCTTTTCAAGTGCATACGAAACAGTTACACAAACTGAACAGAAAAACAACCAGGGAATTTTCAACAATTTTCAAAGAACTTTTCCTTGAGATCACAGTATTTTATCATAGTGCAACTTAATTAGAAAACAACAAAGTAAAAAACAAAAAAAACATGTATTTGGAAACTAGAAATACACTTCTAAATAATTTATAGACTGATGAAGACATCATAACGGTAATTATAAATATTCAGATTTAAAAATAAGAATACTGCATTAAACTTGTGGGATGATAAAAGAGCAATTGCAGGGGAATTTATAACTTTAGATACACTTATGAGAAGCTAAGAATGACAATAAACAAGCTAAGTATTCACCCCAGGAAGCTGATAAAGCCTAAAGGAAGAAAAATGAAATAAAAAAGTAAAATTGATTGCAGTCATTCAGAGAATATTCTCAAACCGCAAAGTAATTATGCTAGTTTATCTGAAGGAAGAAATACTATACTATTATTTGATGGTTGACTGTGATAAATTAAAAGTATATATTGAAAAGGCTAAACAACCATCAAAACTTTTTTAAGAAGAGGCATGGTTTATATGTCAATATTGAAGATAAAATGAAATAAAAAAATCAGACCTTGAGGACATTATGCTAAGTGAGATAAGTCAGACAAAAAAAGACAAATATAAATACTGTAAAGTATGTGGAATCTTAAAAAAATCAAACTTGTATAGTATAGTGATTATAGACAACAATACTGTAGTACTGCAAATGTAACACTTGCTAAGAGACTAGATCTTAATTATTCCCACCACAAAAAAGAAATGGTAATTACATGTTGAAATAGAGGTGCTAGTTAACAGTATGGTGCTAATCCTATTGCAATATATAAATGTATCAAGTCAACGTGTTGTACACCTTAAAGTTACACAAGGTTACATGTCAATTATATCAATAAATCAAATAAATAAATAAATAATACATATTTTAAAATAAAAAAGCCAAACTCGTAAAAAACAGAGAGCAGAATGGTGGTTACCAGGGCCTGGGATGAAGATGGGGTGGGCACTGGGGGGATGTTGTTTAAGGGTACAAACTTGCAAAGAGTAGATAAGTAAGTCTAGGAGCTCTAATGCACAGCATGGTCAACAATACTGTATTACAAGCTTCAAAGTTGCTAAGAGACTAGATCTTGTTATCACCACAAAAAATATAACTGGAAAAATCCCTAAACAACACTCTTTTAAATAACCCATTAGTCCAAGAGGAAGTAAAATGGAAAATTGTAAAATATTTTGAATTTAATGAAAACAACATATCAAAATTTGGGGAGCCTCTTAAAGTAGTGTATATAGAGAAATGTGTCACATTCACTTTTATATATTAGAAAAGAAGAAAGGCCTCAAATCAATGATCTAAGCTTCCACCTTAGAAGAAACTAGAAAAATAAGAGCAAATTAAACCAAAACAAGTGTCAGGAAGGAAATATAAATATAAGAGCAGAGTCAAATAGCATTGACAACAGAGGAAAAAACAATAGAGTAAAATCAGTAAAACCAAAAGCGGGTTCTTTGAAAAAGTCAATTAATGAGATAAACTTCCAGCCAAGTTTATCAAGAAAAGAAGAGAGGAGACGCAAATTACCGATATCAGGAATTAAAGAGGATACATCACTACAGTTCCCACAGATATTACAAAGATAAATAAGGAGCTAGTATTAATAACTTTATAGCAATAAACCACAAATCAGAAAAAACAAATTACTTAGACACAAACTACCAACGCTTACACAAGAAGAAAAAGATAACCTGAACAGCCCCATATCTATTAATAAATTCAATAAAATCAATTTATAGTTAAAGATATTCAAACAAAGAAAACTCAAGACTTAGATGGCTCCATAGGCAAATTCTATCACACATTTATGGAAAAAAGTAGCATCAATTTTAGACAAACTTCTGGAAAATAAAAAAGGAGGGAACATTTTGTTTAACATTTGAAAATTTGGTTTTAACATTTGAAAATCAATAAGTGTAATTCACCATATCCGCAAACTGAAGAAGAAAAATTCATCTGATCATCTCAGTAGATGGAGAATAAGCACTTGATAAAATTCAGAGCATGTTGGAAAAATCCACAGATAACATCATACTTAATAGTGAATGCCTTTCCCCTGAGGTCTGGAACAGGCTAGAATATCCACTCATCACTCTACATTATATTTACTTAATAATTTAATAAGGTAATAATTAATAAGGACAATTTAGTAAGGAACAAGAAAAATAAATATAAGTTATTTAGATTCAAAGGAATAAATAAAACTGTCCCCATGTACAATCATAAAATGATTGTCTACATAAAAACTCCAAAGAAACACGGAAAAATCTACTAGAATCAATACCTGGCTGTAGGATGCCAGATCAATGTAAAAAATCAATTATACTTGTATATACTAAAAATGAATTTTCAACAAAGATGCCATGTCAATCCAATGTAGAAAAGCTAGTCAACATTGTCCATTGCTGGAGCAATTGGACATCCATATGCAAGCAAATGAATGAATGAATAAATCCTTGACCCCCTACCTTACACCATATAAAAACGTAACTTGAAATGATCATGTACCTAAATGTAAAGCCAAAAACTGTGAAATTTCTAGAAAATGTTTGTGAGGTTCATCAGGCAAAAATTTCTTAGATAGAACACAGCACAAACCAAAAAAGAAAAAAAAAGAATTAGACCTCATCAAAATTAAACATTTCTTTTCCTCAAAAGATAATGTTTAAAGAACACAAAATAAGCCACAGACTGAGGGGAGATGTTTGCAAAATACATATTTTAAAAAAAAACCTGACATCTAGAATTTATAGCTCTCACAACTCAATTGACGGCTGCTGAGCACTAGGAACTGAAACTTGGCAGCCTTCCTCGAATGGAGTAGGCATGGAGGAAATTACCTGCTACAGAATCCTGGAAACCTGTATGGGCGTCTTGGCCGGTTTGGCACGCTTGCTGCAGAAGACCAACATCTTCTACTATGTGGAACCCCTTCCAACAGCGACACCATGTGGCAGTGAGAAGCAAATGCAAACCAAAGATGTTCTGGAAGCTGATTGAATATCTGGGCGACTGTGTCAAGCTCCTAGAATTGACGATGACTTCAAAGACTGGAGATTATGGATTTCTGCTAATTATTCAGATGTGTGTTAAAAAATTAATTGGAAAGTAAAAGTTACAATTGTACTTTGAGTCTGCGAAGCATTTCATATTAGATGTTACCATAAATGGCATAACTATGGTAACTTGATACTTGAATTATATCTCTACAGTTTAAACTTATGAGAACTTGTATTAGTTTTCCACTGTTACCATAACAAATGGTCACAAACTGAGTGACTTAAGTTTATCTTACAGTTCCACAGGTCATAAGTCTGACGTGGGTCTCACCAGGCTAAAACCAAGCTGTTGGCTTCGGCCCTGTTCCTTTCTAGAGGCTCGAGGGGAGAATCCGTTTCCTCACCCATTTAAGTTGCTGGCAAAATTCAGTTCCTTGCAGTTGTAGAACTGAGAACCCCGTTTCCTTGCTGGCTGTCAGCATCCAGATGCCACCCACATTCCTTGGTTTGTAGCTCCCTTCTTCCTTCTTGAAAGCCAGCAGGTTGAGTTCACCTCTCATTGAATCTCTCTGACCTACTCTTCTACCCCTCCTTTCCACTTTTAAGGATTCAACTGATTAGATTGGAGGACCCTCGAAGATAACCTTGGATAATTTCCCCATCTCAAGGTCTTTAGCTTTGATCCTAACTTCAAAGTCCCTTTTGTCATGTAAGGTAATAGATTCACAGGCCCTGGAGACTCAGCTTTGAGGGGGGTGGCAGGAGGGCCATTATTCTGCCTACTATAAACATGTCTTTTTTAATGTTTAAAAGTCTAATCTTAAAAATGTCTTGACTTTTCTACTGGAGAAAAGTCAAACTTTTTAGGACAGGATTTACCCAATCCTTCCTAATATTTCCTTCAGCCTGGTTCCTTATTCCCCTCCATTCAGCCTACACTAGATTTATAACTTGAGGTCAACGAAGGGGTTTTGATAAACCTCCTGAAGTAGTGCGCAAAATTTTACATGTATGCTTATTTTTCTGGAGACGAGGTACAGAGCTTAGATCAGATTCTCAAAGTACTCGTTGAAAGACCCTCCCCCTGAAAAAAGAAAAAGCTACAAAAGTGTTTGTCAATAAATATGTTGCTTTCGCATAACGTACATTTTCATGCTTCTACATTTCTCTGCATCTCGTTCAGTGAGGCTGGGGGATATCGTGGGAAGATTGTGGGCTTTGAATCTCTCAGGTGTCTGACTCAGGCTAAAACTGGTCAAGTGGTGATGGCATTTATCTAATAACAAATAACGAAGGTAGCAAGTCTGATGGGCAGCCAGCAAGATGAAAGCAATTCAGGACAAGTTGGAAGAACCTGCAAGACAGCCAAAAACTCGAGGGGAGCTCATCTTAACTCAGGGAATCTAAGGAAGGAAAGTCGTACTGTCTATAATAAAATTACAAGTTTGGATATGATCAAAGTTGCCATAAGCTACATGGATGGACAGCAAAGTCAGGGGAAGTTTTGTCACACATATGGCAGAGTACCAATAAGAAGAAGTCAACCCCATAGAACAGAAATCCTATTTTCACAGGAAAGTGTGAACTTAAATAAAAAAGTTTTATTCATAATAGCCAAAAATGTTGTCCAAATCGGGATGCAGATATCTAGAAAGTATTATACTAAGTGAAATTTACCAAGCACAAGATCCTATTTACATGGAAGGGGAAGTGAACTGACTGCAAAAGGGAACAGGGTGTGCTCTTCGAGGGACGAAATGTACTTTATCTTGGTTACACAACTGAATCTATTTGTCAAAACTTGTACACTTAAATTTTATTGAATGTAAATTATACCTCATTAGCATACTTTAATATGTAAGGATACATACGAGGTTATTAACATGGATTGGGAGGGATGAGATGGGGGAAGAGAAATCTAGGTGAAAAGGTAAAAAATAAAACCACTCTATTTAAAAATTATGTACATGATCCGATTTATGCATTTATGAAAAATTATATGTGTATGCATGAAGAAGCCTGTCAGCTATCCGATGCTGCAATATTGAAATCCAACACTTGCATCCTTGGCATGTTCAAATTTAGGGGTAGATCAGGTGATGGAAGCCAGATGGTGATGGATTACAGCAGAGTAGGAGGTGGAGGAAGTGGGACAGTGAGTTTAGCAAATCTAGCAAAGTATTGGTTAAATTGTGTGGTTAAGCTTTGGAGCAGCAATAAAGAATGAAAGAGATACTATGAGGTGTGCCGTTAAATCCCATAACTGGCCTCAATATTTCCAAAAGATTAAGTCCCAGCACGTCTAAAATTATGTTTCTGAGGGAATCCACACACAGGTAACAGCAGCAACTCTTGGGGCATCAGGTAACATCAGCTTTTCTGGAAGGAGCCGATCTTGGCATAGGCTGACTGTACTTCATAGGTAACCAACGCTGAGCAAACGGCCTGGGTCTGCAGACAGCAAGCCTCAGTTCTGTAACTCTAGCTTTTCTAGAAATCAGCCTGTGCCTCTGTTGAGTATCCAAATATTCAGACCAAAATGGAGATAACGCCACCCAGCTAGTTTTGTTTTAAGAATTAGTAATAATGCATATGCACAGGATATGGCACGAAACAGGTACTCAATTAGTGATAATTACATTATTAATCCCCCTGCCAAGAAAGGACTCAGAAACATACTCAGGAATCCCCAAATAGCTGCTGCATGGATGGATGGATGGATGGATGGATGGATGGATGGATGGATGGATGGATAAATAAAACTATGAACAAGTCAGTCAATCCCAGGGACCTGCCTATTTTTCCAGACTGAGCTTAAGTATCATTTCCTTGGGGAAGCTACCTTCATCCCAAGCTACACACATTTTCTCACTTAATAGTGTAGGTTTCCTACCAAAGGCAATGAGAGTAGCACAATTACATATGTACTTTTTCCACCAAATTAAGAACAGGGCCTTGCATATAGTAGACGCACAACAGATGATTGTTGACTAAAGAAATGAATGGAGATGATCAGATGGAAAGTGATTTCTGACCACTGACAGTGCTACATCAAAGAGGCAAAAAAAGAGATTTAGGAATATTCCAGTTTATAAACTTTTTATTTAAAAAATAAAATTATAAACAAAGTACAGAAAAATATTGACACCTGTGATAACAAGGAAATGACTCCTAATCTTTAGGGCAGTTGTTATCCTGGAAGAGCAAAATCATGAGTTTTATAAAGAAATTTTGTTGTGCAAAGGAAGAATGTACTTTTAAAGGTTCATTTGTAATAGGTATTTGGCATTGACAAAAAAGTATTTCTATCTATATATTCAACACTCTGCAGCATATTTACATTCAAGTTGCATTTCCAAACTCTATGCCAAATACAGTCTAACTCACCATCAAAAATCCCTAAGATATTACTAAAATTCTGTTTATTTGGTGGGAGTACAGTATGACTTTATTAGAAAATAATTTTATGTTCCTTCTAGATCAATTATATTTTAACTACTTCAACAAAATTCACTGGCCTTTTCTTCCCAGCTGAAGCCAAGCCTCTTCCAGACAAATTAAACACAAATTGAAACTTGGCTAGAAACGAAGTTATATAGTAGTTTTTTTCCTCCTTCCTTATTTAAACTTCCAATGGAAGGACACTGGCTCTGATAAATTACTTTTCTTTTCCAGTAGTTAGGACATATTATGGATACAAGTTGAAGAATTTTAACTTCTTTTTCAAAGACGGCTGAAGCAATTTTCCCTTTCAGTTGTTACCAAATTCCTCATCAAAATAACATATTCAGAAACCCGCATGGCTTTCTGAAAACTTTTCTCCATTTACCCCATACATTCCTCGAATCAGATTACTTACTCACTAACAATTTGTCCATTTCTTGCTTAGTTTTTCTAAATTACACTAGGATAGCTATCCTAATTTCCTGATAATCTTCCATTTCATTTTCTAAACTATGATTTTATTAAAATCAACATAAATTATACATAGCTTCCATCTTTATTACAGTTCTCAGAGAAATTTATCTGAACTTCCTGGGTGGGGAGGTGGGGTCAAAGCTCCACGGGGCCTGTCTGTCTAGGCTGGCCGAAATAAAATGTCAAGATTTGAAAATTCTCAGGCCTCCAAGTGATCCCAGACGAATCAAACATACTCAGAATGTATCAATTGTTCCTCAATTCTCTCAAGTTCATTTTTTATGTCTAGTAAGATAAATGAATGACAAAACAAAGGAGACCCATGAATGTCATTTAGTGGAGCTCATTCTTTCTGACTTCAGGTTGTAACTTCTCCTCCAGTACATGAGGGCTGGCAGTTGGTAGCAGGTTGCTGAGTTGACACCACTTCTAATTCAGATTCACGAACAAAAACCACTGCATCACCACTTACGTTTATAAGACACTGTGCCTATAAGAACAACAGGACATGTTCAGTCACAGACTCAACAACACGCTCATACTCTTCTGCTACCCTGGGGGCAGTGCCGTAGAGCTGAAAAAGCGTACAACCCAAGAGAAAAATGAGCAAAGGATAAGAAGGCAATTCACAGGAAACAAAGAAACTCATTAATCTAGTTATTCAAGTTTTTAAAGGGATCTTTAACAACTGTAAGTGAGTTATTAACAAACTGATAAAAGAAATTTATTCTAAGATTTAACCTAAGCAACATTCCCTTGTCCCCATTAACAGAATTATATTACTTATCAGAAATAAACAAACAGTGTGGCCCCATCATGATGTACTCTTCACCAGCAGGGCAGTTAGAACTAGACAGCATCACATTCCAAACCAGAGGGCGTCTTTAACTGTCCTCCGTTAGCCATCATTGGATCCCAAAGACCCACCAAGAAGGTGGTGGAAACAGTAATTTAGGAGCAAAACTTCCAGAGGTATTTAAGAATAATAACTAATCACTGGGGATGTGAAAACAGCATCTGACTTATGCAGGACCATGGTTACCAACATATTCATTAAAACGTGTTTTAAGCCTCTAGAATCAAAGAGCTTTGAAGAGCAATTCTCTTTTTCAGGGGAGGGTGGGAGGTGAAAAGGCCATGGGATACATTCACAGGTTCCCGCCATCAGAGGTTTTTAACCCCATCTCACCTGGTTTTTATTTGGATTCTCCATGAAGACACACTGCTTCATTATGTAGGAGACAACAGCATTCCCTCCCAGTGCAGCCACGTGAGCTCTCACCATCGCAAACACTTCAGCAATAAAAGCATGGAGAAAACCACTGACACCTCCTTCCTAAATGATGACGCGCAAAAAACCAAACTGGATACATGTGTAAACTAATGTACATCAAACATCAAAGAATACATATTAAAGCATCTTAAGTGATCTTAATATAACGGACGATCATTTTAATTCCCTCCATAATGGGGATTTGTTGCATGAACGAACAAACAAACCTTTACTGAGCACATGTCTATGACAGGGATTACTATCTTCATTTTACAGATGATGAAACTGAAGCTCAGAGAATCTGTGACGTGCCCATGACGAGCCAGGACCACAGAGCTGGCGGACAGATGGCAGAGCAAGAGTTCTAACTGTCCCTCCATCTTCAGCACCTCCCTCTATCAAGTCGTTCCCAACATCATTCAAATAAATTGATGGTAAATATAAACAATGAGACTTCCCTGCTATCCGCATCTCCTATTCTGAAAATGAACCAGGCTCCAGTCGCACTTGTCTTCTTCACTTTCTCAAAGGTTTGACATCTTTTCCTGCCTCGGGGTCATTGCACATAAAGGTTCCACACCCAATTTTCCACCAGGGTAATTTTTACTCAATTCTTCAGGTCCTGGTTTACATGTGACTTCCTCAGAGAAACCTTCCTTATCAGATCTAAATTAAGTTCTCCCATTATATTCTCTGACAGGCCCTGTTGTATTTCTTTATATGACTTACTATTACTAGGAGTCACCTATTAATCACATGATTATTTATTTACTGTCCACCATGCCTGAGTTCCACTAGACTAAATCCCATCAGGTCAGGAACTGACTCTGCTGTGCTCACAACTACATACGCTAACACCTACTTCAACAGATGCACGTACTAAGTGGTCCGTACATATTAGTTAGGGAATGAAATCCAATAGTTTGGGGAACTTTTTCAGTGCTCAAAAACAAACAAAACAGAAACCAAAGGCTAAATGAGAGCTTAAAATGCTTTTCAACCTCAGTTTTCCACAAATTTTACTGGATGTTATTTATAGCCTAGGCAGAAATTTCCAACTTTAAACTGGAGGTTAAGGGTAAAATTTAATACACTGTTAGAAGAACCATTAGTCCAGGTCATATCTTTCTGAAAAGCCACAGGATCCTACATAAAGTTTTGTACAGGTATCTCTCTTTATAATTAAGGAATTAAGTGAGTTGTGTCAGCCTGCCTCTGACTCAATCATCACCTGGGACAGTTTTTTCTTTTACTTTTATCAGTTTTCCTCCTCCATCTCAAATCAAGAAATTCTGACAGCAGAGTAACAGAGACTACAGAGGGGTAATTTTTAAAAGATTATATAATTGTAAGCAAATAATTCATCAAGCAATGAGTAAATTTGGGATATTATACCATACAGTTAATACTACAAATCTCTGTTGCAAGGAAATCTACTGTGAAGTAACATTTTGGGGTATGGTTGCTTAAGCAGTAGAGAAGGCACTTAGGAAATAACATTTTATGGATTCAATAGTACAATATCCATGTGCTAGTAAGAGCAACCGGAAAAGGTCAATTCACCAATCTATGCCAGCTTCTCACACTCAAATTTCTTTGTCAAACTTAATGGACTTAAAAGTGTCACCTATTTTAATTCTACACTAAAAGGTTTTTGAGAGTATCTTAAGATAGCTTCTTTCCCATCTCAACACAATTAGAATATGATTTTAAAAAGTAATTTATCTTAAAGGAAACATCTATCTAATTAGTTAATCTGTCAGAAGTCACTCCCTCATTTACACAAAAACAATTTATGTTTACTCTGCACCAGGCACTGTGCTAGGTGCAGGAGGTGAGCATGATATCAAAAATTAATAAGCAGCTGTTATTTCCAAGAAAGTATAGAAACACTGCTAGTGAAGCAATGGGGAAAAAGCATAGTTAAGTCATGTTTATAATGAACACACTTTTTAAAAATACAAACTACCGCTGAAGTAAATTTTGAAGAGTTTATTGGGTTTCACACCTAAATAACTAAAAAATTTCCCCATTCACAATAATTTGCTTAGCAGTCCTGCTCCACAACATAAGACAAATAGAAATATAATCTTTTCTTGAGTTTAAATTCCTCTGTAATGCAAAATATAATAGGCTGACTCTGATTCTTAACTTTGACTACATCAAGTAGAAGATTAGAACTGCTGTTACTTAAAAAACAAATTAAAGTTTAATGATACCCAGCCAGTGTGAGGTAAGAACTTGAACAAACATTTTTACACACTGACGGCGAGAGGAGAGGTAAACAAGCAGCCTCAGTCTTGTTCAGAGGAAGAAAACAATAGAGCTAAATGACATAAACAATCCCTAAGACATCTCTCCATGATACAATCCCTTACTATTTCTAAATGTAAACCCTTAAAAATTGCTATTTAAATATATCTCAGGCAAATATCTACTGAGAAGACTAAGCTGTTCTTTCAGGGCTGTTTTAAACCTCTAATCAAACATGGATACGTTTATTTGTTTTAGTTACCACATGATAAGGACCTGGAGTTTCTAATAACAAATGGGATTAAACCCAAAACAACTCTTTCGATGATACTAGCTGCTAGAGACAATCCAGACAGGTTATGAAAAAAGGGTGTGTGTGTGTGTGTGTGTGTGTGTGTGTGTGTTACTTCTGGCAAATAAACAACCAATTTGAAACTTGTCTGGTTTTGATACTAATATCTTCAACCACAGAAAACGCACAAAAACAATGAAATAACAACTATAAAATTACCTCACGAAGAGAAGTGGTTTCCCGAATAAAAAACATGTTAATTATCCCAAGATATTTCGTTATTTTTGCTCCAGGAATGAAGGAAAGAGGTGTCATCTTAACCACCCCAACTGTAGAATTTGCACAAGGTGGAGAAGAGCGATTCCGGAAATTTCCTTCACCCACTGGACTTGCTTTTTCGACTGTCACAGCTAAAATTGGAGAAAGGAGAGAAAGCATCAAGATCATATGCTGGTGACTCAATTATTCCCTAAGGTTTCCAAATAAGTGGTGACAACATTCAGCTGTCTGTGAGGCTAAGCCATGTCATGAAAGAAATTATCATGCACTGCATGCAATTAAAAACAGAGAGAGAAAGAAAAACATAAGAGGAAATGCTGGAATGGAATCTTTTGGGAGAAAAATGGCATTCCTGCAAAAGAAAATGTTGATGAGGTGGAGCTACACACACAATGATCGTTATAAAAGTGAAGAAAAAGCGGTAGAGCATTAAAAATTATCTGCTGTAGGAACAAATTATTACAAGGAGAGTGTGAAAGTTGTTACATTTCCCAGTGCAGTTTTTTCCATCTTTTTTTCAGACGACTTCATCATTGTCAACTTGTAGATAAACCATATCTTAACTAGTTGTAGTAGGTTTCTTTTCCAAACCTTCTCGATCAAACTCGTAATTTAAAAAATTCAACAAATGACCTTGGCTGTCTAAAAGTTGTTTGTTCATAAAATAACAAATAATAGCTACCACTTATCAAATAACTACTATAAACCAGACATATATACATATATATACACACACACACATATATGTATATATATAATCCTTACAACAACCCAGCAACGTAGGTGTTATTATCTCCATTTTACACATGAGGAAACTGAGGCTCACAAAACTTAAATCACTTGCCCAAGGTCACACAGCTATTAAAATGGCACTACTAGGATTCAAAACCAGATCTGGCTGGTTCCATATCTTGTGATCTTCTCTCTAAAACACAGTTCCTTCCCTTTAATGTAAAATCTTTCACTCAAATACCTCAAAGTCTACCAAAACACATGGAGTATAGATAAAGAACATGTAAGTACTGATCCTGAGTCTAGCGGTGAGATAAGAGTTGACCGCTTTCTCTCTGGAAATACCTCATTCTTTTATCACTCTGGATATCGCTCTTAGTAAACTGACAAATACCGTACACTACCTAGTACCTTGGGTCCTGGAAGAGTGTCTCTTCAATAAGAGAGCTCATCATTTCCTTACGCTAGATGATATAATATCTATTTATATACTTTCAAGAATACCTTCATGAAAATAAAATACTAAAAACACAACCCTACAGTTAAAGTTAAAAAAATCTAAAGGCCCTTCAACAGCTTTTGCTAAATGACCTTTAGAGTCTGCAGCTTTCACACTCCAATACATGATTGATTGGCAATGTTATTACTGAGTAGTCAGGTCTAGCCTTCACCACTGGGAAATCAAGGATATGCTTCTCAGATTGTAACATGGTAGAAACATCCGCCTACTTGTCTTAATTGATCCACGCCTTATGGTCTGAGCTTTCAGTTTAATGAGCTCTATCCAGCTGCTGCATCTGTCTGCAAAGGAACTGTAATCAACTGACGTTGCTGAAAACACAGACAGAAAACAAAAGAAAAAACAAAGAAAAAATATGGATGACGTCTCTTACTCGTCATAACACTCCTTCCGATGACGTAATTTAACTGTAACTTAGGGGAAAAAGTGGTCCTTTTCAAGTCAGGTAAGAGAGATAGTAAAGAGTCAAGCTTTAGACACTGATTTGTCCAAAACCAAGTTCTCGGCTGGCTGAGCATCTTTGGTGATGTCACAGCTGTGTGGTCTCTTAGGGGGAATGGAAGCGGGTCTAACAGAGAGATCAGGGAAAGGACCATACGCTGTGTTTTAACTAACTTCATTTCCCATTCTTTTTACTTCACACTGTTTTAGCTGTTTATATTCAGGGCTTTAATTTACAATCAGAACTTTGTGAATAACTCCTTGCCCTATTTTTACCCTGAAATCAAAAATAGAAATAATGAGAATCAAATGAAGAATACATGAAAAAAAATCACTAGTTAACTTATCTTTTATTAAAATATCTTCTTTCTACCAATAGTAACAGGAAAGCCAAAGGGTCATTTTTGTCAATATTCTATTTCCACATCTGATTTTGGCAACAAAGCTTCTGATAACATGGGGTGAGGGGCAAGTGTGAGCCTAACAAGTTCTCATTTTAAAAAGAATAACTTTTACTACTGCTGAGCTAAAAGACAATGTTAAAAAGCTAAAGCCTTATTTTTAGAAAGTGGAACACTATTAAAATGCTAAAAATGTAAATATTCGTTTAATTACTATTTTGTAAGACACATTCTAACTACAATAAAGCCACATTTTGGTGTCTATTCCATCGTCCAGTGCATTTCTCTGATGTCTGTATGCTTATGAATCACCACACTAGAATTTCACACCTTTGGAGACTATTTGCTTAATTAGACAAACTCACCTCTCTGTGCAGCTGGTATACCTGAGTTAGAACTTGCACTCTCCAGGTGTTCTAATAAGACAATATGAACAACATTAGCTTGGGTGCTAAATATAAGCCAGTATCTCTTCTTTGCTCTTGGTTAATACTCTCTAAAAGCCAGACGAATAGGAGGAAATCTTTATGGCTTCATTATAAAAGTAAACCAAATAGAAGTATTTAGGTTTAAAACGCAGTTTCTATTGATATATGAAAACTAGCTCCGTTAACAAATACCATGCCAAGAAAGATTACTTGTTACTATAACACAAAAAAAGTTTCAGAACCTCTACACACAAAATATCAACACAGCAACAAATGTTAGTGGGATGGAAGCAGGACGTGAGAAAACTGAACAGAGGAAAGGGTCAACCTACTGGGAAGAAAAACTGAAATGAAAAACAGAAGGGAAATGTTTGTGGCGGAAGAGCCAGTAAGATTAAAAATTACAGACAAGGCAATGACCTATGTCTCACCGATAAACACAAACCTCAGCCTGACCCGCCCCCTTTATTCAAGGTCTTCACTTTCAACAGCTCCTTCTGGAGCTATCAAGACTTTGTGGAACTAAAAGGTGACCGCTCTCCACGGAAATAACTAGGAATCCCAAACTAGAATCCCCTTTACAGTAAGCTCATAAAAGCAGGATCCTGCATTCTCCCTGATAGTTTATATTTTTACTACAGATATTTAAGTCATTGTACAAATTTAAACAGTACTATAAAAAAAAAGAAGACTTCATAATCTATTTCTAATGTTCAGGCTCTAGCCACACTAGCATTATTTGAATTTTTGTTTCAGAGAATTTCAGAACTGAGAATATAGTGTGGCCAAGATAGAAATAACACATAAAAACACTAAGAATAATTTGGGTCAGCCAGTCTTTTTTTAAATTATAAACTAAGTAAATATATATATTTTTGTCTCTGCTTAATGCGTTGATCTTTTGGTAATATTCTTAAATTAGCAGAAGTTATACTTTTCAAAAATTGGATTTGTATAGAATGTTTCTGCGAACTGGGTGCAATGGAAGTATCTCCCGCACCCACCCCACCCCCCAACTTTTAAGGCAATGACCACAAGCTAATACTGGAGAGAGTACAGTGGCTGACAATCCTCTTACAATACAGAACTGTCCAGTAAAAGGGATCACTAGGGGAGGTCCATAAAATGACTATGAGGAGATCACGCTGGACGTGCCCTGACCATCAGGCCCTCAGACTGTAGTTCTAGAGGGAGCATCCTCCTGATTCAGGATCCTGAGGGGCAATGGAAGCCCAGGAAGCGATGGGACCTACAGGAGGAAGACCAGAACAGAACTGACATTCAGAGGCTTACCAGATCTCTAGGGACAGCTCAGCCTGGAAACAGACCCAGTGCAGAAGCTGGGACAGTAAATAGCCCACCCCAGGCTCATACATCCCAGGAGGGTCCCAGAGCTCTCGTATGCCCTGTGCAGTATAGCCTCGGTAAGTACAGACACAGAAAATAAAGTCGGCATTAGGTATTCTGTGAAAGTTTTTAAAATGTGGGGATGGGAAGGAGGGGGAGGAAACTAAAAGAAAAAGGGAAAATTACTAAAATTATCCTCTATACCTTGATATTATCTTGGTAATATGGAATTCTCTAGTAACAACTGTATATAATTTAATGGCAAGTACCCATGAAAAGAGCTTGAACATGTAGAAGGTGTCTGTTCCCATCTCTAAATATGTCAGGTGGAAACAAAACAAAGGTATACAATGATCTGTAGAATATTTGTGTTTTTAAAAAAGGATAGAGTATCTTTGCAAAGACAGACAATAAGCTGTTAAGAGTATCTGCCTCTTGGGAAGGAAAACAAAGGGAGAAGGAAGCTTTATTTTGGACAAAGTGATTTTTTTTGTAGTATTTGAATTTTTCACCATGTACACTTAGTAAGTACACTTACTACTTTTCCAAAAAAAATTTTATGAAAGGTAGAGGAGAAACAAGTGAGGGAAAATATTTATTCCCTGCCCTCAAATATGAATGTGTTTGAATTAAAATTTGAAAAGAACAAAACTTTTAAATTAGAGACGTGGAGGGAAAGGCTGAGCGACGAGATTTCTGACCTCACGGAAGGAGAGCAGGTTCATCTCCTAACATGCTTGCCAGGATGCTCATTTTTTCTCTCAGAGAAAAGGCCCAAGAGGAGCTGGTCCTGGCAGCAACCGGACATCAGCACCTCGGACTGGTTTGAACACCTCAAATATCTAATGACCTCAGACTCTCAGTCACTCTGCTCCTTCTGATTACAGTTTGGCTTCCCAGGTAATAACAGGCTTTTCCAAAGAGAAGGTACTGCAGATATTAGCTGTCTGGCTCACTGACAAAGCAGTAATTCTGCTTAAGAATAAATAAATCCGTATGCAATCTCTAAGCCAATACTTAAAAAAAAGACAACATATTTCATACTCAGGAGTAGAAATCTTATTAAAAGTCCTTTGGGCTTTGTTGAGGAGCTGGCACCCAGTTCTGGCTATTTGCACATCTCTGTGGAAGAGTTTGACACAAATACTTCGTATGCGAGGTCCCCACTGTAGCTGCAAAGATAGTCTACATCAAGCCACCCAGCAGCCCACTTCTCTTACCATTTCCTTCCCCATTGAATACAATTTTGCTTTTTTAAAAAGTCACCAGTTACTGATAATCCCGCTATCCCTCAAAAAACAACCCTAGAAAGTTACTGAGGCAAACAAAACATGCAGATTGACTATTTTCTTACTACACTTGAGCAATTTTTAACAGGCCTTAGCGGAGTGGGGAGGGGGATTAACCTAGATTAAAGCAGTTTAGTGGAAATGAGCATATAGATGAAAAACAGGAAAAACATGTGGCAAGAATTCCTCCTCCCTCAATTATACACCTGCCCGTGCTTCCAAAGTTTGAGATGCTTCCATTCTCCTAAATAACCAATGACAAAGGTATGGGTTAGCTATGATAAAGCTTTACAATGACTACTCTTCTAACAACTTACTTTCTACCATTAAAATTTACAGATCACCTTTGCTTTGAATAACTAAAAAGTATTTGAGATAATCTTTTCCAGTCACCCTAAGAAAATTACAAAATTTGAAAAAACTCCTACAAATTCTGAAAGGATTCTCTGGCAGATTAAAATATATGCAATCTGGAGTCTTTAAACTGTATGCTTTATTTTCCTGTTTAACCATTCTTAGTTTTAAATTATTATGATCAAAGTTTGGTTTTATGTCCCTTTAAGCATTTCCATCAATCTATAATGCATTGATCAGCTATGTCTTATAACTGTAAAATCTGGCTTAATGACTGAATTAAACAAATGATGTACATAAACATTCAATATAAATCTGTTCCATAATGGTCTTTAAATATTGGTGGATTGATAATGAAATTGCCATATTATAGTTAAAACTTACTAAGGCATAGAGAAAGATACAAATTGCTTCGATCTGGATATTCCACTAGTAAAAAAAAAAAAAATTCAACTACACAGGTACACAGGTAATACACAGGTAATACATACAGTAGATGACAAAAGACAATTAGCTGCCCTATTTGAGTCATTAAAGCTTCCAACCCCGGGTGTACAACATCCTAACTCACTTGCTTTTCTTCTTCAATCCCCATCATTCACTCTTCCTCTCACTCCCATCCTTTGTATCCTTTTTTCCAAATAATCCTTGTTTTGGGTCAGTAACCCAATTCAATTTTCTTTGCTTTTCACTCCCTCTTCCTCTGACTCTGGATTTCACTGCCCTCGAGCTCTTGGAGAAGCTAAGATTCTTTATCTCTACTTCTCCATCAACTCTTTCTTTCCTTCCCACTTCTTGGATGAGGTTTTCACATTTTCCACTCTTTAGTTTCTGTTTTCCTCTCATTCTCCTTCCCCTCAGCATTTTTCTCCTTTCAGGACCCCTCACTCATTGCTGTGGCCACGGATAACATGAAGAACTTTAGCATTTTTTATAGTTGCTACCATTTGGTCACAGTGACAATAATATATCTTAAAAAAAAAGAGAGAAAACAGACATGCAATGAATTCTTAATACATAAAAACATTTTTAGTTAGTATAAAGAATTATATATACTTGTAAGAATTCAGAACCATTAGTTGGCAGGAAAAAGGAAAAGCTAACTTTTGTAGTTCTTATAGATTTATATTTCTAATACAAGTTTAAAATAATGTGAGGCAAGTCATTTAAGTTTAAAAAATTAAACTATCTTTTAAAATCAAATTTGGTTTAACAAAAAGTAAGTCTGATAGCCTACCATAAAAATAAAGAAAAAAGCTTCAAATGTGTATACCTAATTATGGAGTATAATATATTGAGGGTGTAAGCAAACTTGTTTTCTTTTTTACTAAAATCCAGAATTTGACCTATATTTTGTCTTATTCGTCAGCAACTGCTCAGTGAAAAGAGAACTTCTCTCAGGTTATAGCTAATGCCACTGAACATGAGGATACCACCCCAGCATAAAGCAAAATGAACACAGAAACAAGGGTGGTATAAAAAGCTTTTCCTCTATACAGTTTCATCCAATAGTATATAAACACTAAAACTGACTTAATTAAACCCTTTTATAGTCTTAAACTGTCAGAATTTTAATGAAAGCAATTATCCTATTATAGATTAGATTTATAAAGTATTTGAGATCTATTTATAGTGGTATATAATTCAAACACATTTGTCTAATATAAGTTCTTAAGTCCCACAATATGGTATCAAATATCTCGAGATTCAGGTCTTTAGACATGTATCTAAAGTAACATGCCAACCTTTTATAAAAATTACACGCATAAAATTTTTAAGATTAATTACAGTTCATGAGAAATATCTTATTGATTTTTAAAAAAATTTTACCCAGATTACATTCACTCAGATTCCCTATTTTTACTATATTTGCTCCATCTTTTTTCATTTTCATTTCATAAACATATATATCATTTCTAAAGCCTCTTAAAAAACCATTTCAGAGTGAAATGACAGATATTCAGAAAGCTGACATGTAGATATTAATGATGAGGAAAAAACATTATGAAAGTGGTATAAAAAATTTGCTATAGTCATCTTTTTTCTTAACACAGTTTCATATTAAAAAAAAAGTAATTTATGGTTATGCCACATCATCTCTGTTCCTCATAGTAGTCATCAAAGAATTTTGATGACCTCCACATGATAATGTCCTTTAAGAAATTACTTAGGCTCAGCACGTTTTAATATTTCAAATCAGAAAAATCACGATAACCATCAAGGTAACACCAAATCAACCACAAATTTGAGACATACATCAAACTATTCTATTACCTTGAGAAACAAAATATATAACTAATAAAACAAAAGATGGAAGGAAAAAAATTAAGCATGGATGGACAATTCAGGCCCAAGCTTACTCTACACTGTCAATTAGGAAACATGTTATTGAAGCATCTTTTCTTCACATAATAGTCACTCATTTTCAATAACACAAAAAGATAAGGAAAGGTTTATCTACAAGTGAAAAGATGGAAGTATTAATAAACATACTGTGCATAGCTCTTGAGACTACTCTGTCAACATAAAAGGAAATAAAAAATTTTAATAAATTATCCCATTTGTGATAAGAACATGAAAAATAAATTAGTAGTCAAAGTTTTCAGAATTAAAAAAGATAAATCTCGATCAGCTTAGCTAACTGACCTAACAAAACTATAAAAACTATATATTTATTTACTTATCAGTATTAGTAGTTAACTTTTAAACCTCTTGTGGTTGCAGATAAGAAAGTAGAGAAGTTCTCTGAGCATTTATTCCTCACCCTCACCTTTCTCTCTCCCACCTATTTCCTCTAAACTGCTAAGCTTAACTTTTCCCAGATATTTCTATTCTCTATTCAAAGCCTTCCTTCATGTTACAATGTTCAATTACTACATTCATGATATAACACTCTATTATTACACTTTTCAGACCTTTTCAAAACCCATTCTATCCTCAAATTTTCCAAAATACTTTGAGATGACTTTTTCTAATATATACATCATAGCCCATGTTCTCCTGGAAAGACATGAGGAAGCAAAGACAACACATAAGCATGCAACGTAAGCCACAATTTACATGACTTAAAAAAAATAAACAGATAAACTTTTTAGTGTTCATTGATGATTTTAAAATGTAACATTCAAGGAAAGGCACATAGGTTTATAGTTAAGCACTCAGTATTAAAGTTTTATATATATTAGTATTAGATGTGATGTTGATCATTATGAAGCTGACAATGGTGACGATGATGATGATGATTAAGGGTGGCATGATCTGATGCAGTGATTTTCAAACTTTTTGAAACCCTTTCTTCCAACAAAATCATATATAGAAAGCTGATACATAAAGCGTAGTGCATTGAAGCTGCTCTAGTTCAGAGGTAGGGGGTCTAGAGACCTATCTTCTCAGCCCCCACACCTTGCCTCCTGGAAGGTCATGAGGCACCTCTGAAGAAACTCTATGGTTTGGAGGAACAGAGTTTAAAAATCATTGGTTTAACTGATTTGAAGTTATTTGGAAAATTAATTAACAGAAGCTCAGTGTGACCTCAGGCATAATTTAGCTTTTATGTTTTTAATAATAGGGACATGTTAATAATTGAAGAACCATAAACTATAGAAAGTCAAGAAATCAGAGAATTTTAAAGGCTAGAGAGAATCTTAATCCTTTCACATTTTACAAATGAGGAACTAAGACTTAAGTGGCTTAATTAGAGGTTACCTGGCCCAAGTTCTCACACTTTATCAGTAGCAGAACTGAGAAGAAAAGCCAGGTCTCTTGGTTTATTATTCCACCTATGGCCCCTCTCTATGCTCCTTAAAATAAATTGCAAATATTTTAGGGACTGTTCAGATATGACTTATTCTACTCAAATTCTTCTTTCCTAGTTTTTTAAGTTCAGAGTACCATTTGTGCAAAATATACTAATGACTTCAAAAAGCACCAGTTCTCATTACCTTTGAAAATATTTTGAAAGCTATTGCAGAAACTGTAAGTTATCAATATAGATATGGCCAATTTACAGAGTTTAAATCTAATCTTCTGCAGAATTCAGTAGCTATTAACAACATGTAAAGTTGAGCTAACAGGGACCCCAAATCCACAAATAAATATTTGTATAGGTTAGCAATTGATCAAACTTTTTCACTGTTGCTGATTGGGTTTTTGATTTTGGTTTCCCCCTCGCCACCACTGCTGGGTAAGGATAAATGAAGTGATACCTAAAAGTGGTTTGGAACTAACCCTGTGTTAAATATAAGTTTCTGTAGAAAGTAGGTGTTTAAAAAAAAATCCTATCTAGTCAGTTCAAGGAAGATTCTAGACTGTTCTGCTTTTTGTTCTGAAAGCTATGTTTAAGTTATAAATCTGAACTCAGATTATCTTTGGATCTGATTTTTCCTCTCTATTCTTTCAAGAAATTCTCTATGGAGTTCTAAATTAGAATTTTAATTTAGACAAAAAGGAAAAAGAACCACAGTTACCATGTTAGAAAGTTCAGAATCTGAAAGTAGCTTCTTTTCAGCTTCAAAATATGAGACAAGATCTATTTATCTACACAGGCCTTGCACTGATTTAGTAAAGACTCTATTGATATACAGGCAATGTGAATATAAAACTATGCTGTATTATAACTAATATGGTATCAGATAAAGTAACTGACAAGTAGAAACCATAAAATAATGTCACTTGTATTATAAAACGGAAAAATTAGAAAAGCCAATTTGGTTTTAAATAACAAATGCATCATTTCTCAGAAAAAAAAATTTAGGAAAAAACACAAACTACATTTACTGTGTATGTAATGCTACAAGATAAGGTACAGTAATTCTGAAATTTTTATAATAAAAATTACACTGAAATCAGAAGAGAAATGGAAAAAACCACCTCCCACTTTTCTCCAAAGATGGTACAGATCTAAGTAGATCTACTGCTACTGAATTAGGGGACAATCATTTTGCACTTGAAAAAATGTTCCTCAAATATAACCAAGACACCCAAAAGACAGAAAGCTCATCCCTTTCTCACTTGTACTAACCTCCACCCAAAACCTCTCCACATAGCTTCTGAAGAAAATAAGTATTGTTTGTCTATGAAAATCTAAAAATTTTTGCAGAAGGTTAGTGTTGCTAGAAAAAAATTTACCAGATAGAATATAAATATCAAAATATACCATATGTGAGTATTTTGGGAAATCCAAATCTCTGAAAATAAAACTTTAATACATTTGAGTTACAAGAATGGACTATCATACAAAAAATTACCTTAATAAGTTATGATGAGTTTACTTGAGAAGTTAAAATAAAAGGAACATTACTCTCTCCCCTTTATGAACATGAAGAAACATACAATGAGGAAATGAAGAATAAATCTCCATCTCAAAATTAAGTTAAGATTACCTACAGTGAAGAAGCAAGTGAAAGGATCTAGAAACTAGTATTTGTGCTTGCATTTTCCTTACTTAACCAACCTTTAGCCGGTGGAAAAGGATGAGAAGGAAGTGAATCTGAACAGAGTTCGAGGGGAAACTGCAGAAGTTCTTCATTATCTGTAGAGGCTTGAGAGGCAGGAAAAGCACAAGTTAATTAGTAATGATCTCTTACTAATTTTTAAAAAATTACTCTGGAATAACATATAAATATCCCCCCAACTCAATTAATTCTGGTTGTTTTGTCCTTGCTTTCTCCCATGGGGGTCCTTCACCTGCAGACATTGAGAGTGGTTGCTATCTTCTCTGGTGGGGCTGTTGTGAGATTTAGAAAGGATAATGTATATAAATCTCTTAGCACAGTGCCTGGCAAAGAATAAGCACTCACTAATGATTATTATCATCCTACTTTTTGTACTATACTAGTTCTATGACACTTAAACCAGTTTTTATCTATCTTTTTTGATAAATATCTGGACATATAATCATTTAATACATCTATCTGACATTAATTCAATGCTATAGATGTAGGATATATTCAACTTAAAAAATTTTAGATTAATCATGAATATTTATTTAGCCAGTAAGTCATTAAACTTTACAAAGTATACTATTTCCCTTGTCTTTTTTTTCAGAACACACAAATGGTTTCTAAGATTTTGCATTTCTTTGGAATATATTAAGCATGGTACTTCCTAAATTTTACTGGATAAAGAACAACTCTGAGAATCTGCTGAACACTATGGGACCTTTCCTGAGAAAAACCCATGGTGCTTGCTACATCAGTTGGTTCTCAGATGCCTTGAGGACCTCCCCAGAGTTCCTAGGATAGGAGCCTCTAAATTACTGCAGAACTAATGTTATATGCTAACTCTAAAAAACAGCAGCATTTTCTATGTAAATAGCAGCCAACCACGTATTCATGTGTGAAAAATATCATCAGCCATATGCTTATCCACACAGTTATCTTGATAAAGAAAACAGAAAAAGTGACAGTATCTTGTCAAGAAACACGTCATTTATTTATTCTACCTATCCTCTATATTTTATCACTGAACTATAACACAGACAAACATGAACTATGCTCCCATCTACCATAGGTTTACCTCTTTGCAATGACTTCTCAGCATGTGTTTTTGTGGTCTGTAAAGCCTGATTTTTGTCAAAAGTTATTGCAACTGCTGTGACTGTAACCTAGAATCACAGAAACAATATGATTAGCAAAATAATCATTCCCCAAATAAGCTTCTTATAAATCTTTTTCAGTACCACGGAACAACTTATACAAACTGGCTAATTTGCCTTTCCTGGTTAAGATTTTCAATCAGAACTGCACATAAACTCAGACATTCAGACTACTACTAAGCCCAACATGTACACCTAAATGTAGGTATTCCAGAAAGAGCTCAAAAACCCTCTCTAAAAGATGGGGTGTGGAGAAGTCGCACAGAAGCACACCTTCTAGTGTACATACACTGGATCACACATATGAGTCCACCTTCAGATAACTAGAGTTCACAAAAGTGAAACAGACAGACAAGGTCTGACTCATACTAGTACGTTTAAAAATATTTTGAAGTAGGGCTTCCCTGGTGGCGCAGCGGTTGAGAATCTGCCTGCCAATGCAGGGAACACGGGTTCGAGCCCTGGTCTGGGAAGATCCCACATGCCGCGGAGCAACTGGGCCCATGAGCCACAACTACTGAGCCTGCGCGTCTGGAGCCTGTGCTCCGCAACAAGAGAGGCCGCGATGGTGAGAGGCCCGCGCACCGCGATGAAGAGTGGCCCCCGCTTGCCACAACTGGAGAAAGCCCTCGCACAGAAACAAAGACCCAACAAGCCAAAACTAAATAAATAAATTAATTAATTAAAAAAAAATTTTTTTTGAAGTAAAGCAGCTTATACTTCTTTAATTATGGCAAACGTATAATATTAAAACAGACCAAAGTTATAAGTCTTCTTTAATAACAGACTGAACCTTAGTTACCTGAATTAATTCATCTTCAGGGAGAGATACTGTAAAATTTACATGGCAAAGGCAGCAGGGGATCATAGACCGTAGTTTAAAATACAGGCTCTACACAAAAGAAAATATTAGTAATATCATTTCTTTTAATTTAAAAATTTATAAAAACTGATCTTTTAATGTACATTATACTATGGCAAATAAAGTTGAGAAGATTAAAACACTTCTGTTTCGTCTATTCTTTCATTAAGAATACATTTTTAATATCTAAGCAGACAATAAGATTTAATCATATTTCTAAGTCATAAAAAAAAAGGTTTTTTTAAAATTTACAAATATAGATTTTTATGAAGTTTAACGCTATGAAATAACTTAAAATATATTCCTTTTATAGTGTGGCATATTAAGATGGAGAGGACATCTTTAGCATTTTACTTGATGGCAGGTTAAGATTGATAAGTAAATAAAAATAATTCGACCTACAACTGTGTAAGGTATTCCAGACAATATAAATACTTTTCTTCTTTTATTTCATGATACTGAGGAGTTTTAGCTAAAGTATAGTTAGTCAAAAGGTTCCTACCTTGAGCAAGTTTTCACAGAGATCATTAAAATTCTTATTGAGGGCTTGATTAGTTAGATTAAGGCTGCTTAATCGGATTACTCTTACTGATGTGAACATCTAAATATGGGGAGATATAATGGCATGTCATTTCATTATTCTGAACTAAATACTGTAACAGAAAATAAACAATCATAACTACTGTGGTATTTTTTTAAAAGATAAGATTTTAATTGCAGTAAAGAGGCTGAAAACATATATTAAGAAAAAACTTGCTAAAATCACATATGCTATATTTGCTTAAAATTAAGAATAAAAGGTTTACCTGTATTTCAGATGTCCAATTATTTATACCAGGCATAATTTCTGTATTACAACTATAAAAGCCTGTCAAAATAAATTATAGGTAAAACATATGATAACATTTCATTTATTTTTGTGTTAAAGAACAACATTTTTCGGGCTTCCCTGATGACGCAGTGGTTAAGAGTCTGCCTGCCAATGCAGGGGACACGGGTTCAAGCCCTGGTCTGGGAAGATCCCACATGCTGTGGAGCAACTAAGCCCGTGCACCACAACTACTGAGCCTGCACTTTAGAGCCCGCGAGCAACAACTACTGAGTCCACGTGCCACAACTACTGAAGCCCACGCGCCTAGAGCCCGAGCTCTGCAACAAGAGAAGCCACCGCAATGAGAAGCCCACGCACTGCAACAAAGAGTAGCCCCTGCTCGCTGCAACTAGAGAAAGCCACATGCAGCAACGAAGACCCAATGCAGCCAAAAATGAATAATAAATAAATTAAAAAAAAAAAAAAAAAAGAATAACATTTTTCAATTATTACATGAAGTTCTAACTGTAAGATCCATTCATTCTTTTTTTCTAAAACTCTATACCTCTGGGAAACTTTAGACCACGTTAATAAATTATCATGTTTTTTTTGTAATGCATAAACATAAAAGGATTAAAAATCAGTTCACCTAAGTTCTAATGTAAATATTTTTAAACGATGTGTTTTCAATCTTGGAGCAGCAAAGAACATGACAGAAGGTAACACTGATAAAGCCGTTAAAATAAAGTTAGTGCTATAATAATGATGAACCGAAATATTGATATGCAAAACTAGTCTCATCTCCAGGTAATTTTTCTCTGTTCACCTGAAGGAGGCGGAACATCAGTGAGTAGAGAATGTACGTCTTCCATAGCATCTGTGTCATCGATCTGAAAATGAAAAGATTGAACCTATCACATAAGTAGTAAATATATAATTGTTTCAAATTTTTAAAAACTGTTTTTGTTATTTATTAAATAGAAAACATAAGAGTCAAGGAGAAGTAGGGCCATTTTTCCCTAAGTTAAAATATAAAACTTGAAAAAATTTTTCTACTATCTATAAATTTTTCCACAGTAATTACAAATACTTCTAAAAGAAATATTTTACATTATAAAGTATATTGAGTTTAAAAAATACGAGTCTTTTCTCAAGTCTTTATGAGGGCATGTTTCAAAAGATTTACAAAGATAACAAGCAATCATTATCTCTATTTACATTAATAAAGTGCAATTAAAAAAAATCTTCTGACTAAATACAGAACTGCTTTAAAATAAAATTACATAGGGATAAATTTAAAGGCATGTCTTAAAAGAATAAGTACAAATTCCATTTTTCCTACATCACAATATTTTGTTGTGAATTATAAGTAATGAACATATCCAACTGGACATATATTGACATTCATCTGTACATTGGGGATCTAAGTCCTGACTGTGTATACACCCGAGATGTCAAGAACCACTTTCACTTCCACTTTGCTTTAGCCACTCACAGTCATGGTCATAACTCGACTGTGGTATTCCCCAAAACATTCTACACTCAGATCTCCAGCATTCTCCAACTATAACCCCCATCTCTCTTACTGAATCTACACCTTGCCCTCTTCTGCCCATACTCCAAGCACTTCTGTTCTCTACTTAGCCAGGATCCCTGGATCAGAAAATATGAAAAATGCTCTGGATCAAAGTGAAAATAACCCTCATCTGGAGGGTTTGTTAAACAGATTCCTGGGCCCCACCTTGAAATTTTCATTTACTAGGTCTGAAGTAGGGGCCCCAGAGTTTGCATTTCTTACAAGCTCCCAGGTGTTGCTGATGCCACCATCACAGGGCACTTTGAGTACAACTGCTCTAAACTGTACCCTGGAACTTTTTACTCCTTAACCTTTTACCAACCTCCACTTTTTTTCTCCATTCTCAGACTGTAGAGATTATGAGAAAGAGGCACAAATTCATATAGTTTGAGTTTTCTACAAGGTAACACTCTCACCTCAGTTAAGCCTTGAGCATCTCCCACAGCTGACATGCTGATCACATTCAAGGGCACTATTCTAGACTCTTCAAACCTCCAATCCCATCCCAATACAACTCTACTGTCACCTTCCTGCTTTACTGAGATCCAGGCATCTGATTTTTTCTCTCAACTGGCACCTTACCAGAAAACATTTCTAAGTATCCTCATTTATTTTCCTTTCCTTCAATATCAAAGGAAGATCGTCTATCCTTTCAAAGCCAACCATTCTACAGGGGAGTGCATGGGAAGAAGATCTGTGAGGGCACAGGCTCCATAAACCTTTCATGTCACATTTATTCTCCAAGAAAGTTAGTTCATTCTGGATGCGTTTTTACAATGAAAGTTCAATTACACCCTCTGAATTCAGTAAAAAAACACTACACTCAGAATTCACAGTGCTTATATTATTGTGTTACATGTAAAAATGTTATAATTATAGTAACATGTTATGACATATAAAGCAGGTAATAATTAGAGTAAGTGAAAGAGAGAACCTTCTTATTGAAATTAATCCAAGTTTACAAAAAAAGCTCCAAAAGTTTAATATTTTAATTATATTTCAACCCAAACACTAATTTTTCCAAAACTAATTTTCCAAAACTTTTTAAACTTTTATTTAAACAAAAGATATATTACCAAGTTTGTTGTAATTTCTATAATAAAATATTCTTTTGATATTTTTAACAGTTGTAATGATACAAAAATATCACATCAATTTAGGACCTGACTGTAAAAATATATATCTTATCTTCCAAAATCTTTAAGAAATTAGTCCAATGCAATAATACCTCCAAAACAAATGCATCTTTTTTCCCATGTGAAAGGTCCAATTCTGTAACTTCATCAGAGCTTTCTGATTGAGATCTCAAAAGTCTTGAGCGTTGTCTAGGTTCTGGAATGGGTGATCCTATAATCTCTTCAGATATCTCCTAAAAGAAATATAATTGCTTTATATCATATGACTGTCTTTTTCTGTTTTGGGGTTTTTTTGTAAACTGCAGTCGTTTTTTTTTTTTTTTATTGAGGTACAACTGACATGTAACATATTAGTTTCAGGTGTTCAACATAATGATTTGATATTTGTATGCTTCAGTCTGGTTTTACATTTTTATATTAACAGAAAACTACCGGGGGGAAGGGGAGTATGTAAAATGTATTCATAGTCCATATTTAATTATAACCTTTATGAGTAATTAACCTTTTATAGAGTACATAGCTATTTCCTTTAATTGATAATAGCAAGCTTCATACACTAATCCAGAAACTGTCACAGACACAGCAAGGCAACACTGACATCTAGTGTACAAAGAGGACACTACAATTAGTAGGGAATTGGCGGTCCTTCCAGCTCAGAAGGTATTTTCTACTCAGCATTTAAAAGTCCTAATGACCTATAAAGAATTAAAGATTTATGTACCCAAATAAGATTCTAATCTTTTATATCTTATGCAGTGGTAACTTTTCAAAGCCTCACATAGTAAAATGAGGAATATGATATATGTATGTGTATATTTATATAATACACATATTATATACATGTATTTGCTATGCAACTTATTTAGTTAAATAAACTTTGATAGTTACAATAATGATCTTTTTGAGGTCAGTATAGGCTACAATCTTACATGGGTTAGTAAGCTTTTACCCATTTTTTAGCCAAAGATCACAGCTAATCAGAGGTTCTAAACATCTGCTGGCCACAAGGAATATCAAGAGAATGTGGGTATGTAAGCACAAACCTGTTGTTGGTGTAACAGAACTATCTTTAAAAAAAAAAAAAAGGATTATTTTAAAAAAAGGTTTTTCAAAAATGTTTTCAATGTTCATTGCTAGGGCATACCTTGCATAAAACTGCAACCACAGTTTCGTAACACAGCTACCTCTGCAGCACCTTCGCATCCATTTATCTTACTTACACTCCCCATTAACCTGCCCTAGATAAATCTGACAGGGTACCTATTACAGTGACTACAAAATGAGAAAGAAAAGACTCTGTATTCTTGAACATTTCTACCACAGATAAGCAATCTTTCTTCTTACTAAAAAAGAACATTTTAAGCCATTTCTTTAGTCATTCAACAAGTATTTATCAGGTGGCTACTACCAGGAGGAACTGGTCTAGCCATTAGGAATACAGCCCTGATGGAGCTTCATTCTATTGGGAGTATCAAGTAATAGACAAAAATCAAAAACATATTTCACACACAGAGACACACAGAGATAAGAGAAACAGAAAACAATAAAACACAGAAGGAGGATAGGAAGTACCAAAAACTGACAGGAGAGTTAATTTTTTAAATAGGGTGGTCAAAGTCAGCCTCCCTAAAAAATAAGACATTTGAGCATGGATGTAAAGGGAGGTGAAAGAATGAGCAATGAGGAGAGCAAATCTAGACAGTGGCGGAAAAGTCTTTAAGAGAACCTAAAAATATACTAAAATCTAAATAGCAACTTATATATTCACAGTGGAGATTTATTTCACTTACCGGAGGATTGATTTCATATAATTCTTTATTCTTAGCAATCGTGTCATTTATCTTCTTCTGCATATGAGATATATGCTGCTCGTACGAGCCATCATTAGGAGTCTTCCCAGCAATCTGAATACCACCAGGCGTTGGTAAAGCTGCTAAATACACACCTGTGGCTGACTGGTAAAAATAATGGGGAAATAATCAGAAAAAAATATCTAAAGAATAATAGTCCTTAAGTTTTCATATTCAGGAATGTGGTCCTTGCCCTGGAGGAAAAAGATAATTAGCACCAGTGCTTGCATAGGACATATGTGGAAGGGCACAAAAAATCAGAACTGGTAACAGGGGTTGGTTACTTCCAGCAAGAACTGTGGGTAGGTCGGGGACAGCAGTGAAAGGATGATTTACTTTTCACTGCATACCCAACTGGACTTTAAAGTTTTTTGTTATGATTGTAAAAAACTGCACTGAAAAAAACAGCTTATAAAAATATGATTGAAAGTTGTTAAAAAGTAAATTTTTCATGAATGAGTAGTTTACATTTAAAGTGGCAAAAGTAAAAGGGAAACATGCAAAGCAAGTAAAGAAACTGAGTTCAGAAAGGATAGGAAACTTAAGATCACACTGTCAATAAATGTGGGGAAGAGACTTGAATCTGTTTCCGACTCCGAATACCAAGAACTTTCCACTATACCATTCTGCCTCCATAATCACCAAGAGAGAAAACTTGATACAGACTTATTTTAAATATTTAATTAAATAACTACTAAATTGTGACTTTGTAACAGTACTACATGCCATTAGTACTGAAAAACTATTAGGGGAAATACAAAACAAGATAAAACACACACACACACACACACACCTATGTGCATTTATGTTTCAATATGCTTCTGTAAGTAAAGCAAAGCAAAAAAAAAATGTATAAAAGTACAAACATCAAATTGTTAACATCAAAGGAGTGGAATGGAGAAAAGAGAAGACAATTCTTTTAACTCTGGATATTTGCGTATTTTGAATTGTTAGATTTGTTGTTGTTGTTACTGTTATTACACAATTGCCAATTTTGTAAAAGTCTTTCCTAGAAAGGGTATAGTACTCTATGATGAAGTCTGGGCAGCAGATGAAATTGATCCCCAGAAGCTCTTTCTCCTGGGTTGTTCATGTGTCCATGACTGCACTCACCACCCAGTCTCATGCTCAAGCTCAGAACACCTTCTGCGCCATAGTGCCCCATCTCTAACACTTTAACTGCATTCACTAATGAGGCAACAGCCCAGAATGGCTGAGAACACAAACTCCGGAACCAGACAGGCCTGGGTTTGAAACTGAGTTCCGGTACCTACAACCATATCACTTTGAACAAGTCTCAACCTATCACAGCATCCGTGTCCTCGTCTTCTAAAGTGAAGATAATATTACATTCTTTCTGGAGCAGCCCAGTGCCGGACACCCAGGAGGCACTCGTCGGGGATTAGCTATCATGGAGGCAACTCTTGGGACCTTGAGATTTAACTGCACAGGCTAAAACAGCACAAAGATCAAAAGCTCAAACAGTTATAATGAGTGTCACTAGTGATCAGGAAGAAAAGATTAGTAAGAATCAGAAAAGGCAGTATTTGAGGCAGGCACTGAAGAATTATACCAGGGTCACAAACTAGTTTCCTGGGGCTCAACCATCAAGTGTTTGCTACAATTGGCACAATGTTCTTTAAACTTCTGAATCTAAACCAAGCTCTTAGTTCCGAAGACACCCACCAATAACTACAGTTCTGTATTCAGCCTGACTACACATTTATGTTATGCCCTCGCTAAGCCTGTGAGTTTTTAGATGGGTGAATTATAACGAACACTCTTTTCCCCAAGTTAATCTAAATATCAAGTATTTTAATATGAATCAGATTACCTTTATTAATCACTGCAAATTCCTCTTGTTAAAAAAGTGAGATTTCCTAATTAATCATCAACACACAATTATCCCCTACATACAGAAATTTGCATATTTGCTTTTATAGAAAGAACAGATGAAGCAGGAAACAATTTAGCATTTTATCTACAAATGCATACTAAGGAAAAGAAGACAAATTCTATAAATTTCTTTTATTTATTTATTTATTTATTTATTTATTTATTTATTTATTTAGGCTGCACTGGGTCTTCGTTGCGGCATGCTGACTTCTTAGTTGTGACATGTGGGATCTAGTTCCCCAACCAGGGATCAAACCTGGGCCCCGTGCATTGGGAGTGCGGAGTCTTACCCACTGAAGCACCACGGAAGTCCCCCATAAATTTCTTAAAATTAAATTTCTATGCATGTCTCAGAAAGATGACAGAGAATTCCAATTTGAAAAGTACTGGTGACATAGACAAAAATTCTGGCTGACAAAGTGTGGAGAATATGAGAGAATTTCCATAAATATTTTGCAGGTATCTAGTTCTCTGGGTCTCAGGCTACTTAAAAAGGCAGTTCTCACTTTCCCCACTGGTAACTTTCTAGTCGGAACTTATTTTCTAATAAGCCAAGGTGAACATGAAGCTGAGATAAAGAGCTTTTCACTGCCTCACAATTTATTAGCGCTTCAGAAACACACATATTTTATTGCACATTGCACTGCTGAGCACTGGTGCACATTCTCTCATGTATTGATTTTCTCCATTAAAACTGAAGATTCTTTTAGCACAGTGGTCCTCCCCGCTCAGGAGTGATTTTGTCCCCCAAAGGACATCTGGTAACGTCTGGGGACAGTTTTGGTTGTCACACTGTGGGGAAGCTGTTAGCATCTAGTGGACAGAGGCCAGGAATGCTGCTAAACATCCTACAATGAACAAGACAGCTCCATATAACGGAGTTATCCAGCCCCAAATGTCAACAGTGCCAAGAAGGAGAAACCCTGTTTTAGCAATGTACAAACAATAATAAAGTTCAGAACAGTGGTGGCCAACTTACAAAACAAACTATACATGGCAATTCTTAGAAATCTGACCATAGGAATTATGATCAGAATACAAAAATATAATAATAGTATAAATATAGATAAATTTATGTAATAGTTTATTAATTTCAAATAATAATCTTATAAATATAAAAACATTTGAAAGCCTATCACTAGATTTTTTTTTACTTCTTATAATGTCCCTAAAGCCTTAAAAGCCTTAATGCCAGATCTTTAGATAAGTCTTTTTAGAAGACTCTTTGAATCACATAAAACAATCTACAACTACAGGAATCACAAAACAAAACCAAAACATCGAAACTCACCGCTAAGCCCATCAACATATTTTCACCCACTGAGATCTGAATTCTCAGTCCAAATAAAGCGTTCATTCCTTTGAGTTTTAGTTTATTCATTAGCTGAGTATGCACTTCATATTCCATAAATGGCAACAGATTACTGATAGCTGTGGCATTTGCTTCTGCTTGTGCCTTCTTTTTTAAGCGACACAACCTGTTAAGGAAAATAATTTAGTCAGTGGAGAGTGTTCTTGGTACAATCTTAAGAAATGTCCAATTTTTTTAAAGTTTCTAAAAGTTTGCTTGATAAAACATTTAATTGTTTCAAACGGACTTCTTAAGTTTTATCAATAATCTTTTCTGCCATTTTTTTCACTGTACATACTTTTGCTAAAAGTCCTATTTGAATAAAAAGGAAAAAAATCTCAAAATCTCTAGAAATGAAATAAATACTGATCAAAATCACTAGAGAATATAATTTTGCATCTTAGATTTCATAACTCCCTGTGATCATATAATGGGTGGATAGCAAAGGAAAAAACTTAATTTACTCATTAAAAGAATACAAAGCCTACTTGAGTATACACCATGTGCCAGGCACTGTTCTAGGTGGTGAGCATTGATCAATGAATAAAACACAAAGGCACTGATCAATGAATAAAACACCAAGTCCCTGTTCATGCTTATATTCCAGTGGGGGCAGAGGGGAGGGGAGTAGGAATAAACAAAGAAACAAGGCAACCACAGATAATGCTTAAGAATCCAGTCTGTGCAGAAAATAAACCAGGTGAAGAAAAGTGAGAATAACTCGACATAAGGCCTCACAGCAGAGATGACACCTGAACTGGGATCTTAAAAGCATGATGGAATTGGGAGTGCTGGAAAAAGACAATGACAGAATGGAGCTGGCATATTAGAAGAACCAAAAGGAGACCACTGTAGGTCAAGTGAAGTGAGCAAGAGTGAGGGCAGCACAGATGAGGGTGCAGTTAAGCATGGGCATGAGCATGTTAGGGGCTTCAGGTCATGGTGAGGAGTTTGATTTTATTCTGCCAGCAATGGGAACCCCCACATAGGTTTTAAGTAGTAACACGATCCAAAGTATATTTTAGGACATCGTTTATACTGCTACACAGAGAATGGAGTAAAGATAAGAGAACTGATGTGGGGATGGCAGACAAGAGGCTTAAATTTAGGTAAGAGACAATGAGAGCTTGGACTAAAAAAGGTAGCTGTGACGATGAAGGAAAGATCCCCAAACTGGCAAGCCAGGCTATTTAGGCCAATAGTTCTCAAACTCTGCCTTGCATCAGAACCATCTGGAGGGCTTGTTAAAAAACAATTACCATCCCCAGAGTTTCCAATTCAACAGGTCTGGCACGTGACCTGAGAATTTGCATTTCTATACGGTCCCCCAAAGATGGTGACGCTATTGGTCTAGGTACCACACTCTGAGAACTGCTGATGAAGACTAACCCCCTCTTACCTAAAACAGAAAAAAAAAAACTGAATAAACTATATCTTTAAAAATCTTCCTAAAAGCATCACAGGACCAGGGCAAGGAGCAATGCAGGGTACAAACATAAGGAGGTAGCATAAGGAAATTCTTTTGTGGTGGTGGGACAGTTCTGTATCTTGACTGCGGTGGTGGTTTTCACAAATCTATTTGTGGGATAAAACTGCATAGACCTATACATATATACACAAATGAATGCAAGTTTAAAAAAGTGTAAAACTGAATAAGGTCTGTAGCATAGTTAACAGTATTATAACAATGTCAATTTCCTAGTTGATACTATACTACAGCCGTATGAGATGTCACCAATGGGGGAAGCTAGTTGAAGGGTACACAGGACTCTATACAATTTTTGCAACTTTCTGCGAGTCAAAGCAAGGAAAACACAATGAACAATAACCAGCAGAAACAACAGGAAAAAAAAGATTTTAGATATTAAAATCATCAGTTACAGAATCAATCACAGACTATAGTATATGATATACTTGAAAAAGAACAAAATAAAACTTCTGGGAATAAAAATAGATTATCAAAAATTTTAAAACCCAATTATTAGGTGTAATAGCATATTAAAGACAGCTGAAGAGAAAATTAAAGAATTGAAAGATAAATAAGAAAATATCCAAAATATAACATAAAGAAACAAAAAGATTAAAAAACATAAGACAAGAAAATAACAGACATAGAGGAGGCAGTGAGAAAGTCTAACATACTTTTAATTGGAGTATCAAGAAGAGAGAACAGATGAAACACAGAACTAACCTAAAATTTTTTTTAAATTCATGAAAGACACCAATCTACAGATCCAAGAAGCCCAAGGTATAACAATTAGGATAAAGAGAACTCCATACCTAACACTTCATAGGGAAACTGCAGAAAACCAAAGACAAATAAAATAGCTCACACACAGCCTGAGGGGAAAAAATAGACAAAGTTCAAAGGAACAACATTTAGTCTAACAGGTTATTTCTCAACAGTCGCAATGAAAGCCAGAAGGCAGTGGAAGGGTATCTTCAGTGTGCTTAAAGAAAATAACTGCCAGCCCAAAATATCTTTTAAAGATAAAATAGACTCATTTTCAGACAAGTAAAAATAGACAGTTCACCACCAGCAGATCCACCAAAAAAAATACTCAAGGAGATAACTCAAGCAAAAGAAAAACAATCCTAAATGGAAGGTCTAAGATGCAACAGGGAATGAAAGCAAAAGTAAATGGATTAGAAACATACTTTAGAAGAAGATGTAACATGCCTTTGTAATAACTTTGATATGGGGAGGTAGAATACCATATCTGGAAGAAAGAACTGGATAGAGCAAGTATCACTTATTAAAACAGAAAAGACCAATATGAAAGAAATGGAGAAAATCAGCAGTTCAATTTGGAACAAGTATGAGATGCCTAAGGAAATGATGTGTAAAGCAGACAGGAAAGTATATGGGTCTGAAACTCAGAAGAAAGTTCTGGACTAGAGCTATAAATTTGGGAGTCCTAGACTTACAGACAGCATACAGACTTATAGGAGTTGATGAGTTCAACTAGGGAGAAAGCTTTGAAAGGGGGTCCAAACTCACGGCTCTCAAGGAACAAGAAATGAGGAGGAATCAACAAGGAGACTGAAGACTATACATAAAGGTAGGAAAAAGGAGGAGGTGTGGCATTGTGAAGTCAAAAGTTTCAAGAAGGAGAAAATGATCAAGTGTGTGATTATTGCTGAGATGTTAAGTAAAATGAGGACAGAAATGCTCAATGGATTTGGTAGCCTGGCAGTTGTTGGTGACCTAGATAGCTGCAGCTGTTTCCTGTGTGCCAACCACAATTTAGCATTTCCTATTCCAGTACACTTTAAAAGGAACTCTTAACAGCTAACTGAAGTTGTAAAGGAAACACCACATAGCACTGTTCATAAGAAGACGAAAAAGTCAATTTCCACAATGTATTAGATATTTAATGTCATTAAAGCATACTGAGTCACACCCCCAGCCTGCAACAGGTTAATTAATAATCCTCATAATAATACACATTTGTACAGAATTTCAATGTTTAAAACTGCTTTTGCATATAAACTTATCTGAGTTTCATAAAGAGGATATTTTTCCTCCATATTTTCCATACAGTAAAGTAAGAGGTTCAGATAGAATTGCCAAGCCTGCCCAGGATCACACAGGTAGGAATGAGCAGATATTTGAAAATACGTCTATTTGACTCCATACCCTATACTCCTCCAAGGACCCCAAATACCGTCTTCACAAACATACCTTGCTTGAATGAGACAACCTTTTCCAATAACTGCTGCATCCATTGGGAGGTCTATAGTTGTAAAGAGAACATCGGGAACTTTTTGTTTCCTGCAGTTATAGCAATATGTGAGATGAGCTGGAAATGGCATATTCAGTTCATCATATGGTATATGGCAAAATCCACAGCCTGCAGGCAAATTTTCTTCTAGCCTATTAAGAATACATTAAGAAAAAAAAAGGTATTCTTGAAAATTCTATGCATTTTTTCAAAAACATATATTACATATCCAGTACTAGTATACAAACTACACCACAACTTCGACCATAGTAAGTACCACTATCACTGATAAGAAATGACCAGGAAATCAGAACCATGCACCGTGCTATGAAAGAAGAGGCTTATACAAGTAGAGTCATTTTGCATCAATTCTTATGTCTGATGACTTATCACCTGACAAAAACCACTATCATTCCAACGGTTTTTCCTTTGGGATACAACATAAAAACAAATGGCTAGACAATAAGCATGACATTTTTCTACTGTGTGACAAAGATAACACAAATAAAATCACAAAATAATTCCTAAGAAAAAAAACTTTTTAACCAACCTAACAATTTGAAAAAAATCTATGGTTAAAAACAAATCTATTTAAGAGGAAAAAATGTAAGTTAAAGCTAGGCATACTCTAAAGTTTCTAATTTATGATGTCTGTTTTAGCATTTCTGCAAAACCAAAACACCCGTGTTTCAGAAATGAATATCCATCATACATAAAGCACAAATGAACAACCCACAACCTCCCCATTCATTGTAAAATGTCTGTTGTACTGTGCTGTTTATGAAATCATTTTAGAATGATTAAGTATTTACTCAGTCATTAAATATGAGGAAATGAGGAGAACAGGAAGGGAAACAGAGGGAAGCTCCATGGAGAAATCCCAGCTTTCACACAGCCACATCTTCTATGGCTCTGGTAAGATGTGGGTTCTCAAATCCCTTTCATCGAAAGCAACCCTTTAAAAGTTGAAATTTGGCAGGTAGACACATTAAAAAGGGAAAAGAAAACTCATACAACACCTACCAGGAGTCAGGCTTTCTGTAGATTCTTTGTATACATTATTTCACTGAATTTTCACAATAACCCTCTAAATCAAATTAAGTTTCTCCCAGATATTATTCTTTTATTGTTGAGATGGCATTCTCGCCTATTAGAAGTAACAGGGGAATCAGACAGATCTGGGCAGAGCTGTGTGACGCTGAGCAAGTCATTTAACCTCTCAGAGCCTCCTCTATAAAACTGCAACAACAATATCTACCTAGAAAGGGTCTTTTTTGTTTTTTTGAAGATTAAGTAAGAAAACTATAGCTAAATACTCACCCCCTGTAATATAACACCCAACAGAGGGCAACAAAAACTAGTTCCACTTGGCCTGAAACCAAGCTGAGATACTAAGTAACTTGCTCAGTCACACTAAGTACTAAGTAGCAGACCTCAGATTTTTATGCCAGTTTGTTTGAATCCAAAGCCCATGTGTTAAAAGGGGACACAGGAAGATGAAAACTGGGGCAATTTTTAACTAAACACCTCACAGAAATTTGAACATAAGTGGTGTAACATCATAAGGCATAAAAAATAAAAGTGCTAAAATTTATGAAAGCATTTGAAATATGAAATGTACAAAAGGCATTATCTTTGAATACTCATACCCTAGGGAATTTTTTTCTTCCTTCTACTCTCCTACATTTTTCAAATTTTCTCTAGTAAGCACTAATAATTTCATAGCAGAAAGAAAAAGACATTTTCCTCTTTTACAAATAGGGATGGTATCTGTTGCATCAGACTGCCATTCAAGAGAGCTCACTGTGTCCATCCAAGCCACAATACCGAAACAACCAAGCCGGATGGGAAAGGTTGTTTGTTTAATTAGGCTTCTATCTAGTGAAGAATGGAATCTATTGCCACAGGTGAGAACTATATGACAGCACTGGGACAACTCAATGGCAAAGTCAGTTTTCTCAAAGGAATATTCCAATTGCTCAATATACTTCAAAATGTTCCACCTCCACTTTCCTATTTACCATGACTTTTAATGCTCAGAAATATATTATGGACAAAATTCATTTTTAATACTGACAAAAGAAGAAACTGACCAAGGTCTTCTGTGTGCCTACCAGAGCTAGCATATCTTTCTTTGCTATACAGAGACTTGCAAATTTATACTAAATTTGATCACATACAGAATTTTTTTTGCTTTCTTCCTTAATATACACTAATACATTAATACTGGGGGAAAATAAATATGCATAGTGTAGGGCAAGGTGTATTTAAAATTTATATTATTTGGGAAAACTCTGGTACCAAACTAATAGTTTTTTGTATATATATTTGATAACTTCATCATTTTATGGAAAATACTTATGACATTTATGGAAGCTAACAGATTAAAGGGACCAATAATCAAATAAAACAAAAAGTAATCTCATTTTACCTAATGCTTTCATTTTTACTTTCTCTTTCACACATATTAAAGTTATATTTCATGAAGCTTTTATAACATAATTGAAGCTTTTATACGTAATTTTCCGATAACATAGTGTTTTGATTGTTTTGTAAATTAAGAATTTTATGAAAATTGTTTCATGACCTTTTCCTGTTTTGGAGGTAAGAGAAAGGAAAAGGAAAGGAAGAGAAAACTCAAATAAAATAAATTATTTCTACACTGTAGCAAACAAAAAAATGTATACTTGAAATCCTTCGATTGGTAATCATATGTGTCATTTATCAAGATATTAGAAATAATGATGTGTCATACAGTGCAGAACCCAACACTTCTTTGTTGCTATGGATTAAGTAAAAATCAGTAAAGTGCCTGGTCCTGATTTCAAAACTGCACGCCTGTAACCCACCCTCATAGAGAAGGACTAGCCCAGCTCTGAGAGGAAGAAAGTCAACCTCTCCCTTCTCTGCCCTTAAGGAAAATAAGCCAGGCTGTCATGACAACCTCTGTTCCAAACAGCCCTCCACGGTGCCATCCTGCAGAAATCTAGGGTTCAGTACAGCTGCTGTGCCAGATGCAGATAAAATACAGACCTCTTCACTACAAAAGAAAAAAACATAAACAAGTTAACATTTTCAGGGAATCTAACTTTGGAAAACGTTAAATATCAAAGTGATTACAAGGGTGACAATTTAAATTTAAAGTTAGACTCTACTAAATATTAATATCACAGGATTACCTCCTAAACCTAGAATAGAAAACAGAAGTAATGTTGTTAAAATGGAAAAGATAAGAATTCTTTCTTATTTAAAAATTGTAAAAGATAAAGCATAATATTAATGACAATTGATTCATTTTATTTGTTTTTTGTTTGTTTTTTATTTTTTTATTTTTTCATGGAAAGGCATTTTATTTTAAATATAGCAGTGTGACTCCTTTAAAATATGGTAAAGCTGATAAAGAATAAAGCTGGAATGCTTCAAAATAAAGGTAGTAATAAACTATATTGCTGAATCCAGTAATAACCCATCAAACTGTATTAAAATACTCTTTTAAGTGTATACTGAATTTTATTAAAATTATTCTAAAAGCACAACTATGTAAATATCTATATTGTTATAGCTTAATTCAAACTTAATAATAAAAAGATATCTGAAACAAATAAAATACAAAATAAACTAAACAGAGCTTATGCTACATCATTATATGTATGATAAAAACTGATTTTCAAAAGAATTCTTTGAAACTCTTTGATTACATACCACCCAGCTTGAAAAAAAAATTAAACAATCAACATAATTATTGAATGAGATCACCCAAAGCTAATGAGAAAAGTAGCAGCCTAGGGACGAAATGCTGGAAACAAAGAGTAAATGGACCAGAAGAAAGGATATAAAAGAAATGGTCACTTGATCTGTAAGAGGCCAGGCTTACAATGTTTAAGTGGGCACTGAGAACGTCAGAAAAAGTAACGGGGAGCCACAGAAGGCGCCAAATCAAGGAGCTACAAGAGCAGGCGTGCATTTCAAGGTATGCGTTTCAGGGAACTGAATCCAATAATAGTAAGTTGGATGGGTTAGAACAGAAAAAACTAGTAAAGACAGGATTTAAAGACAAAGATATTTTGAGGTCTAGAGGGAAAAGAGAAGTTTGTATCAGGTGAACACAAACTTCTAATAATTAATTGAACTCATTTCTATAGGCTCCTGCAACTGTGATTTATCTCCAGCCACTGATCTACACCTCTGGCCTTCTCCACATGCTAGTCTTTTCGCCTTGAAGACCCTCCCTATGCCTTTTCTCTTCATTGATATAACTCATGCTCATCTCCCAAGATTCAGTTCAAGCTTCAGTTACTTCATTAACACTTTCTTCCAATCCTACTTCTAACCTCCAGCCTTCTGAGATCCTAAAGCATCCTAGGATGTCTCTATCATAAAATATATTATACTTGTCATAATTCTCCAGGAGAATGTGAATCTGGTGGCAAGAACTATGTCTTTTAAAACCATATCCCTAAGACCGGAGAGTGCATGACACGAAATCCATGAATAAGCAAGACTACCTACTGGGGAGTAAGGCAGGATAAGCATAACAAAGTTAGTAGTTTAACAAAAGTAGAACAGCTACTATGGGAATACAGCAGTTCAAGGGTATAATACGTGGTCTGCAAAGGAAAAGAAAGGGTCCTCAGAAGATGAAATAGCATGGCTCTGTAACATCCTCATTTACTACAGTCTAATCATTTTTTCTCCAACAAAAATGATCGCCACCACCACAAGAGAGTTATCCATGTAATAGCTAGCAGTAAGAATTATCCAACACAAGGTGGAAAAATAAGACAGCAGAAGGTCAAACAGTTTCTAGATGATATCCACTACAAACTTCTGAACGAGTGGAAAGTAGGGTTCAAGGATGGCAGATAGCAAGTAAAGTCAGAACCTATGTAAGGAACTGGGAAAACTCTTGGTTAGGATAAGGGTCAAAACAAATTAGGTGTCAATGAGCAAATAGGATAGGTGGAAAAATATTAAGTTGTGATCCAAGAGGGAAATTTTATGGTTTCAAATTTTTAAAGAGAAGCAGTTTCAAGCCACAATGAGGTCCAAAATAACGCTGAAAGTCACGTGGGGATAGAGGATTTGAGAATGAGAAAGTACAATGCCAGGCTGTTAGAAGGGAGATAACCTTGTTTAACTGGAGGAGATGGGCCAAGCAGTAATGAACAAGGCAGAAGAAAGTTTTGGAGGTAGAAAATTATGAACTGTGGAATGGCATGGACTTTAAAGGAGGAGAGGCTCTCCAAATGAAAAGTAGGAGAAAAGTGGATTGAGAACTAAGAGTATGGAAGTCCCTTCCTAACTGGGTAGAGTTAGAAAGGATGATTTGTTGGCAGGAGAAAGTTAAGTTACAGTTAGTAAAAGAAGGCAGAAAGAGTTTACAATGAACTTTAAAGACACATGGCAAGTTCATTTACAATAGATCAAGGGTTCCAAAATCCCAGAGGAGTTAGTGGAGTCACAAACTGGAGTAAAGTAGGCCTAGAGTTAATACTTGCTATGTGCCAGTATTATATTCTCATTTAATCCCTCAATAACCTTAACTGATAGGCAGTTATTATCTCCACTTCAGTGTGCAAACTGAGGCTCACAGGAGTAGAGTAACTTTCCCAAAGTTTCACATTAATTAAGTAGTAAAAATGGCGTATGAACCTCGGTGTGATGTACTCTAAAAAAGCCCATGCTCCTGGACCACTCCACTATTCTTCTTTTCCCTGTATCTGCATAAAGCTTTCCCCCTTTCAGATGACAATCTGTAACTTACAGCATCTAGAAAATCAAGTTGTTTTCATTTACCAAATGCTAGTTGATTCACTGTAGCCCACTACAGCATGACAGCCTAATGCTTTGGCATGTGATTTTATTTCTTGTCTGATTTCTGCCCACCACGCATCTCGAGTTTCTGGTTCATCTGAAAAATAAATTTTAAATCAGTTCACTACTCAATAGCACGTTGTCTATTTGAACAAGAAATGTTTAAAATAAGCATACTCTGGAAGGCAAAGAAGTACTATTCTACAACAGCTTTTAAAACTTCACATCTTTAAAATGCTACTTCTCAAAAAGCTTATTAACATTTTAATTTAATGCTACTTCTCAAAAAGTTTAACATTTTAAACTCGATTGCTAGAAGATAAACCACCTAGTTCTATTTGCTTTATTACTTTAAGGGACATCTATAGGGATGTATTTTATTTGATACAACTTGAAAGGTAGACCCAGAGTTTCCAGATTCCAATCTTAACCTAAAAGGACATCCTATGTCTCACCTCACTGAGTGGATACCTTGTGAGTCATATCCATAAATTTAACTTAAATTCTGATTTCATTTCCTGGTATCTATTTTTTATAATGCGCTATATCCTGGGTTCTTTCCAAGGCAAAGATTTGTCAATGTTAAAAAGCAGAAAGCCATCTGTAGCCATTCTTCTAAAGAGATGCGGGTCCTGAAGCAAAGTGGCAAGAAATAAAGGGACTGGCCAATGCAAAATAAGGAAAGCAAATACATTTAAAAGATTAATACAAAGAATCTGGTTAATGTATATAAGGACAAATTTCGGATAGAACACTGTAACTCCATAAATGGCTCTGTCATTAAGAAAATGCTTTAGAATCACAGAATTGCATTTTATTACCATAGAGGAGTCCAATATTGCTTGTAATGGAGCATTATAGATGGAGCATCTGTCACACATACTTCCTAATCACTTGCATTTAGCTACCGGTGAACAGCAGCTGCATATATAGTAACTTTTTAAGTGCAAAGATGTTAAAAACAGAAACGGTCTGTAATCAGCATATCCTAATTTGTTTCTTTTTGTGGCAATTCCGTTTGGGAACAATTTGGAATAGAAAAAACAACTCTAAATACTATGCTAAGTTCTTACGGTAAATTTTCCACATAAAAGGCACTATTAAGACTGAAAATCAAACAATCCAAAAGCCTTCTTTCTTGAATTTCAGGACTTATGCAGTTTTCAAATACATTTTTCAAAATAAGTAGAATAAGTAGAATCATACTCACTAGTGAAATACTGAAGACAGCAAAGTAAAGAAAGGTTAAAAGGCTTGGTATAGCTCACATTCCTATGATCTCCTCCGCAGGGAGATCAGCAAAGGGGAGAAATGAGGAGATAAAAGCCAGAACTACAAATGATGCCAGCCAGTTCTTGACTTAAAGTTTTGGATCCAATACAGAGCTACCCTAAAACTTTCTTTCAGAAGAAAAGAAAGAAATGCAAACTCCAGGAAACTCAGGAAAAGATCAGAGTACGAGATAAAATAAAGAAGGAAAAGAAACAGAAAATACTACAATATGGTGTTAGCAATCAATATTATGAATTAAGAAATGTGTGAGACAATTAGGTGGCCCTGTTTTGCACATACTCTACTATGTTAAAGAACTTCTTCATATTCCTAAATGACATGGAGACGTCAACAGCACAAATATACTTTCAAATCCATTCTTTTTAGGACATACATGTTTCCAGACCAATTTGGATATCTATTTAACATCATCCTTTCCTAATAGGGAAATTTTATATCGTAAGACGAACTATTATTCAAGTAGTTGCTCAATCTATCAAAGTACTTATGATTCTTTGAAAATAGATATCACAAATAAGAGAAATACATCTCAGTTTAGAAAATAATTATTTTCCTGAAAAACTATGTAAAATAAAAAGTCTAACTTTTCTAAAATTTAACAGTAGAACGTGCTATTTACTTTTTAAATCATTCTGGAAGTTTACAATATTACTTGCTAAACCAAATAATCGTATACTACGTTTTTAGATTTCTCACATTAGGTTTGCCTACATCTTGCTGCAAGTAATACATGGTAGCTTTTCTGTTTTAAAAATGAATTTTACAGGAAGTAATCCACAATATTGTTGTTTAAATTAATGAAAAATGGAGGAGGTTACTTATTTTAAGTTCAAGATCTATTTATTTAGAAAGGCCAGCATGCCTAAATGGAAAAATATGTACTAATAATTACTATGAGATACATGTAACATAGAATACAAAGTTTATTTACATCAAACTTACCTTGGTATAATACATAAAATAATCAGATAATTAAACCAAACACTATGAAAGAATAAGTGGCTGATTTAAAAAAAACAAAACAAAAAAAAAAACAAACAAGAAAAAATGCTGAATGCAGCGCAAGTAGAGCATTCATTCTCTTCTGACAAGTTCACAAGCAGCCTTTATTTTGACACATGAGCCACACAATTACACATGGGGATGCCACTGTTGTACTTAATAAAGTATTTACAAGCTTAATAAAAGCTAAAGAGTTACATAACGGGGGGCTAAGGAAGCAAATGGCATATGTCCACACTCCAAAGAATTTCTTAAATTTGGTTTTTGGCTAAAGCAAAAGCTCAAAGAACGAAGGGTTTTGCAAAGCAGATTCAGCAGACAAGAGCCAGAAACAGTGGATGTTTTGGCGCATGCTTGGATCAGGTGACAGTACAGACTGAAAACTATGGCAGCTCACTGAAATGGTTACAGAAAGTAATGGCCCTAGATTCTAGGTGAAAGCAAGGCAAGCATACAGTAGGGAGCACTTAATCACAAACTAGTAATTGGATTAACAATAATTACCTACAACTGTAAGCAAGAAGTCAAAGGAACTTTTTGGCTATTAAATTTAGGGGTTAATTAAGATAAAATTAGGATAAATCAATTTATTTAATATTACAGAAAAATTAAATTTATCTTCAAAGCCTATTTTATACTTAATGCCAGAGATGAGCCAGAGAAAATTCAAGTAGTAATCATAACTCAGCCTAACTTATTACCACTGAAAATTCAGAAATACCATAGTATTTAATCCCTATTAATGGAATTTTTAAAGCTTAGAAATAGCTAATTACATTTCTTACAGGAAACACACTAGTGAATTTGAAGTGTTTTATTCACCCTACAAAAGTAAAAACTAAGGATTTACCATACTTATATAAAAGGCAAAACAAAGAATCTGGCTTAAAAATTTACTGGCAACTATACATGCCATATATGAAACGATACAATCTGGTCACTTGAAGGATATACAGCTGAGATGCGAGGGTTGCAAATAAACATTTCAGAGATGTCAAGAAAAAAATATTTTCACTTTAAATACCATGCTCCTCCCAATAATCTATAGAATTATTTATAATTATAAAAAGATGATCACTTTAGGAGATATTAAAAGTTATTGATTTATTCAAACTATATTTCATACTATTTTATGTTTTTCTTCTAAGGGTCAAAACTCTTCATTGCTAATATCACAAATCTTTTACTATATCCTTTTAATTGTAGGCATGAACTGAGCTCTAGATCAATACCTCACTGATGCCTTTTTTAGGGGTAATGTCTTCACGCCTGGGTTGACACCACAGTCAATTCATTTTACTACTGTTACTTGTCTAGAGCATGGCCATAGCTTGATATCTTGCCATCGTTTTAGCATTTTATCTTGTTTTTGAAGTACAGGTGACACTGGTAAAGATTCCTAAAATGACAGTAATAGTTTACATCTCAAAAAGTAGTGAACAACTCAACATAACATGCTTTTATAAAACTGAATCCCTTTGAGATTTTAGGCAATTACACACTTGCAACTAAGAAACGCTGACTACCTAAAGTGTTCAATTTAGTTCTATTTTTACATAGCTCTAGAAGAGAATAACTCTGTCCTTCGGAATCTTTTAATCTAGTTGAAAGAAAAACAGGAAATGGATAGTTACTCAATCTAATTTTTAAATAAGCAAGAGAAGATGAAGTGTTAGGTAGGATTTTCAGTACAATGATAGTGTATCTTGTTAATGGACAGCACAAAAAGCTACATTCTCAAATACCTGAAATTAATATTCCAACCCAAAACAACCTTTTGAAGAAGATATATTTCCCCTAACGAAATAGAAATTAGAGAGTGCAGGTTCAAGGGAGTATACAACCTTAAACTGGGTGGTGATTCAGTACAGACTAAAAAGAAGAGTCTCATTATAGAAGAAGTGATGTGCAAAGTCAGAGCAAACTTCAAGACATAGTAATTTAGAACGTTAGGATGGTGGCTGGGATACAATCCATGTTGCATCAAACTGGAGTCTTAACTATTTGTAAAAAAAAAAAAGTCAAATACGTAATCTACTCCTTGATTGTGAAATTTCACTCTTTATATATAATGTAACTGGCGATCAGTTACATTATTTTATACAGAGAGAGAATGATATATTACATTTACATGTTACATTATAATAATGTAACGGAATATCCAGTTACACATTACATATGCATATATATGAAAAGAGTGAAATTTCACACTTAAGGAGATTACCCATCTGATTTTTTTTTTAACAGACAGATAGTAAAGAATGAAAAGTAATGAATATCGTTACATTATGTATAGAGAGAAAATTATGTATTACAGTTATATGTCACATTATAAAGAAAAGCTCACATATCACGCATGCTATATTTATGTCTTCTTGAACTCTATATATCTATTTCCTGAAAACCTTATTAAAATACTGAAAACCAAAAGCTGCTTAACTACTTTAGGCTTAGTTCGCACAGCTGCTCATGAGTGTCTCTCAGACGTAGAAAAATAATAATTGCTGAGATCATCAGCAGAATTCAAGTTCCAAGAAAGCCTATCTTCATTTAACTAACACATGCACACACACACACACACACACACACACACACACACACAGAGCAAAATAATATAAGAAAAAGCCTAGACCAGGTATGTAAAAAGGATGAGGATTTACACTGGATGAACACTGGTGTTCCCACTCCCCAGCACTGTGCTCAAGACATGGTGGGCACTCCACAAACAACCACTGAAGAAATATCTGCATGATCAGACTGATATGTATATTCTATAAATATTTCCTTATATATCAGCTGACATATTTTGTTAAAATTAAATATTTTTAAAGCAGTAACTATACTTTTCTTAGGTTTTAACTATTAATTTTTGTCCCCAAAATAAAGTGAAATTTCTAAACAACTACAGTTCTAAAAACTAACAAAAAAGAGTAATATTTTCTAAATTCAGACCACTAATCTAAAGCTTGTATTATCACTAGTCAAAGTTCATTTACTATAAGACTGAGAAAATCTTCAGTCTAATATGTCTTAAAATCTACAATCTGTCTAAAACTTTAAAAAAAAGAAAACTTTTTAGAATATTCTCAGAAACAAAAGGAAAGTTACTTAGTTTCAAACACCTTGTTTTACTAACTCAGGACTTAAAAACACTCTTAAAAATATTGTCTAAGTTTATAAGCTATTTCAAACTAGTACTTTTCAAACCACATTATATAACTACTTTATATTTCCTCTTGTCACTTCCTGAAAAAATTATCTAAGCTGACATGCATCCTACACAAGAAAGAATAACAAATTTTCCTCAACTCACTGAGACTATTACTAATTAAGAAACATGTATGTGTGAGCTATTCAGAAATACTTTTAGTGGTAAACTCAGAAGAAAAAAAAAGATCATAGCCATCTGAGAAACAATAAGCTAGGGCTATGAAAATTTACTCTTAAAAGTTTACAACTGAACTTTCAAATAGACTTGAGTTTCCACATGCCCCCTGGGATGTCAGACTCGTAGACATGTGGAATAACCATCATCTATCTTTCTCTCTCAGCTGAAAGTTGCCAAGAGCCTGTTTCACTCACCACATCCTACTAATCATGAAATCCTGTGGATTTTACATTATAAATAGTTCATGAATTTATGGTTACGAGTGTAAGTCCTGAAGCCAAAGTAGTCAGGTTGAAACTGTGGCTCAGTCACTTTCTATTTTACTTTGGGGGAACTTCTACGTTTCATATTGCTCATCTACAAAATAGGAATAATGCCTATGTCAGGGTTGTGTTTTGAGGATTAAATGACTTACTACCATAAAGCACTTAGAAGAATATGTAGTACATAGTAAGTGCGCTATAAACCTTTAGCTCTCCCATTACCACCAAATCCTAGGTCACTTATCTGGCCAGTACCACTGCATCTACTAACTGGGCTCCCTGTCTCTAGTCTTGCTGCTTTTAAATCCATTCTCCAACCTCTAGTCAATGATTTAATGCAAATGTGGCCATGGGCTACCCTGTCTTATTCCTATGCACCTCCTGTTCCAGGCGTGTCACATACAGATCTGCAAATGTTACATCCTCCTTCCTAGCAGCAAGATTCATCTTGTCTTCCTCAAAGTCTGTTACCAGGCCAAAAAAATAACGAACAAGGTAAGAAAAGGTAATAATTTTTAAATAAATTCTCAGATACTGAGTTCCCTTCTTCCCGCTCTATAAAAATATTTTCTATCACTTGTAGTTAACACAAACTAAGACAACAAAGCAGGAGAAAAGGGGGCAGGAAAAAAAAAAGGTAAACTAACCAAGACATTCTGTATTAATGGCAAAAAACTTAAAATAAGTATGAAGTAGCTATGTAATAAACATCATCGAATGAGTAATGGCTAGGATACTGTTTTGCAAATGCTTGAAGTTTCAGAACTACATTCAAAGAATGTATTAACATGGCTCCAAATACACTGTCTGAAATATAAATCTGCGTGAATCTCCCATATACCATCCAACACTGAGCTCAAGAATTACCACCTCTATAAGCTTCCCTGCCACATAGAGTTAATCCTGCCTTCCTCTTTAACTCTGTATCTTGTGTCACTCCATAACACACAGTAAGCCATTTACATATTCTTCTATCCTCCCAGAATATGAGCTTTCTGAAAATAGGAGGACTGGCACCTTTGCACACCTATTATCTAGTGAACTGCATGGCACAAAATAAGTCCTAATAAATGTGTGCATGATATATCGTATTTCACGAAATACTATTGTATGATATAAAATGTTTTCCTATATCTTTCCACATTTTAATGTTTTTGAAATAGGAATGTCTAATAATTAGTAAGTATGTTTGACTACCATGTGTTCCCTTCTTTTTTCTCTTGGAAGGCATCTAACACCTGGTATTCAGAGAGTCCAGAAAATACAATATTGATTAACAGTTTCTAGCATTAATAGAAACTGTATCAACAACTACTTTTCTTACTGATGTGGTCAATTCTTGATTTTCTATGGTAATACAGGACAGGAGTGGCTAAATATTCCCTAATGATGGAGAAAAATATATAAATGATTTGAATATATTTACCAAATAAATCACTTTTTTTCAGAATTATCAAGTTATTTTTCTGAAACTAGTATCCGAAAAAACCTGGTTTCTGAATATGTGCCAACTATTATCAAAATATTCTAACACCTCAATTAGAATCAAAAGATTCTAACACCTCAATCCAAAGCATACAACTATGAGCACATTAAACTAAAAGCGTCATCTTTTAATATGCTATAACATATCTACCTTTTCTTTCATATATTTACTACTGGACTTTATTTTAAATGATGGCAAGATATACTGCTTCCTCAACCATGTTTTTCCTTGCCAAATTCTGTAATTCTGCTTACATGGGACAAAGTCTTTATTATGTCTACAAGATTTAACTTTTGCCTTTTCCACTTTTCCAAAACTGTTCTATCATTTAATACATCTCTCATTCTAAACATCTTTGCCCTCACAAGGTTTCAGGCTCCTTAAACTATTAATGATTGATGCCCTCAATGTCCTGTTCTTATGTAATTAGCCTTTTTCTCTGCCCACTACCCTGATCTGCCTATGTTTTAAAAATATATTCTTATTTTTATTAAATGAATCCAGCAGCGTATTTTTAATTTCTCACTAAAAATCAAGTATAAAGCATGACATTACAAATGATTAATTCTAATCAATGTGATAACATGCTGGCAAAAACTTGGATAGGAAATAGAGGTAATTTCCCCAAAGATTTACCAATTGATGTCGGTCTAAATCTGCAAAGGTTGGACTTGATCAGACTGTGTACTAGACTGACTTTAGGTAAATCTACATGGTGAACATGAGTTACTTCATAGTCAAACATGCACTACTTACATCAGAACTTACATCCTGGACCCCTAAGAACAAAAAAAGTTTACAATATTGAAAAGATTATGGGATATTATCTCAAATGCTAAGCCTCCTGGTGTTTCTGTTTTTGTTTTTCTGTAAATAGATGTACTTTCTGACACAATTAACTGAAAAAGTTCTACAGGAAAATACCAGTTTCTGATACTAAATCAAAATGGCTCTATTATTTAATTTAAATCTAAAATAGAAATAACATAAAAATGTAGATATTTATATTAAGAGAACATGCTTTTATCAAAAAGAAAAATTGGCTTTGACTCTAAACCACATCATCAGCTGTAAAGCTATCTTAGTTTAGTTTCTTTAAAAGCTACAAACTATATTCATATGTAAAATTACTTAAAAAGAAAAAATGTATTCTCATGTCGAAGGGGAAGGAGGAAAGCTTATGAAAGCTGTTAATCCCCCCAAAATCTGCTCTTACTTACCAAATTTTGGAACACTCTGGAATTATAAATAAAAATGCTAAGTTATACTTTTATAATATTTATAGAACACTGAATATATTATAATCAAATCTCAATTGAAGTTTAAATATACTTTACGATTATTAAGCTAGTCATTGAATACTTATAATATATATTTAGCAATTAATATTTCCTTAATCACAAAGCTAATGCCAGTGTCATTTACCTGATATGAAAAAACTGTCCAAAATGTAATAAATATAATTAAAAATTATCATTCTGAAAGTTAATCACCTAACAGAAGTCATTCATAATTTATGGTATTTCTATGGTTTTGATTAATTCATTTTAGTTAACACATATTTATGTTTGCCATTTCCATGGAGATTACAAAAGTTATCACATATGTATTGCAAAATGTATCTGTATAACTGAATTGACATTAAGCCTATTTAATCTAGAACATTTCTAAAAACTTCACTGAGCTGCCATAATTTTTGTCAGCATATGTAGTACTGAATGACCATTAAAATACCTGAATTGAAACTATTCCAGTCTAGCAGTTTGTAAGATCTTGTGTTACCCATAATTCCGACAAAGGCTGAGTTCAAAACAGCAAATTAGTAGATCAGTTTTAGGTGCAGAATAGTAGGAAAAAACCAAAAAACACTACAAATAAGAACACAATTGACAACACCACTTGACAGGAACTAGAAAGACACAGACAGCAGAGTTAATAAGAAGTAGAAATAGATAGAGAAGAAGGAACATGCTATCATAATCTAACATTAACTAAAGTCTGATTAAAGATAATTACCTTTTCAAAACCACCCCATTCTCTCCCTTATTGTATGACCCTGTTTGCTTAATATTTAAAAAGAGGCAGTTCTAAAAGAAATAACTCCAAAATAACAACCCATAGAGTGAGTAGGTGGTTGTGATTTTAAAATAAGACTTTTCCTTTTACACTCAGTGTGAAAAGAAAATTTCCCATATTCATTAGTCAAAAAATAGCTGCAAGATTCATCTGAGAGTCCAATACAGCACTTTTAACATTAGCACATGCACCTCACCCATCATAATTTTCTCTCGGCAGAGTAACTCAGTGTCATAAAATTAATACATCATCATTATGGTAGATGCTAACTGAGTTTTGTTTTGTTTTAACATTCAGCTCTTTTTAAAATTAAAATTTTTTTCATAAATAATTATTTAAGGGGCCTGGAGATAAGAAAATGTTAAGCAAATGTTCCTTTGTAATGCATAATACACATACAAAAAAAACAATCCAAAGAATGTGATAACTATATCAAAATAATATAATAACTCGACCATTAGACTATGTAATTGATTTGTGTTTAACTGAAAATAAAACAAAGCTGAAATACAACTTATATAACATTAAAGTATTTATATATATATGCCCACAATCTTCTGGGAAATAAAACATTAGTAACTGAGAATTTCTCCATGTGAATTGAAAAAATATTCTGAGAGAGAAGGAAAGGAAGAGAATGGATGAGCTGTAGTTACAGTACACAAAACATATTCTGTAATAAGGAAGATTTGTGCTTTCTTCCCTGGGTCTGGATTCTTACATTTCTTACACAGCTAGAATAAACTGGCAAGTATGGAAAACCCCCAAAAGCAGTTGTTGTTGTTTTTAAGTAATGCCATGTAAAATATGGCTCTCTACTTCAACTTAGTTAAGTAACCTTCATTTGTTCTCCCAGACTCTACAGCTTACTCAGAGTACGTGGAAGCAACGATGACATCAAAATGTTTTCAATAAACAGAAGACATCACCAACAACTGAATATATTCCTGAATTTTTGGAGCTATTAGATCCATGGGTGGGTGCCATCTATCAAAATATTTGAGTCAAGGGTCCACAGAAACACAGGTAACTGGCCTTGGGTCACCCAGTTAATGTCAAGTATTAACTCAGTATTTCCCTGCACTTTCCAAATAATTCAAGTTCCTAAACACATAGATATGAAACTTGGCATAGTCCTCAAGGTCTCAATCCAGTAAACTGGCCTCAGTCTAAACGTGCCTTTTAATTATTGCAGAATATGCAAATACTACATGAAGATAAGATCTTAGATTGACCCAAAAAGTAAGGAACAGGGGAAAAAAAAATAAACCAGAGAAGAAAAAGAGAAGACTGGGGCTTAAAAGATGTATTTGCTCAGCTTTAGAGCTAAATAATCCTAGCTAGTCTTGCTTTTCTGAAATCCTGTTCAGGGTCTAGAAAAATTCCATTCTGCTTAACTCAAATGACATCAAACCATGGGACACAGATTAAATTTCTTAAAAATCTAAAAGAATGGTAATGCTCTGTATCCTCAAAATTACTATTTGTGTTTTGCATACAATAATTTCAAAGCATTTTTCTCTTTTATATAGCTGTCGGTACGAGCCCCAGGAAGAGGTTACTGGAAGTGACAATTTAAAATTTTAAAACATATCTGTGTATGTGCCAAGTAAGAATATTAATATAACTTCAGGTTTAAGGTATGTCATCAAAATAATAAGTGATTTGAGCAAGTTATTGGGCATCTAGTCAATGAGAGATGCGAGAACAGATTACATAGGAAAGTTCCTACCATACTTATCATGCTTATTTTAGGTTTAGAAAAATCATCAAAGCATTTTTAATCCAAGGGCTTGAAATTACTAGGACTTCCATGCCTCTTCTCTTTTATAATCAAGACCCCATGTTTTAAAGAAGTGAGCTATTATTTTTTCTTGTTCACTTATATGGAACAAATAGCTACATAAAAGAAACCAAGGACCCAAAGAGAATAGTTGCCTTTTTTAAACTCTTAGGTACTCTACACAATGTTTACAATTACATTTTAAAAGAATACTTCTTTTATGAATAAGGAAATTACTCAAAATCCATAAAGAGTTATTGCTAGTGAAAAGAATTAACATCTTAAGCTAATGGCCACAATGATCAAATTGTAAAATTTGTTATCTGCATGGGTCAAAGAAAATAGCTGACTCAAAAGTGACTTAAGGATTCCCTCAAAGTGATACACCTTGGCCAAAGATGAATCAAGATTTGTTCTGTATACAAAAGTAACTAAAATATATACTTCTACTTAGTTTAATTATTTTTAATTAAGATTACTGCAAATATTTTAGAGCAACGTGCGTCAGTTCATACTTTCTTTGTCATTTTTCTTTCTGGATAGATTTGGCTTAAAAAATTATAAAAATCAAAAAAAAAATTATAAATATCAATGTTAATAATCACAATGTAAGTAAATGAAACATCGAAAACAAACTTCTAAAGAACATACCAGGATTGTGGATACGATCCAAAAGCTTCACAGAGCGTGCACTAACAACTCCCCCGACATGCACGAGGAATCCAGGAGGAAACGCCGTCAAGGTAAAAAATGGAAATTCCTAGTAGAAAGAACGGGGGAAGAAAACAACTGACCATGTGTGAAGTACAAAAAATGTGCTTGTTAAAAAGCTTGTCATAAGGAAATGAATTCTAGCCCTTACAAAAGGCTACCAATTATGCATTACAGATGCTTTGTAATTAAAGGTTTTCTTGGATGTTAGAGTTCCGAATCCATTTTCCCACGTATGTTATACAAAGTCCGAACACTCTTTTTATGAATTCTAAATGAGAAAAAAAACGTTCTCAGAGTTCCAAATTAAGATATTTGAACACTGGACTTCCGTGGCGGTCCAGTGGTTAGGACTCCTCACTCTCACTGCTGAGGGCCCGGGTTCAATCCCTCGTCAGGGAACTAAGATCCCACAAGCCGCATGGCGTGGCCCAAAAAAAACAAAAAGGATATTTGAACACACTCTTCCTTCCTCTCAATCTCCTATTCTGATGCAAAGTGGCAATGAGACGGGGGAGGGGGGGGACCTGCCTGCCCCGCTACCCCACATCTACTTCTCAGTGGGCGTAGACTCTCCCTCAACACACATACCCTATCCCGGGCCACTGGTAAAGACTCTGAAGGTCTGGGGCAGGAGATGGAAAAGAATGGGGGACTCAGGGAGGAGGAGACAGAGGTGAGCAGAGCAGGTTAAGAGCTACATAGAAAGGTGACGAGAAGAGCCAACGTCAAGTTCAGGTGGGCAGAGAATCACTGTGTGAGATTATTTACTCTACCAACATGGGGGCAGCAGGAAAAAAATGTAAAAACATAAATGCGTTTTAAGAAAGGGGAGAGGTATGCAGATGACAGCAAGGGGGGCAATAAAATTCTACAAGTTCTTTTAGGCTTTATTCTCCCCTTCTCTCTCAAGGATATCAAACTTGTCAATTTAGAGACAAAGAGAAGCATGCAAGAGAGAAATGGTAAAGCAGAGAAAGGAAATTCATTGAAACAACACCCAGAAAGAAAGGGGAGTTCCTGTGGTTGCCCAAATACAGAAGCCTCTCACGTTGCACAAATTGGATGCAAGTAAGGGAAACTTAATATCCAACCTCTCTAGCTGCAAGATTAATGCAGCTCACTTAACCAGAAGTCACTTACCAGTAGCCTCAGCTATTCAGAACATAACTGAGAACTGGATAATAAGCAAATCAGGGCTCTCAACAGTCAAAACAACTGTTACAGTTCCAAGTACTAAACTTCAGGTACTTCATTCATAAGAGATCCCCACAGACCATATTCATACGATGATATACGGTAATTATAAATGTATAATGTTAGGAACATATTCTAAAATCTATTGGTATCTTTTTTTCTGGACCCACAGCAGATTAAATGCAGCAAATAAAAGCTGGGAGATAAAGAGATACAGAATACTACTAGAAGCAGGCACATTAAACACAGCAAGATTACTGACTGGCTGCTTAAAGCATGGAGAATACGAACTGGCCAAAGCATAATTCACACAGCATAGCAACTTGGAGCCATTTACCACAGAGGCAAACAGTCCTGCACACCTCAATAACCCATGAGATACAGTATTAAAAAATGTGTGTGTGCATGTGTGTGTATACATATACACACATACATATTTAGAAATAAATTCATTAGAATTTAAAAGTAATCTTGAACAAGGGCAAGAAAAACCTAGGCTATATAAAAAGGGAGTACAGTCAATGGAAGTGGACAGGTTTGGCCCAGCTGATAGGAAGAGGAAAAGGAAGAGAAGGGAGACGACGGGAGAAGAATTTTACTTAAAAGTATTATAAAATGGTTAGTCAAGATAGCTCCTTATTTCCATCTAAATTTTTTAAAATATAAGTTTTAAATGAGAAATGTACAGGTAAGCTTATGTTACTGGAAACTTTAGTATTTTACCTAATAAGTTAGATCTTTAAGATTTTTCAATTTTAATAATACGGAGGTTTTTAAATTTCCTCAAACTACTGTGGCCAAGTATAAAAAAGCACTTTACACTTAATCTTGATACTTAACATTTTAAATATTCTGGGTAAGAGACACTGAAAATGAAAATTTTGTAAGCTAAATGGAAAACAGTCCTTCCACCGAAAATTGAGAAATAAGTTAGGTAAATTCCATGCTGGAAACCATCTGCATATAAGATTTCAGATAAGTATGAAAAAAAATGAACCTAAATGATTTCTCTATTCAGGATTCTTTGACTCTCCTCCCCAGATTTCAGAAGATGGGATAAAGGGACAGGACGGAAAGCATCACTCTAGAGCCGGTCACAGCAGAAAATGTAGGGGAATGGCTGCCCAAAGAGGCGGAGACCCACCCTACCAACTTAAACTCTGTCCTAACTGTCCCCAGTTCATCCAGCACACTCCCTCAGTTTAACACACAAAATTTAACCTACAATTAAAATGGCATCGTTAATCAACCTAAACTAGCATCTTCAGACAATTCTCTCATAAGAGCTACTGCCAGTATCTCAGCTGACTGTTAAATACCTATCCTCCCACTACCATCACCAGTGACTACTATGGAGCACTTAGAGCGTGCCAGTCCTATGCACAGTAGCTTAAAACTATGCTTCACAATCTTTCCCACACCCTGAGACGGAGGTACTATCATCTCCGTGTTTCAGGTCAAAAACTGAGATGAAGAGGGCCTAGGTTCTCTCTGAACCACAGATTTTATCACCTGGCTTCTTGCCATTTCTGGTTAAAACACTGAGTTAAAGAATTGATTTTAATCTCTAGTCTGTTACTACACCTGATGAATCTATAGGTTCTCTTTCACTGAAAAGGACAGCTTCCTTAAGATCAGCCCAAGCACACCCTGCTTTCAATGTCCAGATGGGAATGCCAGGTACTACAGAAGACATTTTCTCTGGAAAGCCCTTATATTAAAAATATCCTGGACTTCCCTGGTAGCGCAGTGGTTAAGAATCCGCCTGCCAATGCAAGGGACACGGGTTCGAGTCCTGGTCCGGGAAGATCCCACATGCCACAGAGCAACTAAGCCCCTGTGCCACAACTACTGAGCCTGTGCTCTAGAGCCCACGAGCCACAACTACTGAGCCTGCGTGCCACAACTACTGAAGCCCGCGTGCCTAGAGCCCATGCTCCACAACAAGAGAAGCCATCGCAATGATAAGCCCACGCACCGCAACCAAGAGTAGCCCCCGCTCACTGCAACTAGAGAAAGCCCGTGTGCAGCAATGAAGACCCAACACAGCCAAAAATAAATAAATAAATAAATAAATAAATACATTTAAAAAAAAAAATCTTGCCCTGTGGAGCCTAGATAAGACTTCATATGTTGATACTTTGACATAAGCCAAGTACATGCAGCATAAATCATTTAATAGCATGTGCTCAAAGACAGGCTAGTTGAAAATTCTGAGAACAAAAAATGGATTTTTTTTTTAAGATTTAAATAGGATTTTTCTTAGAAGATATTTAAGCAATTTGTTTTGAAATCAGAGATTCTTTTTATTATCTCAAGACACCAGAGTAAACTTTCTAGATATAAAACTCCATGCCAGGTTCCTACTATGATTTATTATATAATTTTATCCCCACTTCTAAAAAGATAATTTGTCAAAAGACTTTGCTTTATATCTAAGTTTCCCAAAGTTAAAGAAAGTTTCTTTCTTTAAATGGAAGACTCCATGGTAAAATATATTTGGGAAATACTAGGTTAAACTAAGTCAATTAGGTTTCTTTATTGAAGAAAAATATACATCCCGGAATCAAAAAGTAACTTCATTTTTCTTACAAGTGAAAAAAAAATCATATTGAAAAAATAAATCTATTTCCTTTACAGCAAATAGTTCATAGGCAGAACCTAAATCTAAGTAAAAGTTTTATCTCTATTTCTCATCTCCCAATAATCTGATACCTATTACCAAGATCTTGTCAACTTATTTTTTAATGCTTTTGTGAGAGGAAAAAAATAATAACGCTTTTATTTTTGAGAACTGCTACTTGAATAACTCATAAAATAAAAGATGATGGACAAATAAAGCTTCTCTTTTCCATAAGAAAGAAAAAGTCATATAATTTATTAAAGGTAGCAAGGGGTAGAAATGAGTATTTTAAAATGAATATATAAAATGATAAGTAGATCATGTGTTCAACTTGATCGAGTGTTCAACTTGGCAGAGTTAAGGCGTATCTGTACACATACAGGGAGAATTCTTCATACTTCTGTACATATTTTTCCCATACTAATGGCAACCACAGGTAAGTGGGAAAGCCAAACAAGATAATGCTTTTTCTATTTATTACGTACACAGGGTAGAGAACGAGGCTCACAAATTCAAGTAACTGCCACTGCAAGGTTCGGTAATGTAAATATATTGCCAACTGAGGTTTTATAAAGTTGTAAGTGAAAACTGCAGTTCTCCACACCTTTGCTGTTAATGCCACGAGGATTATCTAGTAATGTATGCCCAATGTGTTAATGTGTCCAAAATTTTAAGAATTTTTGAAAGCATATTTGAAAACATAAATATTATCCAAACTAAATCCAAAACAATTTTCATTGATTAGTATTTTTTTTTCTTTTAAAGCTAGGTGCTCTTCAAACTTCTTAGTACAGAGAGTAAAGTCATGGGCTTAACATACAAGCAAAATCTCATTATAGCAAATGTCAAGGCAACTCAAGTTTTTCTGTTCCTGTGATTTCTAGAATGGTAATTAGATTACAGGAAATATTCCTAGTGTACGGGACTCGAGAGAGTGTAAAACTGGGAGTGGGGAGGCGGTAAGAGCTCTCTGGCCTAAAAACTGTAAGCGACACACACACCTTTATCTGACCCTCTTCCCCATTGTTAGTCTATGTTTGGTTTCAATGCACAGTCTGAATGTTTAGGTGGGCTACTTGATGGCAGTAGTTGGTATGCCTGCAAGATGTGAGAGTAGCTGAAAGGCAACTGCTGCCTAACAGAGCATAAGGCAAAGAACTAGGTATTGCTAAAGCCCCATCGCTCTGTTTGTTCAGCTCTGCTATCTCCAGCCTCGTCTAAAAGGCAAACAGTGCGTACACATACTTTCAGCACCAGGAAAGAAAGTCTAAAAAAATTACTTATTGTACTATTTATAATAATAGGATCTGAAAAACACTCTTCTCAAAAGTCAACCTCTAGAAAAGAAATACCTTTGGTTTATAAAATATATTCTTTTACAGGCATTCACTATGTTTCATCTTTTTTTAATTTAATGCTAGTATAAAATGGAACATGTAAAAGAAAATTCTGTAAACGCTTATAACTTCCAAATCAGACATAATGAAAGCTATAGAACTATGCCTTAAAATAATTGACATGACATATAAAATCATGCACTGTATTAGTTAAGCAGAAAAAAAAATGAGCCTCATAGTGCTATTAAATTGAAAAAAAAAACTTTGCATTATGAAAAGAAAAAAAGCTGGCAACATTTGTTAACAGCTTAAATAAAATTTAAATGATCAAGATTAAAACTACAAAAGCTACCGATACACGAAATAGGCTCTCACACAGGTTCAGAAACATACCCGCCTTCTACAGAACCTATGAGGTGATCCTCCCTTAGCAATGAAGTTTATACAAAAAAATAAAAAGAGAAAATCATCCCAAAACTTTAACTATTCATTGTTCCATACAACATATTTAATAAAACAAATTTATAGTAATTAAAAGTGATGTATTCACATACTGAACAACCACATTATCTATGTTAATCTGTAGAAATATGGAATCTGCATTTCTTAACCCCAAAGACATTGGCCAGTGATAAAAATCATCTCAGAAAATAAATATATTAATATACTAAAGAATTATTTTTAATATAACATCAATAAAATTTTTTCTAGGAAATTACCTATTTTCCTTTACATATTATAACTTTAATGTAAAATCAGAAATGATTTCATCATTCAATGGATATTTCCAAATAGATTATTTCTAATATAATATTGGAAGACAAAACAAAAATATTTATAGAATTATTCCAAATTAAAAGTAATTATTCATAAATGAATTACTCTGATACCTTAAATATATTTTGGATTGAAATTATAGTATTATAGATACGTGACCAAAACTAGTTTATAAAAATAAGTTATAAGTACATGGAAGCATGATAATAAAATCATATTAACAGTGTAAGAATAAAGAATGTTGAGTGACTCTTACCCTCTGTTCCAATGCTGACTGAGTCTGTTGTCTTAAAAGAGCTTTAAAGGGCCCCCCTTCTTTTCCAGCACTACCACTTCCCATTCCTACAGAACATCAGTACATAAATAACAACCAAAAAACAACTAGAGAAACAGACAGTTTAATTGCATTCATCTTCATAAATATCATGAGTCAAAATCTGTTAAAAACAATCCAAACATTTAAAGTATTTGTGATGGCAACTAAGCACATATTTTACTTTTTTTATTCACAAGGTTTTCTTTAGAAGCAAGATGCCAAAGTCCTACTGATCACAGCAAGCTTTGGACTTAATTTGTTCTAAAAATCATTTATAAAATTATATTAAGGTGATAAATTTTTATATAATATTCAATTTTAAAAGTTGAATCTTCTAATAAAAAATAATCAATATAATACCAATTATTTATACCATGCTAACAATTTAAGAGTACTAAAAGAAATAAGAGAAAATTAAATGTTTGTTTAAAAGTAAATATACAGAGAGAAAAAGCACTAATTGGGCTTATTTAAAATATTCCAAAATTCTCTAAAGAGCATGAATTTCAGGCAATTTTGAAATATAGTCAATCTATTTTCTGATAATTTCCCATTCCTAAACATAACATTCATGACAAAACAGTATTAATATTCATATCATAGTTTTCAACACTTGTCTGCAAAAATTAACATAGTTTTTTTAAAAAACCAGAGACATATAATAGACACCTCACAAATGTACACAGTCATGGATGAAAGAATTACATTTCCCAAGCTCTTAGATGTATTTTTTTAAAGGCTTAATTTTAAATTTCTTTCCCTATCTTAGTTTATTCTTTTGATAATACTAATAGACCAATTATGGTCAAAGAATTATAGAAAGCAGGGGACAGGTGAGAAGCCAGTAGTCTACAAACTAGAGTTAATAGTTTAGTCCCACCTTTTAAAACTGAAGATACATGCAGGCAGATTTACTACGATGACTTAAAAAAGGAACTAATTTACTTTTATATTTTTAGCTGTTCTTGGATAAGGAAACAAAAGTTAGCATGTGTATAGTCCCATTCTGTTCTTTAAAAATAAAAAAGAAATGTATTTTTCTTGTAGTAACCTAAACATAATTTTTAGAGACTATACAATACTAAACACAGAAATGAAACTAAGATCTTTATATGAAGCATATTGAAAGCCATAAAATAAAACGTAATTTTGTAGAGATAAATGAAATATCAGAAAATAGAGCAGAATAACTTGAAAATTAATGCAATGGACAGAAAAAAAAGAAAATGAAAGAATACCACCAAAATGAGACTTAAACTGATTCAAACAGAATAATTTACTAATGTAACCATATGGTTTAGCAACATGATGGTATAGGTCCAACATGAATGGAGTTGGTGTGAAGGGAAAGAAAGTAAAGCATCTAAAACAGAAACTCTGGTAATGAGAATCCAATAATTATTGGAAATATGCAGATCTATGTGTCCTTAGACATATAATTTTTTAATACATAAAATTCTTTTAGCAGAATATTCATAATTATCCATCAAGTAATCCTCAATCATGTCCTCATAATAATTCTAACCATTAAACTCTGCCAATAAGAAAAATAAGAAGTACATCCTGTGTAAAACACCCAATACTTCTATATGGTATGAAATAATTTTTTTCAAAGATGATTTAAAATAAAGGGATTAAAAAGCTGACATAATATGATCCTACCAGAAGCAGCCAGGAACAGCTCTTCACTGAAAGAAACACTTTTCCTCAGAACTGGGCTGACAAGGCTAGAAGGATGAGGGGGAAGGCTAGATTCCGAGAGGAGAAGACAGGACTTTTTAAGATGAAGGGAACCACAAGAGAGAGAGGGGGAGCTGGGACACAGGTAAATCCTAGCCCCCTGTGGGTAAGGTGCTGTGGAGGAAAGTAGCAGAGAAAAGTTGCAGGTTCAGAAGATGACCAGAAAATGCAGGATAAGGAAAGCAATGATGAAGCAAAACATAACAGTAGAAATGAACTGTAAAATGCATACACAAATCAATTAAGCATATGAAGTCATCAGCAAGATCATCTATTCAACATAATATAAATAAAAGGCAGAGTCTAAAACCCAACAAAACCTTTACAAACTCTGCCCTCATTAAAATTTTTTAAATCACTAACATAGGATTTTATGCCATTCTAATTACTTTTAGCTGACTTTCCTGCCATTTTTTGCTTAAGACTGTGTAAAGCTAAAATGTACCACATTTTTTAAAGCCAGAAATTTGTTGTCTCAAATATAAAAACTTATTTAAAGTGGTCAAAGTATAGTTCTTCAAATGTTATTAACTAAATCATACCACTTATGAGTATTTGAATTGAATACCCATTCAAAAAAAATCAACACTTGCTACCACATTAAGCAGATAGTCGCCATTATTAAGTTTAAATAAATAAAATATTAACTTTTTTCTGTCCATCTTTGAGATGTACATTAATGATTTTCTTTTTCCTCTAAAATTTTAAATACACAAGTCCTATCACAGTACTGTTTATATTTACAAAGATTTGAGTACCTAAGAGCCAAAGAAATACCCTCTGGATCACAAAAAACATACATGGCAAAAAGCCTGACCAAAAAAAGTAAAAACTGGCTTGAGTCAGGTGTCACATCAATATCCTAACACCAGCATTCTAAAATTCCACTCCTACTAGTTGAATACTTGAAAAAAAAAAATGAAAATAAAACCTTGTAAAATGTCAAAAATTAGACTCTACAAAAATATTTAAATCAATATGAAATTTTTTAAAAACCCATCTGAAGACCCATCTGAAGGTGGGTGAGAGCTTTAACTACAAACAGAAAAACAACTTTCTCAGTCTAAGTTTTATTAACTTTATTCCGTTCTCTTTTTGGCTCTCCAATTTACCTATAATAAATCAATCATAAACAACTAATCTATCATGAAATACATGCTGAACTACAGCTCTAGAAATTTTAGAACATTCATAATTTTGCCACTTTAAATCTCCATGAGAAATAGGAATGCTCCTCAGGAGTATTCAAAGATTTTTTTGGGACCCATGATAAGGCCAAACAACTAAAAACTGTTAATATCCTATAAATATGCAACTGAGGTACTGAATAGTTATAGGAAAACAAAATGATTAATTTAGCAACAGCTTATAAATATTGAAATACATGAGAATAATACCTCTTTTGTAAGTTAATTTTTAAAAACTAAAAATTTGGAGCTAGAAAATAAAATGCAAAAAAGTTTTCATTGATAGTACAATTGATTGCCTACTAGAAAGCTAAGGGAAGAGAAGTCTCGTTCAGTTAATTTATTACTTGACAATCTTCTTTAGACTTGGCTTTTCTGGAGAATGAAAAAAAAGAAACAGAAAGACCAAGGAAATACTTTCAAAATGTGTCTGTAGTATGGCAAAAAAAGGGAAGATAAGAAATACTGAAAAGTGACCTGGAATACACAAATAAACAAACAACCAGTGGACAAAGCCTCAAAAATATTTTAAGAAAACTTACTCTTCAAATGCTATCCTAGGTCTTTATTGTTTTCATTGTTATGAATTTCAAGGCCAGAATCTCAGTCTTTATTTAAAAACAAAACAAAACAAAAAAACCCACTTCACTACAATTTCAATGGTTCAGTTTTTATGACAGAAATATGGTGAAGGTGCCATATTCCAAAGCATCCATTACTATCAAATATCACATTATTTTAAGTTGTTATTTATAATTATACATGTAAAAATAAAGCAATTATTTTCAAAGAATTAGGTGTTAATAATTATCTTCTTTACATTTTGTGACTATATTTATAAAAATAGATATTATGTCTATAGGATTTTTTAAAATGCCCTTTCTTTACTTTGGAAGCAGTGCTGGTTCTTTTCATTGTTTTCATAAAATCTGGGGTCATTTTCTAAATCTCTTGTCTAACACAAAAATAAAGTTATTAAAGATGATAAATTAAAAATAATGCAAATAAACTAGGCAAAATGTTTTCATCAATATGGCAAGGAAACTCCCAGACAAAAATGCTATTTGCAAAAATTGCAAACTATTAACTTTTAAATGTTTTATTTATTTTTTATTTTTCTTAAGAATAATAATTCAATGATTTAAGTAAGCTAATTCTATTTTAAGGAGTAAGAAACTAATTTGATTTTTTAATCAGTTTTTATCATAAAACATATTCACAAAAACTCAGAGATTAACAAAATACAGATAGGAGAGGGAAAAATTATAAATTTCATACACTGGCAAATATGCAAGAATAAGTAAAGCAAAAATGCTATTTTCTAACCTAGAGAGTAAGACTAGCAAAACCAAATATTTTAAATAATAAGCTAATAAACAGATATATGTACTCCAAAATAACCATATCAGCTATAAGATTTTTTTCATAATAAAATCTTAGAATTAAATCCCAAAATAGAAACAATGAATTCAAAAATGCTTATACTGCATGAGGAATTGGATTGCAAGCTACTAGTGTTACTTTCTATCCAAATGCTTTACGATGTTATTCCTCTTAATTTGAGCATGAAATAGAAAATGACTACATGCAAAAATAAATCCTGGCCTTCTTATCTACACTATGATTAAATCAACAAAATGTCACTCTCTGAACAGGATAACTTCTGAACTACACAAAATTTTCACATTTTAATTGTAGTAACTGAAAATGATCAGTATTCACATTATCTTTTAACTTAAATGCCAAAAACAGGAAGAAAGGCTTGGATGGAAAGCTGATAAGGAACATAAACAAATCTGGGAAAAAAAGAAAAAGAGAAAAAGTGAGTGGAAGTGCCTTACCAGTTTTGGGTGTCAAACTCAAATCTGTGTCAGAAGAAGAGGACTGTCGACTGTAGGACTTGGAAGGTGAAAAGGAATAAGTTTGGTTTTTCAGAGGGGTTGAGGGTCCTGATGAGTGAGTGTTGGGATTGGGATCTTCATTGAAGGGAATCCTGCCAGAAGAAGGTGGAGAAATATTAAGTAATCATGTGCCAAAGGACTTGACGGAGGCAGCATGATCTAAACACCAGGAAAGTATTGGGGCAGGGCCAGCAGTCATTTCTTAAGTGTGGAGCTGGGTATGAGGCCAAAGACATCCAATTGCTGTTTAACCATTCATCATTCTCCAGATAAGTAATTATCTGCATTGAAACAGTTAATAAGCCAAGTAAAAAAGCCAAAAAGCATGAAATGGCAGACTAAGGGGGTAAAAAAACATAAAAAGAAATAAAGAATAAATACATGAATAAAAATATTTTCAAACAAACAATGCTTTTTTAAATTACAAAAGAAAAAATGATGACAGCAAATGGTGTGTGTAAATATTCACAATATTTTTTATATTTGCACACACAGATATCTTGAAAAGAAAAACATGTTTCCTTATCCTATTGCATCAAGAGTGCCACAGCTAAAAACACAGCAGAGTGGAAAATCAATATAGGCTACACAGAAACATTGCATTTTATGCAGAAGAGTCGCTTACCTGTTTTCCAACAGCTCTCTTCCACAGAATGAAACAGACCCTACTGTAACAAGTTTTGTACATAAAGAAAATAAGCAAATCAGAAGCTTTGGCAGCTATTTCACTTAGAGTCCAATCATCAATTTTATTTCTAACCAACTGCAGAAATAATGGCAAAAACACATACTGGAGGATTCTCCTAAAAACTCACAGTATACATATACAAGATAGGGTTCTTAGAGGATCTATGGAAGAGACTTTGGAAGCTGGAAGAACACTTTCACTTCCATGTAGTTAGAGCCTCTGCGGCGGCTAAATACAGGATTTCTTCAGTGCCGCTGGACTACGAGTGAGAAAAGGAGGAAGCAAAGACTCGTGGTACCTGCCTACGCTACCTGCCTGCCTGCCCTCTGCAGCCACTCTGCCCGTGGCCTGCTTCCCCAGCTCTGGAGTCTGAGCAGTCTCGTACCAGTATAGATGAGAGTGGGAACAGACACAGAGAAGTTCTGAGTAAGTCGTGAGCCAGTAGCAGTGTGAATTGGGCTGTTGTGAGTCGAGCGGCATCCATGGCTTGGAGGATGAACCAGCGGAGACCTGAGGGAATTTGTGGTCAAAGTGGAAGAAAAGAAAACAATACATACAAGAGATAGCAAAGTTATGTTAAAATAATTTCAAAGGAGCTTTTAGTTAGGGTAGAGGAATTATTTTTTAATCCCTAGCATGCACAAAACAAGTTGAGATAAAAAAGAGCTAAATATTAATTTGTTAAGAAATAGTTACAAAGAATCAGATTAATAAATTAGGAATGTGAATAAGAAAAATAGCAAGCAGAACTGCCAGTGGAATTAAATAAGAAAAAGATGAAAATTTGGATTTTCAGTTACTTTAAAATGTTTGCTATTATTTTGATCACCACAGAGCTTACTAAACAATATTTCAGGAAGAAAACACACATAAAAATGAAAAGCCAAATATGATGTTCTTATACTACTTTGAGAGTGAGATATGAATAACTGCTGATATAATTAATTATATTTTTCTACAAAGGAAGTTTAACTAACAGAACTGTTTCTGTCTAGCATATCAAGACAGAGTTACATAAGAATATGAAAAATGACAGCATAAAGAGAAATGAGTGAATTGAATGAATGAGTAGATCCAATTATTCCATATTTCAGCACCCCAAGTATATAGCTTAAAACCATGTTACACTGGGGACAAAACAAAGCAAAGGGACACCACTTTAAAAAAAAAAAACATTAATTAAGCAATATAATGACTTTTGTGTAGCTTTCAAACAGAATAGATTATTAAACTTAAACAGAATTTAGTTAAACTACATTCTAAATTGAAATTGTGTTAAGATATCAACTAATATCCTGCAATAGATCACATCTATGCACGTGTAAAGGATACTTAGACCAGATACACAGATATATATTCATCTATAGCACTTAAAATTTTCACAAAGAAATTCAGCTGAAAGAGCATAGTTATAGTGGATGGGGAAAAAAAGGTATATTATATAATTAAGAATCCTGGACTTCATATTAGCAACTATTTCATTGTGCAATGCCTTCCCTTACACACAATGAGGGGAAATGAATTAAGTGACTACACTCTGAAAAACTACCATACTCCCATATTTTAGAATTCAAATTAAAAGTAATCGAGAGCCCAACTTTTCCTGGCCTTTTTTCCTTTTCCGCTGCCCAGTGAACATTCCCAATAATCACAATTTATCAAGATCCAAACATGAGTTTTCGTTAACTGGCAATAATGGTCTTTTAAAGACCATCTACTTTCTGAAAATATCACTGCTTTTACTATAGGACAAATGTTTCTGCTTTTGTTGCTAATTTAAATTTTTAAAGTGTTTAACTGGTAAAAATCAAATATCTCATTGGTGACCAATTTCTACACAAGCAACTGGGTGAGGTTTTATTTTTGTTTTTTCTTTCTCTGTTGAAGTAAGTGGATAACGGAGTTAAAAAGTCTAAGAATCAGTGCCGTACAGAGGAGAAACGATGACTAATGTCTCCTAGAAAGTACTTTTTTTTAAAGTAGAGAATCAATAAACCATATTTAAATGCACTTTCTACCATCAAGATAGTTCAGCTAGGAAACACCAAAGAGCTTTATACTCCGTAATACACTAAATACCTAAAAGGAAAACACAAACTGATGGAGCAGAACACACCATTAATAAAAGTAAAATAAAATGAACATCATTAAATGTTCAAATTATGACATCAAATTAAAATCCAAGCACAATGGAGAAGAGCATCACCATAATGTATTCTTTGAGTCCTACTTCATATCACTCTCCTTGCATGAACGGTTGCCTTACAAGAATACCCTAGTGGTATTTCTAACGTTAAATCTATTCAGGCAAGAACATAATCCAAACTACCTTTAACAAATCCCTGTCTAGAATCAACAATGTTAAAATTAAATACCAAAATAATTATAATCAGGTGACTCATAAAACAATTTTAAACTAGCGCCCGAATTGATTAACAAAAATACAAAGAAGCTGGTTTTTGTTTTTGTTTTTTTAAATAACATGACTTATGCAGTAAGATGCCATTAGAAAATCTTAATGAAGCCACTTAAATTCTTCATGGTGTGAATAACTGACAACTTAAGGCAAATGGCTACAACAAAATTAGAAAAAGAAAACTTAGACAAGCTCAGATTTACATTAATGGAGCTCTTCCTGAATGAAGGCGAAATGTATTCCCCTACCATCCATATATCACTTTAAGGCACCAACAGGTACTGCAGCTTTCTTTCCACTAAGTAATTCAGTGAAAAGAGGAAAACTTCAAACATCACAGTTGCAAAGGCCAGGCCCCTTCAGGCAGTACAGATAAAGCTGGAGGGTGGCAGAAGGAAGAGGGACCCAGGTCTTTACTTAAATTTGCTACGGAAAGAGAAAAAAAATCTAAATCCCTCAAAAAGTTATACCTGCAATCTGACTTCACCTGTAGCAGAAAGCAGTTCATATCTTTTTTAAGACAGATTTTAAATGGAAGATAAAGCAAATTCACTCAAGAAATCATTTAAAACAATTATTTCACTTATCAATGTATTTCCAAATAAAATTAGGCAATGTATGTAATACTGTGCTCCCTCTTGTGACTAAAATTTAACCCAAATAACTAAAGGCCAGCAGAAAGGAATAATTAAACAAAAAGAAAAAGTTGAGATAAAGAATCTCACTTTTACATAGACTGTTTGAAAAAACAAATTGTGATTGCTTTCTAGGCAACCTCTCTTGACTACTGCTGAAATGGGAACCATTTTGGGTTTTCTGACTACAGAACTCTGACCTCCTGATGACAAAAGACAGAGGTCAGCACACTATACAGTACAGGCCAAATCCATCCTGCCATCTGTTTCAAAAATATATAAGTTTTATCGGAACAAAGACACACTCATTTATTTGCATACTATTGACGGCTGCTTTCATGCAACATCTGCAGAGTTGAGTCCTTGCTATTTCCATTCTGGTCATTTACCAAAAAAGTTTGTTGACCCTTGATCTAGAAGAATCTCTAGAGCAATGGTTCTCAATGGAAGTGCTATTGGCATTTAGTATGGAACAAGTCTCTGTTGTACAGAGTTGTCCCTAGCTGTGCAGGACAGTCAGCATTTCTGGTCCCCAAAAGAATCATCCCCCTCACCCCAGGCATTATGACAGAAAATTTTCATTTCAAGCATTCTTTGTTGATAGCACCACCAACACCATGTTGAGAATCTCTGCCTTAGGCACAAATTATGACACATTAGCCAAATGGAGCCAACAGAAGTGTTCTGTTGGATCACAAATACTTTTTAAAAAAATGTAAGAGTTTAAATTCCTTTAGATCAAGATCGGCAAACTCGTTTTTTCTTTTTTTGGTTAACAAACATAAAAACTATATGGCCAGTGCTTGAAATATTAACTATCTGGCCTTTCACAGAAAAAGTTTGCCAACATCTGTTTTATGCAGTCCCCAGTATTCTCCATTATACCCAACTGTTTTATTTATATAAACTGCTTGGCCTCTGTAGACACTGGAGTTTGAGACCCCTGCAAAGGTCAATCTTTCCTGCTTTCTATACTGTGTTGCGAATAATAGGCACAATTGGATTATCAGATATAGGGTATTAAGCATTCCCCAGACAACAAGTAAAATTCTTCAGAATGCATAAACATTCATTTTGTGCTTTAGATATACAGTGTCTAAAGATGTGGAACAAGTTTAATTTTACATTACTTAATTTGAATTTCATGACAGTATAAATAAAATATTAGGAATATCTAAATAGTTTTAAGCTTCAAATTTTGATAGTCATCTCTGATAAGAAAACTGCTGCAGGAAAAAATGTATGTTGAACAATTCTACTAAAATGTTTCAAATCAAATGAAAATATGTAGGCAAAAGATAAAAAGCTCCATAAGAACAATTCATCGATTCATACTTACTCCTTCATTTCTTTGGACGGGGAATTACATGCAGGAAGGAATGCTGCTGGGCTACTTAATTTATCCAGTGTACACGCTGTTCCTATGGCTCGTACCACTAACCCAGATTCGCCTTCCAGATCAAAACACTGTAAGTACCCAACAACTGCATTTCCTCTCATTTCAAGTACTTTCAAGCCAATCTTCCTCTGCAGTTCACCTACGAAAAAAGGAAGAAAACACAGTCGGCCTCTTATCTGCATGTTGCATAATACAAAGCTGGACATGGTGGTAAGAGGAAAGAGTCCAGAAAATCATAGATTATTTAATATATTAAGTGTAACATTATGTTAAATATAAATATAACATTTTTATGTATTTATAAATATTAAATATAATTAACATGTTAATATAAGTATAAATATTTCTATTTTCTATTTAAATACATATATTTATTATAAATATAACATTTGTACTTATTAAATATAAATATAACATATTTATTATCTGATATATCTGTGTGAGAGTGTGTGGGTGTGTATGTATGTATGCGTGAGTGTATATATACACTCACGCATATGTACATAATAAATACAAACTTTAGATGGAAATAAGTTCTTCAAAGGAAAATAAAGTAATGGGGTAAGAGTGGCAGGGGAGTAGGGGTAAAAGGAGGTACAAGTTGTCAGAGAAGGACTATGAAAAGGCAACATTTAAACAAAACACCTTAGAGAGATTACCTAAGCTCTGACTACAAATACACACTCCAAGGAGGAAAACTAGAACTCAGTGTCCTACCTCCTTGTTCAGGGCACTTTCCACTATGCCACTTCATAAGCACAATTTCCTTTTACTACTTAGTTAAGAAGTAACTATAAGCTTCTGATTCAGATTTCGTCTTGTTATAAAATGGCAATGCACATGTGTTCAGGAGGACGGGACCAGGGATAGGGAATCAGTCAGTTAACAATTCATAGTCTTCACTGTAAAGTTTTAGTAGCATGTCAAAAGGAAGTGAAGAATTTTGGAGGATTAAGTCAATCAGCCATGAAGTTATTATTATTATTTTTTAAATACCTGACATTAAAGAAATGAGTCTCTGTCTGGCCTCATTTGATGCCCTTGGTGTGCGAATTCGATCAATCCATTGATATTCTGGGTCTTCGTTGACCACAAGTTCTTCTACAAATCCGTGAATTATTACAGCTCTATAGCACTTTGGAATAGATGTCGCTGTTAAAAAAATTATCTATTATGCTTCTATTTATCACAAGGCTAAATTTAACTTTTTAAAAATGTACAACTAAGTTCTCACCTTTTGGATACATAGTACAAGAACATCTTTTACTGTGATAACCTCAATGCAATCATAATAATACTTTCAATCAAACAGTCTTCTAAGTTCCATTTTATTCTTAGAAATAATCATTTTCCTTCATGAGGCCTCTCGTCTTTCTCAAGCAAGCATAGTAGATATAAACTGTATTTTTATAATTTAGAAAACAGCTACAGACCATCTTAAATAGCGTTCAATACCAAGTGTAAAAAAGTCAAAATTAAAGTGAGCTAGCTGATATTACATAAAAAATCAGAAAGCAGATAATGAATACCAAAACACTCTAATTATTGGAAACCCTTTGAAAAAGTTCTGCACACCACATACTGCAGCCTTAAAAACCAAACCATTACCTTTCTGACATAATCTGAGAAGTCATACAGGCCTGTAGTTTCTAATAATCCATGGTTATAAGGCCAATTGGTTCAGTAGTCACTGTACTACTTAACAGACTCATTCAATACATAGAACAACAAACGTCACTGGATTTATTAAAAAGGGGAGAATGTGAGAACATCTATACCAAACTATATTCATGCCTTGAAACTAACTCAACTACCTAGGAGTTTTCAACCCTATTAGTCCAGGCTGGCTATGAATTGCCCAGATCTGTTGAATTGTGACCCATATTTCATGGCATCCGCAGGGCTCCATACCTGTAGATGCTTAAGTCACTGTGGATAGTACCACAGTGCCGCCTCTAGTGCTCCACTCCTATCTTTCAGCATCCTATACGAGCATAAAATGCCACTGGCTTTTTCTTTTTTTGACAGTTATTCAAAGCTTAATTATAGTCAGATCTTTTACACATTTGACAAAAGTAATTTGTTCTGACTTTTCAAAGAAATGTAATAGGCAATAAAATATTAACCTTTATAAAGTAAGACAAATACGTGAAAATTATTTTAACCTTTTGTTGACCTACTGGTACAATAGTAAAACCTACATTAGATGAGTAGCTTGCAATCTTCTCTATAAATTACTGTCCAGTAATTATGTTTTTTAAATAATTCTGCTTTTTAAAGCCATTTGAGACTTCTGCAAGACATACACGTCCATCCACCACAAATGGCTCCACGTCTGTATTGCCTGGTTTTAAAGAGCCCATTTGAATTAAGTCTGAATACGCCACACGTGTAGCCTCATCAAATTTGTTTCCCAAATGTAGACATTAATGGGATTTGTTTTCATTGGCTGAGAAAGTGTGACAAGTCCTCTCCCTCTATGTTGTCGCTAACCTCTGACAACCGGCTGACATCAAAGTAGCATAGGCTACTGTTCAGATACAGTGTATCACCTGTTTCATATCACAATGTTTTATATTATGCAGACACATACCTAGTTTAACAATGCAGTGATTTTCTTTCAACATGTGGCCTAAATGAATTGTGGACTCTTTCTGTATAGGTCCGTTTGGGTTTATTCCCTTAATTGTTGGGTTTTGAGTTAGGACTGTAGCAAATGCACAGTTCACCTACAAATGTACACTCTGCATTCCCATATGTAATTTCTCTAAGGATGAATTATTTGTTGCATTGCAGGAAAAATAATTCCACCTTTATTTTCAATCTTGTTTCTAGTCATTCTTAAGTACTTCAGAGCTGTAATCTTACTTAGTGCTTTAACAATCAATTCTCCACCTCAGACCCAATATCACTAAACATAAGGTTTATGTAAATACTGTCTCATTAATATATGGATTCTTCTTTAAAAATTCTGAAAAAGATCCCAAAATCTTCACCTGTTCCTCTTTCTACTGGAGTTAAGTGACCGTAACCAGCAATGATTAATGGGATTCCTTCTCATCACGCTCTTGCGGGCAGAGGCTGGCACAGAGACTCGAGAAGGGGGCATGTGGGGAACAGCCAGAGGCAGCCTCCCTGTGGGCCACAGTGTCACTGTCATGATGACCGCATGCACACACATGCCCCACTGGATTTTTCTAAAAAAACTTTCTATGAACTTGTGAAAAATTAGATATCATTTACTTTAAAATCAGATGAACAGTTCCCAGAGCTACAGTAATTACTTCTGAAAAATTCGCAATTTTCTCTTTGGCATTAAGACCAAGGTATAATAGGTTTTCCATTAGACTCCTGAAACATTAATTTGATTTCTCATTTAACAATTATTAAATTTCCTGTCAAATGAGTAATAAAATATTTTTACTTACTGCAAAAGAATTTGACTCCACATGACGACTGCCTAAATCGATTTAAATCATTGAAGAGGTCTACTTTGACAACTACATTGATTTCCCCACGGATACCTATAATTTCAAAAGGAAAAACAAGTTTCTACCTTAAGAAAATAAAGTATAATTAAATAATCAGGCAAATAATTAATGATTTAAAAATAACATATCATAACAGCAATGCTTTGTTTCCTAATTATTTTCATTCTATAGATGCTCTAATTTATTTAAGTAAATCCTGTTTTCCAATTTATTTTACCATTTTAAACATCAATAAATAATAGAGAATATGAATAATGTCACAATACACATAAATCTCATCAAACATCTTATCTTCTTATACTAAACTACTATCAATGGAATTGCCAGGTCAAAAATGTAAAATAGACAGAAAAATGCAAGACTGTAGGCAGAAGCATCTGCCAGTTCCTTATGCCCATAATGGTCCATCTGCCATTTTAAAGAGATGACATATTTTTAGGCTAGTGGTTCTCAGACTTTTTGATTGCAGGACCCCTCTACAATCTCAAAAATTATTGATCTCAAAGAGTCTTTCTCTATGTGGGTCAAAACCTTCAATATTTACCATATTATAAATTTAAATTGAGAATTCAGACAAATATTTACTTATTACTTCATTTAAAGTAGTAGTAAATCGATTTATGTCAAAATAAACATTTTTTATAAAAGTAACTAATTTGAAAAACAAAAATATTTTAGTGATAAGAGTGGCATTACATTACATTTTTGCCAATCTCTATAGTGTGTAGCTTAATGAAGTAGTTAGATTCTAATTTCTGCTCTACATTCAATGTGTGGTAACATCATACATCATAAAACCTCTGAAAACTCCACTGTACAACTTGTAAGAAAGTGAGACTAAAAATGGCAAATGACATATAAGTATTGTCCTGAAAACAGTTCTCATCTCACTTCACAGAGCCTGTGAAAGTATCTCATGGACCCACAGATGTCCCCAGACCATACTTTGAGAACTTTGCTTTAGGCAACAAAAAGCCTTTGAAGAATTTTCTTTCCTTTCAAGAATTTCTAAGCAGAAAAGTTTCAAGATTATTCATTTTAAAATGTGTTTTAGAAACACAGTAGCAATATTAGATGATTTTCAAATGATGCATTTGCTTACTATATTGTACAAATTTCGCAGGCATTATTCCAAATTATGGTCAGAAAAGTTACAGTCCTACCAACAATACACACCACCACATGTCTACTAAAAGAGAACACATCTTTGGAAGATACGTATTTTAAAAATGCCAGGCACAGCACAAAAGTCTTTAAGGATAAATTAAAAGACTGTGACTTATTTTCTTAAAATGAACTGCTTACCATGAATGGTATCATAAATTGGAAACCATCCTGAGATGACCGTTGCAGCCTCACTGTAGAGTAAAGGATCAATGTCAATGTACACTTTACCAATGGCATCATTTGCACTATATGTATCATGGTCAAGAACTGTGATCTGGAGAGGTTCATCTTGTAAATCTTCATCATCCACCTAAAAAAGTATATCTTAAAAATTAAATCTTATAATTTAAAAATCTTCACTACCATAAATGTATACATATACCAAATGTAAAAGATTACTTATTTCCAGGAAAAGAAATCTTATAGATTTATCTCTAAGCAAAGGTAGAGAGATTAGTCATTAGGGAAATGCAAATCAAAACCGATTAGATAACGCCTCACATCTACATTCTTTGTATTAAACTGGTCATCAAGTCTGGTGAAGTCAACCTCCGAAACCTAAATACCTTCTTCAGGTGGTTTAAATATGAGACAGTTCAAAGTAAAAGAATGCAGATGGTCCTTAGCCATAGGAAGTCAAACTCACCTCATTCATAATAAAAATGCACATTAAAATTATACTGTGAATACCACTTCAGACCTACTAGGATGGGTTACATTTTTTAAAAAAATAAAATAAAATAACAAGTATTGACAAGGCTATGGAAAAACCAAAACTCTCATACATGCTGGTAGGAATGTAAGATGGTGCAACCACTGTGGAAAAGTTTCGCAGTTCCTTAAAAAGCTAAACACAGAAATTACCATGTGACTCAGCCATTCCACTTCTAGGTATAGACCCAAAAGAACTGAAAACAGGGAGTCAAACAGATACTGGTACACCAATGTTCACTGCAGCATTATTCACCACAGCCAAAAGGCAGAAACAAACCCAAGTGTACATCAACAGATAGATAAACAAAATATGGTATATTCATACAATGGAATATTATTTGGCGATAAAAAGGAATGAAATTCTGATACATGCTACACAACACGGATGAACCTTGAAAACATTATGCTAAGTAAAAGACGCCATACACAAGAGGACAAATACTTATGATTCTACTTATATGAAATGCTTATATAGGCAAATTCAGAGTCAGAAAGTAGATTAGAGGTTATGAGGGGCTGGAGAGAGGAGGGCATGGGGAGTCGTTGCTGAATGAGTATTTTCTCTTTGGAGTGATGAAAAAATTTTGGAAATAGTGGTGATGGTTGCACAACATTTATGCATGTGAATGCAGTTAATGCTACTGTATTGTACACTTAAAAATGGCTAAAATGGCAATATTTATGATATGTATTTTTAACACAATTCAAAAAAATGTTTAATCTGTACATTATTCTTAAGTGATTTTTGGTATATGCTAAAATCCAGAGAAAATTACTATATAATAATATAATACCTTTTTAATCTGGGTTCTCCTATTCATATATGATATTTTCTGAACTGTAACATAATTTTTTGAAAACTCAATATTCTTAGGAAATATTTTTATGGTGTAGGAAAACTACTATACCTGAAATAAAACGTAGTCCAATCACTCCTGGGAAAAAAGGGTCACCTCAAAAATACACATGCAAAAATGCTGACATTTAAAAACTTACCTCAAATTTAAACCATTCTGAGTTCCACTGAGGGTTGAGGGACTTGAGATACACATCTGTTTTAAAGGTGGTATTACCAAATTTTACCTAAAAACAAGTAAGAACAGTTCAAATAAAAATATAAAAAATGTGAATAAAATTAAAATTTAACGTCAGCTAAAGAATAGGAGGATTAACCATGCAGGGGAAAAAAAGACAACTGTCCCCTGAGACAAAAGGAAAGAAAGTATGGATGGATCCAGGCAAGTTTATAAACTACACCTGGAACAAGGGATCACCCACTGTTCTGTTTGACTAGCTCTACAGGGAAATTAAAATCAGACCATTATGTCAGCGTGGAGAAAGTAATCACATGGCCTTCACTAAACAGGAGCTCAGACAAAAGGGGAAAGTCTTAAGGGTGGAGGACCAGCAAAATATAATCAGAAGGTAGAAAGGACAGCTGACTCTTACCATCTCATCAAGGGAATCCAGAACTACAGCCCATTATTATAAGAACTTAGTAACATATCCTCATATTTTCTCACTTCCTCAGTATTTGTTACTTTTTAAATCCTTACCTGTGCATACACAGTGATCAGCAATAAACTATGGTCATTAAGGGTTTTATGTTTCTATCTTCAGGGACAATAAAAGGGGTTGGAATGGGGAGACTACCGTTTCATAGCCAGTCTTGGCAGACACTAAATCAAAATGCAAACGTAAATTAGAAGGAAAGGAAGAAGGCAGAAAGGAGGCTAAATCCCTGGGACTTGCTTCTAAGAAAGAATGGAGATTGTGAAACCTCAGGCTGGACTTGAGAAGCGGTCAGGAAGCTTAAGAGCAAAACAGTTAAGAAACTACTTCCTAGATTGTCTCCCCTCTCCTAAATTTGATCTCTCTAAGCTCTTCCCTAATTCTATCAGTTATCACCATGAAGTATCTTTTCTAACCTCAAAATTCACTAAAGGTTTATCCCGATACCCAGTAAGGAGTTTTGCATGTTGTAGACACTTAGGAAATACTGGTTCAATCAGATAATCTATGAAATCTCCTTTCCTTCTTGACCTACAACCCTACTATTGGTATTATAATACTTGTAGATATTAATGTTTAATCAGTCCAGAAAATGTTCTAAAAGCAAAATACCCAAACCTATAGTTATTATCTTCTGTACATTTTTCTAGTTATTTTATCATGCAATTTGAATTATCAAGGAATGATACCAACCATTTGGTACCTAGGCAGTTTGGTCAGAGGGTTGAAAAGGTTTAAGAAATTACATAAAAATAATGAGTTCCTGCATGGTAAGGAATACGATAAAGTCAAAGATAAATAAGAAACTGAGAAAAAGGATTTGCCAAATATGTCACAAACAGCTAATTTCTTCAATTTCTAACAAGTTCCTACAAAGCAATAAGAAAAAGATCAACAAACCAACCAAACAAAGGAAATTCAAAGAAATGGAAATATAGATGTCTTTTAAGTATATCAAGAGCTGAAAACCTCATTCATACTAAGAGAAATCAAACTAAATCGACATTTTTACTACTCAGGTTGGCAAAGATCAAAAAGTTTGAAAACACAGTGTGAATGAGGCACTCTCATACTCTTGCTGTGAATGCAAATTAGAACAATCTTCACAAAGTGCAGTCTGACAACACTTATCAAAATTTTAAATACCTACACCCTTTATATTCATACATAGGTGCGCAATGACATATATAAGCAGCATTATAGTAGCAAAAGATTGGAAATAACCTAGAAGTCCATCAATCAGGAACTGGCTAAATTAAGTATGGGAAAGCCACACAATGCAGTGCTATACAGAAGATCGAAGCAGTTTTCCGTGCACTAGTATGGAACAATGTCCAAGATACATCCCTCTACTGCAGAGCAGTGTGTACGGCATTCTTTGTGGAGGGAAAAAAATGACAAAATGTTATAAGGCATATGATATATGCCTATATATGCACAGATTATTTCTGGAAGGATATACAACAAATGTTAACAGCGGCCACTAAACGAAACAAGACAGATCGGTTAAAGGAAAGCGATGAGAGGCTGACTCATTCTGTACCTTTTGAATTTTGAGCCATTGCACATATATTACCTATTTTTTAAATGCATTATTTAAAATTCAAAAACATCAAAAATTAAAATAAAATTCAAATGGCAAAAACTGTTTTGATTCAGTTATAAAATTCTGGATTCACTGCCGGGAATTTATCCTGAAGTACTTTCACATATGGCCCCTTCCCAAAAGATATACAAAAACCTAGTGCCAACAAGAAAATGACTAAATAAATCACATGCTCCCTACTAAAGAATGGAGTTGATTACATGTACTGTCAGGGGACGATGTCAATGGCATAATAACTGAAAAAACCAAGTAGTAGAATATAAAAAGTATGATTACATTTGTTTTCAAAAATATGATATGTAAAAGTTTTTTGTTTTTTTTAAAGCAGGGGAGAAGGAGTAGATGAATACATGCCAAAGAAGTGACAGCAATTATCTCTGAAGAAGGGACTGATAAGGGTGTAGACAACACAGTATAGTGTTGTAAGTAAGAAGTAAGGGGCTTTCAAGTTTTACTTGAGTATTTGAATCTTTTCTAACAGGAGCTATTCATGTACAGTCATCCCTCACTACCCACGGGTATTGGTTCCAGGACTCCTCCCACCCACCCCCCCACCCCACAGATACCCAAATCTGTGGATGCTCAAGTCCCTCATATAAAATGGCACAGTACCTGCACATAACCTATGCACAACCCCCCATACACTTTAAATCATCTCTTTAGTACCTAACACAATGTAAATGCTATGTAAACAGTTGTAAATTCCATGTGAATACTACGTAAATAGCGGCCACACACAACAAATTCCAGTTTTGCTTTTTGGAACTTTCTGGAATTTTTTTCCAAATATTTCCTACCTGCAGTTGGTTGAATCCGAGGAAGTGGAACCCAGGGATACGAAGGGCCAACTGTATTACTTGCGTAATTTTTCTTTTTTTTTACTTTTAAATCACAAATGTTAAAGAAATGAAACAAGGAAAAAGAAACCTGGGAAGAAATCTGCTCATTTACTTATCTAGTTTTCATTACATTTCAATATTCAAAATATCAAAGAAATACTTATCATTTAATTTACCTAAATACTGCTTTATTTGAAGTAAAATGTCGTTAGGATTCATAAAAGCATTCAAAACCATTCAAAAGCCAAATGTACTTAAGGATTTTGGCTCAATTGCCAAAAACAGCATATCATTTCTTAAGCTATGATTTCAGAGCCCTCTTCAGTTTTGTCTCATTATAATGTAGTGCTATATTGTGATTTTTTTTTTTTTTTTTTTTTTGGTCAACTGTCCGTTCTAGATATAGTAAAAATCTGATAGTCCGCACACTATACTAAACAAACAAGCAAAAGACAAGATTTTAGAAAAAGAAAAAGGCTAGAGTGTATGTTCTGCCAACATTGTGGTGATTCCCCTTCTACTAAAGAAGAATCAGAGTTCATTTGGCCTTATTTAATTGGAAGGAGATTTTATTATTCAGCAATTAAATGAATGCCTTACAATTTAGTTAAAGAACATCAGGGATTTTAACAAGATTCCCTAGTAAGGTAAACACATTCTCTTTCCCCACTCATTAGCTAAATTACCTTGAGAAAGTTATTTAACCTGTTATTTAAAGCTGCTTCCTCCTCTGAAAAGGGGAGTTGCTGTAAGCATTAAACAGGATAATGTATGTAGAGACTTAGCAAAATGTCTGGTAGAAAATGCTCATTAAATATTAATTTCTTTTCCTATCCCTGTTCCCTCAAAGGCTCCCGGATAAACAAAATGATAATGTAGTTTAGCGGAACAGTTTATAACATGCACATTAATATTGGGATATATTTTGATTAATACTCCCCTTGTACAGAATCCCATCCTGTTCATCCTGGAGATTCCCACAATGATCATCCTTAAGTACTACTTGGTCTTCACTGGCTTCCTAAACTCCTCACATCATATATAGTAGAAATTCCCTCAACCCCAACGCAATCAGGACCAATATCTGATTACTCAATCAAATAATCTGGTTAGATCAGAAAATCATTAAAAATGATACAAACAGTAAACATTTTCAAATAAAACATATAAATAAATATTCATTCCTCTATCTTTTATCGTAAGACTGAAGCCTCTTCTTTGAGTAAGGGTCCACTGTTGACAGTTCTGTGTCATCTTTTTTGCATAAACCACACTCATAACATATCATCTGTGTTTGCCAGTCTGGGCTTCTTTAAAATGCGGTAAAACTTAAAATCACTGGTAAAATAACTATGGATAGAGAATCCTAGATTCTTTACAATCTTCATCTAATTCAAGAGCAATTTTTAGCAACTGTATCCATAATGCTTTACATAGCATTATCAACTTCATTATCCCACTTATTTCACTGATTTGTATAAGATTTAAATAAATAACAATAACAAATAGTGTTGGCATAAATAGGTTAGGGAATAAACGCAACTGCCTCTTAGTAAAGCATATCAGCCAACTGATGGGAGAAGCAGGCACACTGGAGTATAATCTAACCGTATGGGGTATTCAAGAATGTGTTTACGGCAGAAATGCAGAGCACTGGGCACTGTAACGAGGCAGTTAGCAGAAACTGGTTAAGAGAGCATCTGCTGTACAGACTTCTCCCCATCGTTTTCAGACCACTTAGTAATCGGCATCCTCTCTACCCAGCCAAATTTTATTTCCCACTTCTATTTAACAAGAACCCTCCCTTCAATTACATGTGCTATATTCCCTCCTTTTGCTTTTATCGTTTATCCTCTTCATCCAAAAAATGCCCCCTTTTCCTCTCTGCCTATGGAAATGGCACCACCTTTCAAGCCAGGCACAAAGATTTCTCATCACCAGCTCGGGCTTCATTATGTCCCTTTCCTATGAGCTTATATGGTACTTAGAGTCCATATCACAAAATTTATCCCTTTATTATACTGTAATCCTTCACTATCCCCTTTTTCCTGCATTAATCTTTCCCTTTCTGCTGGGTTATTCCTATTAGCACACAAGTATGTTCTAATATCTTCCAACTTATTTTTTTTTAAGTACTAAAAGCTGCATACTCCCCCCAAATACCACACTATTTCTCCTCTCCCTTCACAGCCATACTTCCTGAAACAATTGCCTATTCATGCCTCTCTTACTTCCTTACTCCCGTGTACTTTAACCCTCTAAATCACTACAGTATGGGCTTCCGCCCTTGTCACTCCTCAAGCCAGGACCCTTAACATCCTTATGTTGTCCAATCCAGTGATTTCTCTGTCCCCTTACTTGACCTCTCAGTGCCATTTGACAGTTGAGGACTTCCTCTTTCTAGAAACTTCCTCTCTTGCCTTCTGAGACATTACTTTCTAGATTTTTCTCCCACCCACTGGCTAACAATCTCAATTTCCTTCCCCTAGTCCTCCACCTCTAATAAATTCTTAATGTCATGTTCATTCAAGGATCCATCCCTCTTCTCGCTCCCTCTTCTCTCCCCTAAGTCAATGGTTTGCAAAAGGGACAGAACCAACTTCTAAAGAAACTTTGCAAATTTAGGAACGAATAATTTCTAAATTTCAAAAATTTCATTTTTGGGACGAATAATAGTATTTAGTAAGGAAGGCCAGAGATGCTGTCCTGCAATTCAAGAGACAGTCCCCAACAATGAAGACTTGTCTCATGTCATGACTTTCAAATATCCACACCAGATAGCCACATGGGCGAAAAACCTACCTAGACCCTAACTCAGGTTTATAGATAGAATATTATGATGGGTTTTAATACACTTTAACTGTCAAGAAAATGCAACCACTGTGAAAATTAATGGACAACTCTCTTTCCCATGAGTTGACTATAGTGTATTTTGGGAAATCAGATAACCAATGGCAGTGAAGGCCCATCTGAGATGCCAAAACTACACAACTGTCTCACTCTGTGAGAGGAGCAGTCATGTTCACGTGATTTTACATGGAGGTGAGGTACTTCCTATCCTGAATTCTGCTTTATTTTCTCCACATAGGAAGCTTCTCACCATCTAGCATACTTTATCTCTTACTTAACTATTTTTTTGATTAACTCCTTCCTCCCACTAGAACCTAAGTTCCGTGACTACAGAAACTTTCATTTTGCTCACTGCTCTATCCCCAGCATGCTGTACAACAGCCAGTATAGTATCTGATATATACAAAGGCTCAGTAAATATCATGGGCGCAACCTGATTACTTCATGTCTTCTGTGGTCATTAACAAGCACTTCCATATTGAAACACATGTAAAAATACTTTTATTTCTCTATCATATTACAGTTAGAGCATTATATTGATTTTTTTTTAAACTGTGGGCATAGATAGGTTATATTAGCTATAGCTATCATGCCAAGATAGTAGAGGGAAGATTTCAAAATACCTGCTATATAAAGGCAGGACCGGGTCTCACAGAGTTGAGAAGCACTGGCCTGTGTGAGCTTATTTTTAACTCATACCTCTCTTCGAAACACCATACTCACAAATCCAACTTTCTCCTTGACAACTCCAATTAAAGGAACCAAAGACATCTCAAATTTAACATGCCCAAATGGAAGTTGATTCTCAACCCACTCAGTCTCCCTCAACCCTATGGAGACTGAGAAAATTGCCCCAGTGACTCCAGAAAGCTAGGAATCACCTTTCAGTCTCCCTTTCCCTGATCCCTACTCCAGTCTACCAACAAATCCTCTACTGTCTATCTTCAAAGCATACCTGGAATCCATCCACTTCTACTAGCAAAACCATCACCTTGACCCTCACTGCCTCTTTTTTGAACTATAATGGAATCTCCTAACTAGTTGCCTGCTTCAGCTCTTTCCCCTCTGCAGTCCATTCTCCAAACAGCAACAAGAGTGCTCATCTCAACAAGTGCTTCTTCCCTCTGAACTGAGAATAAAATCCAACCTTCAGTCATGGCCTCTAGGATCCTGCACAACTGGCTCCCTGATTAACTCTCCAACGTTACCTTACAGCACTCTCCCCTTCACTTACTACATGCCAGCACACACATCTTCCTTCACTTCCTAAAACAAAGCAAACCCTCAGGATCTTCCCTCTGCTGAGACTCTCCTATCCTCCAGCCTCTTTTGCCCGGCCCCTCCCCTACACAGACAGACAGACAGACAGACACACACACACACAAACACACTGTGAGCAGCTAGCTCCTTCTCGTCCACAGGTCTCTGCCTAACTGGCACCTCCTCGGAGGCCTCCCCTGATAATTCAACCTAAAGTTCCTGAGATTCTCTTTCTATCGTTTTCTTTCATGGCACTCATCACAACTTGTAATTATAAATGTACTCTTGGGACTTCCCTGGTGGTGCAGTGGTTAAGAATCCGCCTGCCAATGCAGGGGAAACGGGTTCGATCCCTGGTCCAGGAAGATCCCAGGTGCTGCGGGGCAACTAAGCCCGTGCGCCACAACTGCTGAGCCCTGCACTCTATAGAGCCCACGAGCCACAACTACTGATAGTGAAGCCCGCGCTCCCTAGAGCCCATGCTCCGCAACAAGAGAAGCCACTGCAATGAGAAGCCCGTGCACCACGATGAAGAGTAGCCCCCGCTCGCCACAACTAGAGAAAGCCCGTGCACAGCAACGAAGACCCAACACAGCCAATAAATAAAAAATAAAAATATAAATAAATAAATGTACTCTTTCTTTACTTTTTAATGTCTGGCTCTCCCACCAAAATATAAACTCCGTAAAAACAGGAACCAAGTCTATTTTGTTCACCATCACATATGCATCAGCTAGATCGGTGACTAGCATGTGGCTTGGCAAAGAGCAGACACTCAGTAACTATTTGTTGAAAGAAGGAATTAATGAGTCACCCTTGAATCCAACCCCTCCCTCACCAGCAAAAGCCATTTGTTACCAAGGCCTGAGAATTTTACCTAAGAAATGTCCCTCAAATCTTTCCCCTTTAATCCATTCCCACTGCCATTCTAAACGTGCACATATTGTCTGGGTAATTTTACCACCTTCTTAACTGATCTCCTTGCCTCATCTCTCATCTATCCAGTCCATCGATAACATCACCATTCAAGTCATTCTACAAAGAAACAACCTAATCCAAACATGATCTTACTTCATTTCTGCTTGAAGAACTTCCCCCGTTTACCCTCTATTTACAAAAAACACAGAAAAGGGCGCTGGCGCCAACCTACCTTCCCAGCCTTATCCCTCACAACCTCCACTACGCACACATCCACTTTGACTCCAGACACATCCCAAACTAAGATGGTTTCCTACCACACCGTGTATCCCACTCTGTGCCTCTGATGTTCCCTCTGCTTGGTAAAATCCTGGGTACCCTACAAGGCCCAGTTCAAATGTCACTTTTTTTAGGAAGCCTCCCTAAACCTTCAGAGACAGAATTAAGCTTCCACAGTCTGCAGAAACACTCATCATCTTGCCTGGAGAGGCAGTATTTGCACTGTGGATTAACAAACCACTAGGCTTTGGAGATTTACAAGGTTAAGGCACCTTGGGCAAATTATTTACTGTTCCTAGGCTTTTTTTTTAAGTTATAAAATATTTTTAATTGTGAAAACAGTCAATAGAGGTTGACAACGCAAATGTTATCTCAAAACATTTTCCCGTGGTTCCTGAATTTGCTAGGTTCCTATGTACCAGCAAGTCCCCATAGCAGTTCTCAGGTTTCATGGTTCCTTTCACATATGTTTTGATTGATTACATGTATATACTGCTTGGAAACAAAAGTCCATGTGATATTAAAACAAACAAACAGGGGCTTCCCTGGTGGCGCAGTGGTTGAGTCTGCCTGCCAATGCAGGGGACACAGGTTCGAGCCCTGGTCTGGGATGATCCCACATGCCGCGGAGCAACTAGGCCCGTGAGCCCCAACTACTGAGCCTGTGCGTCTGGAGCCTGTGCTCTGCAACAAGAGAGGCCGCGATAGTGAGAGGCCCACGCACCGCGATGAAGAGTGGCCCCGCTTGCCGCAACTAGAGAAAGCCCTCGCACAGAAACAAAGACCCAACACAGCCAAAAATTAATTAATTAATTAATTAATTAATTTTAAATAAAACAAAAAAAGTCTTCTGTATACCCACTGTACCTCTTGGGTACCTTGATGACAAAATTTAAAAAAAAAAAAACAAAAAACTTGTGTCTTCCAGGTACTTCAATTATAATATGGGAAAATAATACAATAGCAGGACTGTTATAAGGACTAAGAATTGAAAAAAAGTTAGCACAGACCTGGCAATAATGAGACTCACTACGTATTAGCTATTATTTATTAACCTAAATTGTGTGGGTCAGTCTCTGAGATACCAGAAAGCAAAGACTAGGCTTTGGCAATCTGTGTATCCCCATGACCTATCATCTGGCCCAAGAACACACCCAGTAACTGTTTCTCACATAAAAATGAAGTTGAGCTTGAGAACTGCAATGGCAATGTCTGATTAGGTCAGAGAATCTTTAGGGAACATCAACAGTATTTTATATTGATATGGAATCAGGCTGTATATTATCATGTATCTATCAACTCTAAGCATTAATAGCCCAAACGATTATCGTTCTAATGCTCTGGCTCACCGTGACAATTTTTATTACAATCTTACTTGGCTTCTTTCTCCGGATTATTACTTTCCGGGGCCTGTGCTAATTAGCATGAGTTTTAAACTAATCATTAGATTTAAAAAGCAATTTTGCAATTTAAATCCATGGCACTTAATTGGCTTCCTACCACAAGGCACTAAATTACCCTGAAACAGCTCCTCGACCTACCAGTCTATACGAGAGAAGAAAAGTGTTGCACTTGGGTCTTAGAACTTACACTGATGATTCAGAAAATAATATGTTAAAGAGGAGATCGCCTTGCAGCTCCCCCAGTGCCCATAACGGACCGTATCTACATTCTTAAACATCATCTCCATCACTGTAGCATTAAAAGCTAGCTACCCTCCCCCCACCAAAGAAGGGTGTGTGTGTGTGTGTGTGTGTGTGTCTGTGTGTGTGTGTGTGTGTGTGTGTCTGTGTGTGTGTGTGTGTTTCAGTGGCCGCGTGGTCACACCTCGGGATGCCCTGACTGGCAGGTGGCCTGTTAGGAGTCCTGACATCAGGGTCACCCTGCAGGCAGAGCAGTAAAAGCCTCCCCGCGCGGCAGAGCGCGCCGCGGACGCCTGCGAGCAGTTGCCCCCGTCACATGGGCTACAGTCTCGGCAGGCAGCCCTCCAGGGAGGGCTGGACAAGCACGGCACCCAGCAGGGCGGTCGACAGGGGAATGGGCTGAGAGGCTGCGGGCAAGGTGGCTAAGATCCTTCACAGGGCTCGGCGCTCCCTGTGTTTGGAGGGGCAGGACCTTGCACCAACCTCCACGAAGGCATCAGTCAGGTCACTAGCTCGGTCCATCACCGGCAAATGGCGCCCGGCCACGATTTTCACCTTCAGCTTCCCAGGCATCGTCTCGGCTTCGGCCTCTCCTTGGGCTCCTGCAGAAATAAACAAGCGAGTCTGCGCCGAGCGCCCAGCGGGGCGGGGGAGGGACGGGGCCGCGCGGGGTAACTGACAGCGGAGGGCGCGCGGGGGCGCGCCGCGCCGCCGGCCGCCACTTACTCTCGGAAGAAAAAGGGAGCCGTCCTGCGCGGGAACTGAGGCCTCATTCCGGAGAGGCAGCCGGAGGAGCGGCCCCGGTGGAGGCTTCTGACCCGGCTCCACAGCGCTGGCAAGAGAAGAAGCCAGTCAACATCCCATTGAGCCGCAGCCGCCCCTACGAGTGTTTCTCCTCCCCCCAAAATGGCGGCCCCCAGGGCGGGGAGGAGGCATCGATCGCTCGGCGCTCGGCCCACTTCTCAGGGGAGGCACTAAATTCGCCGAGAGCAGATGAAGGAGGCGGGACGGACTTCGAGGAAGCTGGTAGGCAGGGAAACGGGTCGAGCCCCGCATCATCCACCGAGCCTGGGGCTGTAGGTCGGCGCCCTGCTGCTTCCCGGGAAGAAAACCGGCCCACCCTCTAGGAACGAAGCGCAGCTGCGGCTCGGTAACTTCTGCAATGCATTTCCAAAAGGCTGGGACAGAAGGAGCAGCAGCGGAGACTGCTAGAGGAGCGATTTCAGTCTGCCTTTAACGACCCACTAGTAGTTCGTGAAATCAGCTTAACTGGTTTCCACCTGGAAAGGGAACAGTTTTTCTTATATCTGAAACAGAGTGAAAAATTTAAGGAACCTCTCGGATAGTCGCGTAATTATTCTGCAGTTAACACTCTGTTCAGTCATGTACACGTGTACTAGGTGACAGATGTTAAGGTAGATCTTGGGGGAAAAAAAAACCCAAAAAATTTCGAAATCCAAAGCCACTGCTTGAAAGAAATTGCCCTGCACTCTTAGATCATCTCAATGTGGTTATTAAACATCTGCAAACCTAAAGATAAGACCTACAATGCTGGCAGTAGTTCAGGACCTCCTACCATAGGAAATTGTGTTCGACTAATTGGACCAGATAAGCTTGATTAAACATCTTGAAGAATCGACCCAATTGTATATATACATAAACATGCTAAAATGAGGCCTAATTTATAAGCTCAGACCATCAGAAAAAAATTAGGGAAGTTGAAACACACACACGCAGGAGGTAACACAAATCACTCCATACCATGCATCAAAAGTAGCAATAACAATATATGCCATATCAAATACTAAAATCAGCATTAACCATTCCAGTAAAAAGATTATACCACTGGATTCATCAGGAGTGGAAAATTCCCAAATGAAGATATCAGGATGATATTTTTAACTTTAAAAATACTCAAAAATAAAGGCATCCAAATTGGAAGGAAAGAAGTAAAACTGTCGCTATTTACAGATGACATGACACTGTATAAAGAAAGACTCCACGGAAAAATAGTTAGAACTAATAAATGAATTCACTACAGTTGCAGGATACAAAATCGATGTATAGAAACCTGTTGCTTTCTTTAAACTAATAACCAACTATCAGAAGGAGAAATTAAGAAAACAATCCCATTTATAATTGTATCAAAAAGAATAAAATACCTAGGAATAAATTAATACAAGGTGAAAGACTTGTATACTGAAAACTATAAGACATTGGTGAAAGAAATAAGACACAAAATATTGAAAAATATTCCATGCTCATGGATTGGAAGAATTAATATTGTTGAAATGTCCATATTACCCAAAGCTTTCTACAGATTCAATGCAATCCCTATCAAAAATTACAATGCCATTTTTCGAGGACTAGAACAAACAATACTAAAATTTGTATGAAACCACAGAAGACCACAAATGGCCAAAGCAATCCTGAGAAAGAAGAACAAAACTGGAGGTATCACAGTCCATGATTTCAGACGATACTGCAAAGCTATAGTATCAAAACAGTATGATATTGTCAGAAAAATAGGCACACAGATAAGTGGAACAGAATAGGGAGCCCAGAAATTGACCCACAAATAATATGGTCAATTAAATAACAACAAGGGAGCCAAGAATATACAGTGGGAAACTGGATAGCTACATGCAAAAGAATGAAACTAGACTACTATCTTATACCATAGGCAAAAATTAACTCAAAATGGATTAAAGACTTGAACGTAAGACCTGAAACCATAAAACTCCTAGAAGAAAACATAGGCAGTAAGATCCTTGACATTGGTCTTGGCATTGAAATTTTGGACTGACTCCAAAAGCAAAGGTAACCAAAGCAAAAATAAGTGGGACTACATCAAACTTAAAAGCTTCTGCATAGCAAAGGAAACCATCAACAAAATTAAAAGACAACTTACTGAATGGGAATACAAATCATATATCTGATAAGGAGTTAATACCCAAAATGTATAAAGAATTAAAACAACTGAATAGCAAAAAATCAAACAATCTGATTTTTAAGTGGGCTGAGGATCTAAATAGACATTTTTCTAGAGAAGACATACAGATGGCCAACAGGCACATGAAAAGATGTTCAGCATCACTAATTATCATGGAAATGCAAATCAAAACTGCAATGAGATATCAACTCACACCCATTAGGATGACTACTATCAAAAAGAAAGTTTAACAAATGTTGGAAAGGATGTGGAGAAAAGAGAACACTTGTACATTGTTGGTGGGCGTGTAAATTGGTGCAGCCACTATGGAAAACATTATGGAGGTTCCTCAAAAAATTAAAAATAGAACTACTATATGGTCCAGCTCTTCCACTTGTTGGTATTTGCTGAACACAAAATCACTAATTTGAAAAGATGTATGCATTTGAATTGCAACATTATTTACAAAATAGCCAAGATATGGAAGCAACCTAAGTGTCCCTTGATAGATGAATGGATAAAGAAGATGTGGTGTATGTATATACAGTGGAATACTACTTAGCCATAGAGAAAAACAAGGAAATCTTGCCATTTGTGACAACATGGATGGAACTTGAGGGTATCATGATAAGTGAAATAAGTCAGAGAAAGACAAATACCGTCTGATTTCACTTATATGTGGAATCTAAAGAAGAAAACAGATGAACAGACAAAACAAAACTAAACTCATAGATACAGAGAAAAGATTGGTGGTTACCAGAGAAGAAGACAGTTGGGGGTGGGCAAAATGGGTGAAAGTGGTCAATTGTATGGGTGGTAACTAGACTTACTGTGTTGATCACTTTGTGGTGTATACATATATCAAATTATTATATCGTACACCTGAAATTAATGTAATGTTACATACCGATCTTACCTCAATAAAAAAAAAATTACTCAACAGGTTAAATTAAGTACTCTAGGCAGTGGTGACCCAGAATTATCTTTTTAAAGCAAACATTTCTTCTACAGAAGGAATATTGCTTACATAAGTGAGAAGTTGAACTACCTCAACATAAAAATCTAAAAGAGAAACCACTGACTTTTTGGACTAGAGAAACCTTTATCCATCCAAACTATGACAAAAGGATAGAGACCACATGCAATGCAAATTTCCTTAGATCTACCTGCAGTTTTTTTATGGAGTCTAACTCTACCCTTAAAAATGCCCTTACCATACTCTCAAGGTCAGCTATAGTACATGATCAGCTAATCCTAGTGTGTTTTGTTTTGTTTTGGTGGTAGAGGTGAAAGAGCTTTTTTTACTGAAATCAAAGCGTTGCCATACTACCAGTTTTTCTTTTTAAATACCAAAAAATATAAAGAGAAGAATTAGAAAACTGAAGTTTAGCAACAATCTTAATGGAAAATAACGCATTGTGTTACAAGATGTTGTAATGTAAAAAAAAAAAAAAAAAAAAAAATTGCAAATTGCACAGTTAGAGGTTAGCAGTTCAGCCTCCTAATTAGTAGCCTGAGAGGTACTCGTACATAGCTGTTGCCTTAGGCTTCATCAACAGGAGATTATAATTAAGATGCTTCCTGAAGATTTTTTTTTTTTTGGTGGAATTAAGCCTGACTTCAGTTTGTCTTCTAATAATTGCACCAGTTTCTTTTCATTAGTGCTGGGCACAATGCTGAATTTCCTGACAAATCCATCATGATCTGGTTCCTGATTACCTTCTTTAGCTTCATACCTTGCCACACTTCTTGCATTTTAGATCCTACAGTAATAACAAGGGCTAATGTATATTGAACATTTACTGTGTACCAGCTGCTGAATTCGGTGCATCTCAGCTTTTATGCCTCCCTAAAAATCTGACATAGGAATTATCAGCTTTCATTTTATAGATGAGGAAGTTGAGGCTTGGCAAAGGTATGGTCATTACCCAAAGTCACAGAGCTGGTAATTTTGGAGGCAGGATTTATATTTAGACAATGCCATTCCAAGAACCCATATTCTTTAAAGGCTGTATGCAGTTTTCCAGTAAATGATGCTTTTCTCTCTGCCTGGAATACCTTTCTCATAGTCATCCGAGAAAACACTTAAGAATTCATAACTCAGTTTAAACGTGACTTCAAATGTCTTCCCTGTTCTCCATAATAAACATACTATGCTACCACTGTGTCTAGCACGTGTGTTATTGCACTGTCCTTATACATAATTATTTAGTTGTCTCTCCCCTATTCAACTTTGAGCACCTTGAGGGGAAGGACTGCTTTCTACTCTCTCATCTCGCAATTCTCAGTTCCCTGCCCTGTGCCCCTCATGTGATCAACAAATGTTTGTGGAATTAAGTTTACATAACATTTAACACATATACTATTACTACTTCGCTCTCTCTTCTTTCCTGGCTTCCTAAAACCTGTTAATCTCTCTCTATCCCCTCAAAGTTCAGCTTCTCAAGGGTGTCTCTATTTGGTGTCCTCTCTTCACCTCCCAGGCACTCCTAAAACTATTTCTATCTGGCTTTAGCTACCACCGCTATACCAATACAGCTTTCACTTAAGGCCATCAATAAACTTTGCTCGCTAAATCCAGTGGACAGTTTGCATTTTACATGACTCTCCATAGCATTTGACAGTTGATCACATTCCCCTTGAAACAGTCTCCCAAGCTTCTCTTACCTATTCTGCTATATACATCTGTCTTCCCAGCCTGCTCTCTGTCCTTGACAAATAACGTGTTTCTCTCAGAGTCCCGTTCTTGCTCCGCTTCTGACTATACTCTCTCCCTAGGTGATCTCATTCATGTTCATAATTTCCATTTCTATCTGTTTGGCTAAGGATTCTCACATTTTTATCTTTAGCCCACAACTTTCTTCTGGGATCTGGACCCATATATACAACTGCCTAGTTCCTATTTCCATTTGGAATATCAAAGCGACCTTAGAGTCAACATATCCAAAATGGAATTTATTTTCTTTACCTCTCACACAGCTGCAGCAACAGCAGTTACAACAACAGCAGCAAAATAAAAGGCCCAGTTCTCCTCCACTCTGGTCCCCATCTCAAACGGTAGCGTAACCAGATGCCTAGTCAAGTGCTCAAACCAGAGACTCACTGGTTTAAGACTGAGGGTAGATACAAATGACAACTTGAACTCGGTTCAGTTACTTTTGCAGTGATTTACTTCTTTTTTTTTAATAGTCATCTTTTATTTATTTATTTTTATAATTATTTATGGCTGTGTTGGGTCTTCGTTTCTGTGCGAGGGCTTTCTCTAGTTGCGGCGAGCGGGGGCCACTCTTCATCGCGGTGCGCGGGCCTCTCACTATCGCGGCCTCTCTTGTTGCGGAGCACAGGCTCCAGGCGCGCAGGCTCAGTAATTGTGGCTCACGGGCCCAGTCGCTCCGCGGCATGTGGGAATCTTCCCAGACCAGGGCTCGAACCCGTGTCCTCTGCATTGGCAGGCAGATTCTCAACCACTGCGCCACCAGGGAAGCCCCTGATTTACTTCTAAAGCAGCAAATCAGCTGCATAAAGGATAAAAATGAGCCAAATAGGCAGCTAGGTAGGCTCATCTTCCCATTGGTTTCCTTGAATCTCATAAAGCCAAGCCCAGCGGATGGTGGGCATCCTCCCCACATTGAGTAAGATGTTCTCCAGATTGTTAGATTATTAAAGTGACACACATTGCTTTGTGTCAGTAACCAACAATGCACTCAGCGAGCCATGTCACCCAAGTGTAATAAGCAGGCTAAAGGCCTTGACTTTCTTATCGTGCCAGCACCAGGACAAGCTCCCTTTATTAGTGTCTGTACTGCAAAGCTGAGAGATTTTCCATTTATGTGTATTTAAGGTCTATCTGGAAAAGTCTAGCCACAGTTGACAATTACCTTTGACTTTTCCTCTTCCTTATCCTTGACATCCAGTGAATCACCAAGTCCTATGGTTTATAACTCCTAAACATCTCTCAAATCCATCTACTTTCCTCCATTGTTTGTCACCTGGATGACTGGTATCCCACTTCCACTCTTGGCTTTCCTCTAATCCATTCACCGTGAAGCAGCCAAAGTGATGTTTTTAAATAGTGAATATATTTGCATCACTCTATTTTAGGGGAATTTTTTGCCAAAGACCAGGTGACGCCCCTTAATTCTTGTCAGACGCTTTTCTTCATAAGAAAGTAAAAATGTTCAGAACTTAAAGAGAAGGGCATCAGTCCGAAGTGGGTTTTTTATTCAATTTTTGCCTTGTTGGGTTTGTTTAAAGTCAAACCATGATTCTCCACCTGTGTTAACCTATCACCTAGTGCTAGATTGTTCCATTTCAAGGGGATTGTTTTTCAAATGAATTGTTTCATTTCAGTATATACAAACTGAAATAGATCCCAATTCACCTCAGTTCATTACAAGTTATAAACCTGACCCTTAAAAGTTTTAACTCAACACTATATTTACATGATTTTTCCTTTGCCAGTTAGGTGGCACTAAGAGAGATTTTAGGATACTATAGGCCAGGCGTCCCCAACCCCCGGGCTGCAGACCGGTACCAGTCCAAGGCCTGTTAGGAACCGGGCCGCACAGCGGGAGGTGAGCGGCAGGCCAGCGAGCGAAGCTTCATATGCCGCTCCCCATCGCTCCCCATTGCTCGCATTACCGCCTGAACCATCCCCCCCATCGCTCACATTACAGCCTGAACCATACCACCCCGCCACCCCCTGTCTGTGGAAAAACTGTCTTCCACGAAACCGGTCCCTGGTGCCAGAAAGGTTGGGGACAGCTGCTATAGGCCATTATCTTCACAAAGACACTGTCCAATAATGTATCCAATGTACCTTGGAAAGTACAGCTAGAGATATATATTTACTAAACGTGTCTTGAGCAAGATTCAGCTTCCAAGCTGAACTCACTGTGGACTATTTAGAGGAGGGGTGCTAACAAGTGGGGCAGTTAGTAATTACTGCAATTGATGGGAAGAACAGAAGTGAGCCGAATCTATGGCTGGTGTCCCTGTACAGCCCACTGTGATACGATGCCTATGCAGTCTGTTCCAGACAGTTGCATAAGGGATTTCTAGACCTGCTGTAGGTTGAGTTGCTTCCCACAGGAGGGAGTCGCTTCACACATTACAGGCACCATCCATGCAGACAGCTACTGCAATTCAGATGCGGCCAGTTGAAATTTTAGCAATACCTATGGGAACCATATTGGAACAAGAAAAGTCAACTACATGTCTTTTAATACTAAGGATGTTGGGATTTGAATAAATATTCCAAGTATAAATTCAGCTACATACCTTGGGACCTTTGCTACTACTTAACCTCTGTGGCTTGTCTTGCCTCCAACTGGGGTAAAGAAATTGACCCACTGCCACCACCCCCAGCCAAGGGAAGCTTGCTCAAACACCCCCCGACATATACTACTCCTCAGTGTCTATCTACTGCTACCAAGATAAAAATGAAAGTTTCTAATCTGTACTGTAAAATTTTATATAATCTACCCCTTGCCAACTTTATTAGCTTTATTTTCATGGCTCTCCCACTGACCTATTCCAACTACATTGGTACCCTTTCAGCTGCAAAACAATGCCATGTTCCATTTCTTAATGACTGATGTTGGGATAACTGAATAGCTGTATGGAAAAGGAAAAATTGTACATGTTCCTCACATAATAATAGTTGGAACTTGTATCACAGAGGGGCACTATCCCTGATGTATAAAGAACATCTAAAAGAGCTTTTGAAAAATGGTTAAGAAATAGAAACAGATGGTTCACAGAAAAAAAAAAAAAATCACATGATCCTTGACCATATAGAAAGCTGCTCATAATAAAAAAAAGATGCAAATTAATACCATTATGAGTTGCCATTTCTTGCATATCAGGTGGAGAAAAACCCACAAGCTTGACAACATACTCTGTTGGCAAGGCTGTGGGGAAACAGATATTACCATACATTGCTGGTGGGGATGCAAAATTACATAACCCACATGGAGGAGAACGTGGTGATATTCAGGACAAGTACAAATGGATTTGTGTTGACCCAAAACTCTCACTTCCAGAAACCTATCCCAAAGAAACACTAACAAAAACACAGAAAGTTGAATGCACAAGGCTATAAATGATAGCACTCTTTGTAACAGCAAAAGACTAAGAACAACATATATGCCCATCATGAAAAGACAGGCTGAATAAACTACTATGTTATTTTGCATGTTTAAATAGTACACAACTGTAAAATGAATAAAGACAGTATCTGTATACTACTGTGGAGTAATTACCAGGATATACTGGCTAAGCGTGAAAAACAAGCATGTTTAGAAAACAAACATGTTTAGGAAAAAAAATAAAACACCAGGTATCTTTTTTTTTTTTTTTTTGACACGTAAATTGCTACAGAAAAGCAATTTATTTATTTGAGATATTTAAACAACTATTTAAAAGATTGTTTATTGCGGCATTGTTTTTTTTTTAACATCTTTATTGAAGTATAATTGCTTTACAATGGTGTGTTAGTTTCTGCTTTAAAACAAAGTGAATCAGTTATACATATACATATGTTCCCATATCTCTTCCCTCTTGCATCTCCCTCCCTCCCACCCTCCCCAAACACCAGGTATCTTTTATCTAAGGAAGGGGAGGAATAATAATATAGAGAAACGTATTCACATATATTCTTTTTAAATGAAGAATAAGTGAAAACTAATAAAAATGGTTAGCCATGAGGGGATAGAGAAGACAGGGTGTGTGAGATAGGAAAGAAGCTAATCTTTTCATAAAAGTACCTTGTTTTGTAGCATAGACTTTGGAAATATGTAAGTTTAAAGCAAAGTAAAATTTTAAAAATAATTGAAATCAAAAAATAAATAAACCTATATACGTAGAAAGATGGCAGATTAATCACATAGAAAAATAATTATTCCAAATGTCTTTACAACATAGGAATTTATCTATATATCCCTACTGAGAAGTATCCTAAGGACAAAAATAACTGCAAAGAAATCTTAATCTGTTTTCTGTGATCAAATTGTTAGTAATAATATTGGTGTTGTATACATGTATGTAATATACATACATTTATTCTTGGACCACATCAATGTATGTATACTTTTATTGGAACGTTTCAAATTTGTAAAAGTCATAGTGATATTCACAACAATAGAATAAAAAGCCTCATTGTTCGCTTTGGAGAATGCTAGGAAACCAACACATTATTCTGAAGACAGAAACTAAACAAAGAATGAATGAAGCATTTATCTTGCCTTTCCTAGAAGAACTGCACCTCAGTATAACCTGAGGGAATAGTTTATAAGGGAAAGTTTCTCTATATAGATGTATTCCAGTTCATAATTGAAGACGGAATAGTAATATTAAAATACTACCAGTCTGCACTGTATAGCACAGGGAACTATATTCAATGTCTTGTAATAAACTATAATGGAAAAGAATATATATATATTCTTTATATATATATTCTTTATATTCTTTATATGTATATATTCTTTTCCATTATAGTTTATATATATATAAACTATATATGAATCACTTTGCTGAACACCAGAAACTAATACAACATTGTAAATCAACTATATTTCAATTAAAAAAAAAAAACAATGAGCTATCACCTCACACCTGTCAGAATGTGTATCAACAAATAGAACACAAATAACAAATGTAGGTGAGGTAGTGGAGAAAGGGAAGCCTTGTACACTGTTGGTGGGAATGTATCAATAAATTGGTGTAGCCACTGTGGAAAACAGTATGGAGGTTTCTCAAAAAACTAAAAACTGAACTGTCAATATGACCCAGCAATTCCACTCTTGGGTATATACCAGAAAAAAAACAAAAATTCTAATTTGAAAAGATACATGCACCCCAATGTTCATAACAATATTTACAGTTGCCAAGATATGGAAGCAATCTAAGTGTCCAACAGATGCATGGATAAAGAAGATGTGGTGTGTGTGTGTGTGTGTGTATATATATATATATATATATATACACATATATATACACAATGGAAAACTACGCAGCCATAAAAAAGAATGAAATTTTGCCATTTGCAGCAACATGGATGGACTTGGAGGGCATTGTGCTAAGTGAAATAAGTCAAACAGAGAAAGACAAATGCTGTATGATATCTCTTATATGTGGAATCTAAAAAATACAACAAACTAGTGAATATAACCAAAAAGAAGCAGACTCACAGATATAGAGAACAAACTGGTGGTTACCAGTGGGGAAAGGAAAGGGGGGAAGAACAATATAAGGGTAGGGGGTTAAGAGGTACACACTACTAGGTATAAAGTAATCTACAAGGATCTATTCCACAACATGGGGAATATAGCCAATATTTTATAATAACTATAAATGGAGTATAACTTTAAAAATTGTGAATCACTATATTGTACACATGTAACATACAGTATTTTACATCAACTATACTTCAATTTTAAAAAGTTAAAAAACAACAACAAAAATATTACCAGACTGCAAACCCTAATGAAATCCTGGATTTATGCAATGGTGATCAATGGCTCCTGACATCACAAAAGGAGAGACAATTAGGCTTATATATCTCCTGATTTGATACCATAGGATGTGTACAACATCTATGAAGTATTCCTGCCAAAAGAAATTGAACCTGAATCTGATCAAATCTCTATACCTAATTACCAGTTTTACAGAAAATACAGGGGACAAAGAAACATGTTAAATAACATCATGGGCCTGCAATCAGGAAAATCCAAAATTAAGGGCAAGTCTATAGAACAATTTCTCCAACAAACATATTGTTTTAAAAAAAAAAAAGGTGACAAAATGTTATATACTTTAAAGGATTTAAGAAGCAATTCTACTAAATGTAGTATATGAATCTTAATTGGATCCTTATGTTAACAAATCAACTGCAAGAACATTTCTGAAACAATCAGGAAAATTTTAATTTTGACCAGAAATTTGATAATATTATCAAGTTTCTTAGGCATAATAACAGTGCCATAGCTATTTTAACTCTTGGTATTTTGGAGTGAAGGGAAGCAGAATACACCACCCCCAAATATGTCCC